>NW_017731391.1:111297-277642 GCF_001890085.2 Hipposideros armiger | reverse complement strand
CTTCTGTGGTGCCTCAGAGAAGCGACAGAACATGAAACACTCCTCCCTGAGGAGGGTGAAGAGATGGGGCAACTGGAGGAGACTCCAGAAAAAAAACAAGGGTTGGCATAAAGGTGGGGGCTGCACCCATCCCCTGCCTCTCTCCATTTGGAGTCTTCATCCAGTGCTAATCTTAGAAATGCCAGGGTTCACATTGTTTAAAAAAGGCATCACTAATTATCCATTGCTAATTAAATAATTTTATTATTAATGTACTCACTATGGCATTAATTCTATTCTTTACTCTCTCTCCTAAAGGTGAGAGACAGCTGAGGTTATTGTGTTATCACTAAAGTGTCACCATGGAAATTGCATGAAATGAATAGCATGTGCATAAACCATAAAAACATCCTGTCCAGTCGCTGTTGAAGATGAAGCTACAAAGTATCAAAAAAAAGAAATATTTAAGGAAGCAATTCTAGCCAAAAGAAAACAAAAACGAAGAGATTTCTCACACGTGTTTACAAATAAGCAAGTGGAGAGAAGAAAAGAGAAACTCTACGAGTATTACACCCACCTGCCTGGTGCGTAAAGCTTCCTGAACGTCCCCATCCAGCTCCGAGAGCTCAGAGAGGGTGTGCTGTAAATCGGCAGGAATCAGCTCCTTGGCTTTCTCGAATTTCTCCTTCTCCCTGTTGCTCAGGGCGTTCACGATCCTCAGGCTGGACTGTATCTCCTCCTGATGAATTTGGACCTTTCTGATCTCCTCCTGGATGTCCCGTAGGTTCGGGTCCAGGCACAGCGGCGCACTCAGCTCTGCCTTCACGCTCCTCAGCCAGTCCAGGGAACGGCTCAGCTCGCTCTGGAAGTCTATCCTCTGCACCATGCGGTTCTCACACTCGGTCACCGTCACACCAATGGCCGAAGTCAGCAGCTTTAACTCCTCCTGCCAGGCCTGGATGCGATGCTTGGCTTTCTCATAAGCGGAGGGATCGAGGTGTGGAACAAGACCTTCAAGGTGCACAGTCACTCGCTTGAGCAGAATTGCTGAGTCCTGAAGACTCCCTGCCAGGGAGTGATACAATTTGAGCTTCTCCTCTGCAGGCAGCATCTCCTCGTTGACTTCGGACTGCTCTCTCTGCACAGCCTCCAGTTGTGTCTGTAGCTGGTGGCACATCTTCTCATGCTCTTGATAAGCACTGGTCGTGTCTTCTAATAAGCTGACCCTCTGTTCTGTTTGTCGCTTCAGCCTGTGGTATGAGGTGACAAGGTGCCGCATCTTCTCTGGTTGCCATGGCTGACCGGTGCTGCGAAAACTTTCTTTCTTCTGGTTCAGTTCGTCCACGGCTTCCCCGAGGCCTGCCACCTCTCCCAGAAGAGCTCGGCAGCCATCCTGAAGGGACACAGCCTCTTCAACGACCAGGTCGGTGGGGACGTGGCTCATCTTTAAGAACTGGTCTTGGAGTTCACTCAGAGACTGGGTTGTTAACTCGATCAAGGAAGCATATTCTTTCCGAGCGAGAATTGTCTCTTGGACTTTGTAGAACTTGTCTTTCGCCAAGGCGACGATGACATTAAATTGTAGGGGCAGAGCGTTCAGCTTTTCACTGAGGTAGGAATGATCGACTTCATTCAGTGAAAGCAATATGGCCTGCCCAGTTCTCTGCAGCATCAGTAGGAGGTTTTCATATTCTGGAGATTGCTCGAGAATGTGTTGGTATTTGGCCAGTTGTGTATGGAGCTCAGGGCTGTCGTTCATCAGGTTGATTTCAGGAAATGTAACAATATCTGCTTGTTTTAGCCAGTGACAAGCTTTATCAAAATCTTCCTTAAAATGCTTCCGAGAAACTAAATTTTTCTCCAGTTCTTGGAGCCGATGGCTACACTTCTGCAAAACCGTGTCGTAGACACTCTGCAATTCCTGAAGCTTCCCCAGGACCTCACTCTTTTCCTGCTCGGTGGCTCCTTTCATTAGCTCCCGACCCTGGGCCCAAAGTCCAGTGACCTCATTTTGATACGTCTTGAGGCTGGCTTGCGTGCTCTTACACGTCTTCACTTGTTTGCTCACATCATCCGGCAATAGGCAGATGTGCTCTCGGAACATGATCTTCCGCTCATGTTGCTGAATTTGGCTGGTTGCCTGGAACACCGCCATGAGAAACTGGGTTTTCTCGGATAAGGTCTTGTTCAAGTACTTTCGTCTCTGGCCCACTAAGTCGCTGAGACAATTCACGTGTCGTTGGGCATCGGACAGCGCCTTCTGGATCACCTGCCGCTCATTCAGGCCCAGGTCAGCCATCACCCGGTCCGCGTCCTTGATGAGTGATTTCAGGAGCATCTGTTTGGCCTCCAGCTCGCTGCACATGGCGAGGTGATCCATGAGCAGGTTCTGGGTCATATCGGGCGGGGGGCTCTGCTTGAGGGCCTCAGCAATGTTGGGCTGTTGCTCTTCCGCCCACTCCATCAGCTCCCGAAACCTGGCCCGCACCACGTTCAACTCCTCCAAGTTGGTGACTGACACTTGGATTTTCCTTTGAACGAGGTCCTCCAGCTGAAACCAACGCTGTTCAAGGTGACTCGTCTGTTCTTTGACTAATTCTCTGTCATCTAAGTTCAGATGCTCTATCATGTTCTGCTTCTTATCTTTCAGATCTTCAATGGCCTGCTTCCTCTCCTGCAATGCCAATGCTAACTTTTGCAAAGCCTCCAGGTGGACAGCTGTGCTCTCTGCATCGGACCTATAAATCCAGGAAAGACATAAAAGAATTAGCCAACTCAGTAGCTATATTTGTTCACACCATGTTATATTACATTTCACCGTTTCCGTTAAGTGGATGTTCTCAGCTTAGAGTAGCTCAGTTCATGGTTTATTGACACAGGTGCTGTAATTATTATGGAATCCAGGGCCCATATGTTTCTACATCAGAAGTTGAACCAAAACAAATTGCCTAGATACTTCCTCTCTATGCTTCTTCTGCTGCCCTCACTACACATCTAACACATACTTTTAGCTTCTTCCTCTGCCCCTCTAAACTGAGCAGGATCTGCATATGAGCAAGACCGCTGGATGATTATGTAAACATCAACATTGAGAAGCACTGATCGACTGCAGTCTTGAAAATGGCACTTAAAGAAATTAATAAGGGACCCACGATACATGTGCTTTCCTGTGCGAAGGAGCTCTGGTAAACAATAGAAGTGTCTAGGTACTACAGTCCACAAGATATGGCTAACGGCTCTATCGGCTACTCATTTGTGTAGACATTTTTTTATTTGTGATTAGAAATCTTTAAAAAGAAGTGTAAAATGCAAAGAATTCTCATCCCTTTGACTACAAAACACATGAGAAAATGGAATCTTACAGTCTCTTCCATTTACAAAACGGCCAGTTGAAAGCATGAGAAACAGGGCGGGGAGGCAGTATGGTGAGCCTGTTTGGGATGTGTTAGTTCTGAGGTGCCCGAGGGCCGACAGATGGAGGTGCCTATTGAAGGCCTAAAATATGGGCTTTTGCCGATATGGGTTTTTGACTGGATTTTCTCCAAAGACGAGTAAAATGTTCAGCATTAAGGAAAAGGTCTGTAAATAAACCATAAAATAGTGTACCCTCTCCAAAAAAAGCCACTTGATTTACCTATATCTAGAATTGTTTCAATTTTCAGTTTTCGTTGCTGCAAATTAATAAATATGGGCAGAGGAAGTACAGATTTTTAATAATTGTACTGATTAGAAGTATAGATAGATTTCCATATCAAGATCCAGTGATGTATGGGGTGGGGGGTAATTCTTATTTTTCAAAGAAAAAGCTAAGAGGAGTTCAATGACTACAAAATTACAAAGGACACATATTAATTGAGCTTGGTTTGCTCACTGATTTCTAGAAAACCACCAACAAATGCAGGGAAAAACTGGATTGAATTACACAGAATGTATTACTTTACAGAGTTGATAAGAAACCTATGGAACATATAGATTCAAGAAAGATTTATTTCACGAATTCATAGAGGATAGTCCCATAACTGGTAATTAAACAAAACTTGACATATTTTTGTGATCTTCTTGCAGTCACAGGATAATGGTCTTTGGACTATGCTTTGAGGTCACAGAGAAAAATGGTGCTGTTTTCAAACATTTTCCTTTTACCCACTGGTTACATGAATATTGACCAAGGAAAACCATAACTCTGTGTCCATATATTGGGTCGTCAGGAAAGTCATGACTTATTTTTCTATGTTTTCAATGCAAAAATGCGTCATGACTTTCCGGATGACCCAACATTTTCTTAATAATGTTTTATCAACATTAATCATGAAAGGCAATAGATGTTAAAAATATAAATAAGACATTTTACAGTTTTATAGAAATTAAGGAACTTCTGGCTCAGGATTTGGTGGCTCACTGGAGAATTGCCATTACCTGGCTAAGTTATCCCATTCTGTAGTAAATTTTTCCAAAAACACTTCAACAGCATTCATACAGTCGTGGTAATCTCTTGTTCTCTGAAGATCCTCTTCCCTTTGCAAACACAGATTGTTAGCCTGAAGGCACAGATCTAGCCACTGGTCATTTAAGTGACTTATTTCCTTGTGTTCAGGGGACTCCTGCTTCTTGGTTAACTTATTCACCTTTTCTGTAATAGCGGTGACTGATGCCTGTTTGCTCTGTAGTTTCTTAACAAAATCCTAAAGGATAACAACAATGACAAGATAAGTAACATGTAATAAAACTCCCCAAATAAATGTAGAGTGTATGCATAGATGTATTGGTATGTCAGAAAAGTCAGGACGCATTTTTGCAAAGAAAAACATAGAAAAAATACGTCATAACTTTTTTGACAACCCAATAATATGTCTAAATACTTTAAATAACTGAAGAATGTATAATGAATGGCTCATAAGGGACAAAGAGAAAATCTGAAAATCATGATACCTCTTTATGAATATAAATTTCCAAGTTTATAAAAACCATAGGGTAACTGGTATTTTCTTTTATTGTGTCACTTTGAAAAGTATAAAGAAAAACTGATAAACGTGAAGCAATATTACAGTCACTAAGGAAAAAAGTTAATATTTTATCCTAAAGTGCAGCCTTAGTTTCCTAAAAATTTTTAAAGTTTGTGCTTTTGAGGAACAAATAAAATTTATGTCATCTCTTTTTTTATCTTCTTTTCTCTGCATATGCAAACAATATTCCAGTAGAAACTATAAATGGATCCCTTTCACAGGGAAAAAAATCTTAAAGTTTGGTAAAAATCTGATACAACTTCCAATTAAGTTAACATACTGATAATAATTTTCTATTATATGTAAAATTATATATAGTCTAAATTATTTATATTACATTGTAAATTAATTGCATATTACTATCCATTTCATACTTTAATTAATACATTTACAATCTTACAGCTTTAGATGAAATATCGTGATGAAAAATATTTGTGTTTGTTTAGTAGCAGTCTTCTGGTTCTGTTAGCTAAACCACAGCTGCCTTGTTCATGAACAAAATACAGTGAACGTCCTTTCATACAAATGGCCAATTGGAGCTCCCACCAAAATATTTGAATATTTCCTTTCTGATCTGTCCTTTCCTGGCCCCAAAGAAAGGCTGTCCTGATTCTATCTTACTCCTTAAATAGCTGTACTAATGTTTCAGGACTGACTGATGCACGGCCATCTTGGTCTTCTTGGTCTCCCCTGGAGTCCATTCATTCCTACCTTTACTTGGGAAACCATGTTCTGTGCAATGTTGAGCTCCAGTTCCGAATGCCTCCTCTTCAGATTCTGCAGTTGCTGATCAGCATCCTGGAGGTAAATCCAGAGCTCAGCCTTCATGTGCTTGATCTCTTCCCAGCCCTGAGTTAGGCTCTGTGCGTGGGCAAGCCTTTGTTCAATCTCGAGAGAACACAGAGGCAAAGTCAGCAGCAATAGATACAAAACATTTATGTTAAATGGATGAGAGACGCAGTTCTTCAGCCTGTCCATGTCCACAGGCCAACACACATGCAAGCTTGGGCACACGTGTTGTGTGTGAGCATGCGTGCACATACACACACACATACACACACACACTCTGTGATAAATACAGAAAGAATTCCTTATTTGCTTCAAAGAAAAGCAGATTTTCTTTTTATAGTCAGGTTTTCTAAAGACTTTAAATATCCAGGACATGCCATATGATTTCAATTGAGAAGCTCTAAGAAGTTTTAACAATTTATTAGGTCAAAAGCTGCCCTAAATGTTTTTCACATTGGCTGTTTGAATGACTCATGAATTTGGTCTTGGGTTAACTAGAAAAGACTTGTAAATTTGTTGATAGGTCTAAGAAAACACCAAGTTTTTAATGTTTTGGATATACTTTTAGATCTATTTCACTGTTTTTTGAAACCATGTAATTTATTTCAATCAAACATATCTGTAAAAACATGAATTACATAATTTTTCATAAGGATTCAAAGACATTTGCTTTGATAACATAAAAATGAAAAAAAACTATTTTTTATTTTTATTATTTAATATCTATATTATTATTAATTTATTTTAATTCTTCATCATTTATTTTTTCTTCAGATTATTTTACTATTCTGTGGATATTTAACTAATGAAATACCAAAACCAAGTCTTACGATGAAATTGTGAACCCAAATGCATTGCGTTAGAGCGTATGGCAGCTGTGGCAAACATGTCACCCTATGCTGCCATCTGTCTGCAGTGAGTAGGTACTGCAGGCTCATCACAACTCCACTCTAAAGAGACAGCTTTAGAATCCTTCTGACCACCACCCTCAGCCACAGCCACAGGAGGGATGGCAAGCTCTTCCCACCCCTAATATAAAGCAAGGGTCAGGAATCCCTTTCATATTAAGAATTACTTAAAGAAAAAGATGGAAAATGAGAAAAAAAACAAAAATAAGTAAAAAAATAGGAAAAGAGAAAGAGAGAATGGTAATTAAAAAGAGAAGAGGAAAGGCGTCCTAATGATTAGCAGGTCAATGGCATTACGTGTTTCAGTTCTAACCCAGTGGCATCAGTTACAGAGTGTGCTTATTTTTCTGTGACTTAGTTGACATTCAACTATCTAGAGCATTATCGCCAGAAAAATCCAAGGAGATATTTTCTTCACATCAAAAATTCAAGCAAGAGAATATAAGAACACAGACAAATCCAATGTTTTCATTATTATTATTATTATTATTATTATTATTATTACCATTTGCTCTGTTTGTTGAATGTCTTTTGCTGTGGCTTTCACTGAAGAGTTTGACAAGTCACACATAGAACAGAGGAGATCTAAGTAGGTCCTTGCCTGTTCCTGCAAAGCTCGGAAGTGTTTGACCTAAAAAAAAAAAAGCCAGAGTGAAACAGATGCAAGCTATAGTTAGACAGCAAATATTTGTACCATTTATAATATTTTGTTGACATTTCAAAAATAGTCTTGCTATGCTCACTATTTACAACCCTCGTAAATGACGTATATTACTGACTCACAGAAAGAATTCAAAACATACCAGCAAGGGTTCCATTTATCCACCACTTGCTTCTCACTGTAACTAAAGAAGGCTATGTGTTCTGGGGGGAAAAAGAACACCCAAGAAACTTCTACAGTTGTTCTTGATTGAATGCTCACATTCTAGCTTGTTCTCCATTTCATAGAAAGAATCTCTAACCTACTCTGGCTGGCTTCTGAGCGTGTTTTTGCATACTCTGGAGACAAAAACGAAAAGGTGATTGTGTATTTGTAGGCTTCCTTGGAGTTTGGCAAAACTGCAGCTGGCAGGGCTCTTTTGCTACGTGGAAAGTTCATAGTGCTTGTCCCTCTCCATGTCCAAAAAAGGCTTCTTCAGGTGCATCCTTAATCTATACACAGGAACTCAAAGGATGTTTCTTTGCAGACAGTGCGACATGTAGGCCCTGTTTTAGGTACTGGGCATAAAGCAATACACAAAACAAAACCTTTGTTCCCATGGAGTGTATATTCTTATGAGAGGGACAGGCAGCAATGGAAACAGGTGACCAGGTGTTAGGCTACTATAGGAGTCAGATGAGAAGTGCTGAGGGCCTAACGGAGGGTGGTGGGTGGTAGAGTGGTGAGAGGTGGTTCTCAATTAATACATCTTTGTGATAAATACGGGAGGCAGTATTGGCTATAAGTTGTACAGGACAAAGTTGATCTACAGATACATTAGGTGGTTTTCCAAAATCATAGTCAGTAAGGAAGCCTAATTTTCTCACTCCGGCCTTAGTAATTTTTCCTCAGAACTGTATGGTTTGCTACATACTCCATGCTTGTGTAGATGTAACAAATACAGGCCAATTTTCCAATGAGTCAAAAGTAGCACCTAAATTTTCATTCATGGTACAAACTGACTGGTATTTCACTTCCAGTCAGTATCAGTTACCCCTAGTCATTAATCAGACTGAGATGATGCTTAGCATATCTTAGCAATAAAATATTTATTAGGGTCTGGCCGAGTGGCCCAGTTGTTTAAGAGCTCGCTCAAGAGCACAAGCTCTGAGCAACAGTGGTTCGAGTCCCGGCCTGAGCTGAGCTGCCAACAGGTGGCACGAAGGCTCAGCTAAAAAATAAATAAATAAAAATAAATAATATATTTTTAAATTAAGGTATGTACATCTTTTAAGACAAAATGCTATGGCTCACTTAATAGATTACAGTACAGTATAAATAAAAATTTCATATGAACAGGGAAACCAAAAAAATTTGTGACACTTGCTTTACTGCGATGTTCACTTTACCGAATCTATGGTATCTCGGAGAGAATCCTGTATAAATATCTGAATGTGCCAAAGTACCCCATTATGTACCTGTGACCCAGAGAAAGTTATCTGTCCCAAACAGCTTTGGGAAATAAGAGAATAAGATATCAGATTTTTATCTTATAAATATATTTACTTTAAAAAGAATAACGATTTAAGATTTATTATACAGTTGACCTGATTCCAAAAGCATTGGGAACAACTTACAGATTATCGGTGACAAAACAGTTGCAAAAGATTTTTGCTAAAATCAATTTCAAGGGCAAATCTGACAGGACTGTTTTCCACTCTCCCAAATTCACATGTCGTGTCTTATAAAACATATGGCATTCTTAATGCAATCAAATCAGGGTGGCATTTTCTTCTGGTAGTGGGGAGCATATTATCATATCTCATATATTATACATTATAACATATTATCATATATCATATATATCACATATCATATTGAGTATTTACCCAGTGGGAGGTACTGGGGACACACAATGCATCCTGGGAACATGACCACATTGCAACTGCAAGCTGCCAAAGCCTGACACCCCAGTCATACACCACCTGCCGTTGTCAGGTTGTCAGTAGTGGAATTCTCTAGTCACACATCCAAACAAGCCAACAACGAGTGTCAAGCTCAGACTTTATTCATACAGGCATACCTCAGTGGTAGCGTGGATCAGGTAAAGTGAATATCTCAATAAAGCAAGTCTCACAATTTTTTTGGTTTCCCAGTACATATAAAGTTATGTTTATACTATACTGTAGTCTATTAAGTATACAATGATAGCATTATGTCTAAAAAACAATGTATATACCTTCATTAAAAATACTTTATTGCTAAAATATGCTAACCATCATCTTAGCCTTCAGTGAATCGTAATCTTTTTGCTGGTGGTTGCCACAAACTTCCAATTTGTAAAAAAAATGCAATATCTGCAAAGTGCAATAAAATGAGGTACGCCTGTACTTTTATGTCCCCAGCAGGCAGCACAGTTTGGCACATGATAGATACTTAATACGTTTTCATTGAATGTCTAAATGAATCACATAACATAAACTTTCCAGAGTGTACCACCTGCTTAACGGCTTCTGCCCTGCTAAGAGGTGGAAGTGGGCTTGGCTTTAAATCCGGCTGGACTGCGGAAAGCCAGGCCTGGCACTGCTGCAGAGTGTCTTGTCGACTAACATGCCTCTGAAGTTCATGTTCCAAACTCTGGTACACCTGAAACAACACAATCATGCTGCCTTATTTCTCTATCGACATCACTAGGATCAAAGAAACATGTCCACAAGCCCACTGAGATGGATCTGCCCCCCAGGACTCCCCAACACCATACACACATTACGGAGTTTACGTATGTTACAAAATGTTGCAAAGCACAGCTGCCATCCCCAGTTTATAACCTCTCAATCCTCACATTACAATGTAATAACCTGATTAGGGAAAGAGATGTGGGCGGGGTTAGTATCACTGCAGAAGAATGTTAGAATACATACAATCATTGAAGTAAATCAAATACAAGTCAGAGCTTTTTCAGTTTACCCATTATGACATAAATATTGCGCTTTTTGTTTAAGCTAGAAACTAAAAGTAAAAATAAAATTCCATCTCACGAAAAGATAACTAATATTTCTCGAATTTAAATGCTTCTGCTTTAGGGATAGGGTCAAATTAGAAGTAAATTATAGGGGCCGGCCGAGTGGCTCAGTTGGTTAAGAGCTCGCTCAAGAGTTTGAGCTCTGAGCAACAGCGGTTCAAGTCCAGCCCGAGCTGAGCAGCCGCTGAGCTGCCAACAGGTGGCAGGATGGCTCAGCTAAAAAAAAAAAAAGAAGTAAGTTATAACATGGCGGAGGGGAGAGTTTGATGCCCTCATTTCATCTTAGAGGCTATGTTCCAGGGCAATAATAATTCAAACATTTTCTAATATGTCTATTCAATTAACCAATCCTTAATCAGCCAACCAATTTCCATTATACCCATCAAGATATGTTGAGAAACTATTAGCTATTTCTTTGAAAAATACCTATAATGTTTCCTGAGCAAACTATTCCATTAAAAAGATTAAAGAAAGATACCAAGTCAGATTGGCTTTTCTTTCATTATCGAGACAAGAAAAGTAATTGAATTCTGCTTCTCTGTGTCATCTATTAAATTCATCATTGCTATCTGATATTGGGACTATCTCTTATTTATTATTATTCTAAACAAAACTAAAAAAAGTATTTTGTTCTCTTTATCATTTTTGCAAATTTTAATTCTGCGGTCTGACTCTATTCTTAGGGTTTGAGCTGCATCTTAAAATTTTATTTTAAGTATTTGTCTTTCAAACATTTACCAGTTTCTTAAAAAGTTTAAGTGTATCCTTAATGCAGAGAAATGCCCACTACAAAGTCAGTGTTCAATAAATCTCTGCTGAAATGAGTGAACAAATGCCCTCACCAGAAAGCTCCACACTGCATGTTTTTTCCTTGTCTTACTCCCTTTCTTTCTTCATTATCATCTACAATTATTTGTTAGATTACTTTGCTCCTCTTTTTAACTCACTTTTTGGAGGTAAATTTCCAAATCTAGGGAGTCAATTAATGTCACCCAGCAATGATGAACACAGACCATGCTCCCCATGTTACTTATATATTCTCCAGTTCTCACTGGCCAGCCCAGCAACAAAAATACATGGACTTTATGCAATGTCATTTAAAAGTTCTAGAATAATAAGAAGCAATTGACTAATTGTACTTAATTTTTGTTAAAGCATTGATTCTTATCCATTTTAGACTTATTTTTATAACATTAAGGATTCCATTTTAGTAGAAGTACACCCATTAAAAATATAACTCAAATTAGTACTGATTCCTCTTCTCGATTTCTATACGGAGACATAAAAATATTAAATTAGAGTAGAACCCAGGCTGCATAGAGTTAAAAAGAAATAATTATTGTGAAAATTACAGAATAAACATATTTTGGTGTAATAGAATAATTGGCAAATTAGAAAGAAGCATAGATAGTGTGCAAATAAAAACAAACAAAACAATTTAAAAAGAGATGTTATAATCAACCATGGAATAAAGTGATTGGGTAAAACCTAATGTCTGAAAATTTACCATTTTGTCACATCAATCAAATGTACAACATAATCGTTCTGTGTTCACATAGAGACTGATCTATGCTATTTCCTGGCTGGACAGACCGAAACTATCCCAAAGACTGAAGCGTCAAAACTATTTTAAACCCCACTAGATTGCACAGCTTTTCTCCTTAATTCACCATCATTCTAGAATGTCCCAGTGTCACTCACCCTCTGAGCTGTACTGCAGATGGCTGAGTAACTATCCTTGGTGCCCTGTAGGTGCGTGTGAACATTTTGTTTAAGTTTTGTTTGGAGGTGTTCTGCACATTGGCTGATCAAATTGTCGCCTTTAATTTTAAGGTTGTTCAAACGGTCTTCAAAGCCAGCAATTTCTTCCATCATTGCCTACAAAAATGAAACAAAGTTCTCATAATTCCATTTTTAATCTTTAAAAAACCTGTTTACCAAATAGAAAGATTAACACTGTAACTATTTAATGATGTTTTTGGAAGAGTTTTGCAGTTTGTCTTGGTTACTGTATAGCAAATGAGAAAAAAAAAGTATGTTTTCATGGATACTCCAATGGGAATAGTTAATGAGTTTAATGAATTAAGTTACACAGGGGTGATGAAGTAACCTTTAAGATTAGAGTGACTTCATGGCTGATCTTAGTTAGAGAGATATCTGCTCCATGGTATTATGATCAGAAAAAGGATGTTCATATATTTTTCAGCTCCATAATTATAATTCTGGTATGATTTATATCTAAAATAATCTAATTACTTCTTAATCTAATTTACTAATATCTAATCTATCTAATAATATAATAACCTGATTTAATATCTAATTTACATTTAATATTTATATTAATAAATATGACATTTACCATTTATTTAGTAACTACTGTAGTCCAGGAGCTATATATAAGTCCTGAGAAGTGTGTATTATTATCATTGTTTTACAGATGAGGAAACTGAAGCACAGACAGGTTATATAAGACGATCAAGGTCATACAACTAGTAAATGGCAGCGCCCCCAGGCCTTGGGGTCCACTCTGCCTGACTTCAGCTCATCCATACCACTATCCCCACATGTGTTCTCCAGCAAGGACTATCATCGATCTCGTAAGAGGAGGAACCAATTTTTTCAAATCAGGTTTTATTTCCTTACTGCTATGTGATACTAACGATAAGCGACACATTCCAACCAAGGTCTCCTGGGTTAACACATCAGTATATCTAAGGAAACCTGGTGGTCCTTCAGTAGCCCCGTGTCCAACACTTTTTCTAATGGTGCTGGGTTACAGGTTATTACATACATATTATGCAAAGGAACCACTCAGTCTTCAAATCGGAAAAAAATCACTACATCATGAGATTATTGAGGGAGTTTCCTGAGGTGTCTAATAGATTATATCATGTGGTTACTTTTCTATTCGTATTTGCTAAATAAAATTTTCCTATAGATAGGAATCTTGAAGTCCAGAGAGGTTCACTGGCTTTCCCAACACACTACTAGATATTGACCTCATCATGACTAAACTTCAGTTTTCTATAAGGTCACCCCAAGTGCTCCATAAAATTCTGACCATATCTGACACCTGTCATCTGGCATGTATAATTACTAAAAATACATATTAATAAAGAGAAGCACACCTCATATCAGTACTGTAATCTGTAGTTTACAAGCTACTGACAGACGTCTCCTGTGATGACCACAGCTATGCAGTGGGGATGGTATCATTACCGCGACTCACAAAAGGGAGAAAAAGGTGGCAGCTCAGAGAGGCTAAGTGTCCCCAGACAGGAAGGAGGGACTCTGGCTGGAGTCCAGACTTGCTGATCACTATTCGCGTACCCTGTCTTTGGCTGCACTTTTTCTATATTAAAGATAATCTCTTTCTTTGCTAACTTACTCCTTGAAGACTAAATTCTGCAATAAAGAAAAAACCTGTTAGCTGGGAAAAAAATGCTACAGTGTGTTCAGAGTTGAATGCCATGATTTAACTATGGTCGATTCACTTAAATATCGAATTCAGCTGTTCTCAGTCGTCAGACGTCGTCAGGACTGAGAGCTGAGCCCTTGCGTAGGTATTAGAATACAGAGCGGCGCACGCGCACACGGCCCGGCCCGTGTGAAAGCCCTCTGTATTCTTCCGCTCTTTAGAGATAGGCATACCTTGTGGTGGGCCAGTTGCTGGGTGATTGTCTCTAGGCTGCTCGCCTCCATGAGGTCGGGCGTCACCAGCCTGCCCGACATCTGCAGAAGCCACTTTTCTACTTCTTGGAGCTCACTGTTGTAATCTTCATGGCTCCTGACCTTCCCCTCCAGGCTACACACGTGTTCCTGGGAAGCCAGATGTCCGTTAGAGGTGATTTCAAGCCAAAAATCGACTCAAAACTGTTTCATATATTTAAAAAAAAAAACAAAAAAACCCAGGGCAACTCCTAGGGTAGGTAGAATTACATGTATCAGAAAATTACTAGGAGCAGAAAAACAAAACAAAAACCAGAAAAAAGCCATCATGCCATTTAAAATGCCTATCTGACAAGAAGGAAAATTACAGACCCATCCCAGCCCTTAAATTTTTCTGACAGATAAAAAGGAGTCACAACCCCCTCTGGGGCAAATAAATACGTTTTTGTCGAATTTCTGCTGTCCTTACCTTTCCTGCAATGCAGAGGTCCTGATAGTCACTCTGAAGCTTATCTATTTTGTCCTTTAAAGTAGCATCCTGCACCAGGTCCAGCAGAGCCTCGCCTTTCTCTCGCACTGATTTTACTGATGGCTCATGGGACAGCACTGTTTGTTGCAGTGACTTGAATTAAAAGAAAAACAGAGAGCCAGCTCATGTGTGTGATCAACGTGAATATGCACATGTGCCTGTGGCACGTATGAGGTAATCTCCTCCAAATAAAGATTGGACACATATTTTATAAATCAACAAATGTAAGACATTAAAGAGAGAATGATGTTTTATGGCGAATATGGTTCTGAAATACTGAAACACAGCCAACGTTCCTTCATGTGTGGAGAGGAAAGTATGGAAAAGAACTGCATTTGGCTAAATTTAACATAATTTATATTTCTGGCTTCCACCTCATTCCTTTCAGCAGAGAAAAAAAAAAACAGCACAAGATGAATGGAGCGGGGTACTATCTTTTAATTCTGAGTTCACGAAGTTAACTGCAGCGTTTGGTGCATGTGAAGTTAGGAAGATGCATTCCAGCTGCCCCAGGACTGTGAGCCAGCTGTACAGGCTCACAGCACTATTTAAATATATCAAGAAGTCAGTGATAAAAACAAAAAAAAAGCATCTGTGATTCTTACAGGGTACCTTCAAAGACATGCTGTCAGACTTGGTAGAAAAGCCATGGATGGGAATAGACATGGAGAAGGAAAAAGCTTGCAACAGGGAAAACTCTGGGTAAGCCATCACACTCATTCTTGGAGATTATCGCTTCATCATTTAGGTCAAATTTGGAATACAAATTATACATATAAGCTTGAAGCTTACATATAAGCTTCAATAACTGTTTCAAATAGGTGAGCAGGTGAGATATCTAGCTATCATGTAAAGCTAGCTATATTCACAGCACCATTTATTCTTTGAAAAATTAATTTGTAAGATATTTAGCTATAGTTGGCTAATCAGAACTTATTTTCTTACAAATAGGTATGCCAGTTTCAATTTATCATAGGTCAGCTTATAGGCCTTGGGCACCCAAAGATGAAGGGAAGACGTTCCACGAAACAGAGAACATCTATCGGTGTGAGATTCTGGTGCCAGGAAGATTTATCTGGAGGATGCGTGTACCTGGATCACACTGTGAGAACAGATCTCCATTTTATGATACAATCTGAATAACGGGAAAATATGATTCCTGGATGGACATATAACGTCAATGTAGTGTATCTAGCCAAATAAATCTATTATACATCGTTCACACCCAGTAGAATAGACACATTATAGATTTTTTCCAGTGCCCACCAAGGGTGACACACACCAAGAATCACCCCCTCCCATTTAGTCCCCATAGGACTTCCTAGGGCATTTGCCAGTGAGTAACAAGCTACCTTGTACTTAGATAACTGAGCTTTTTTCTCATATAATTCCATTTTGGGTTCCTCAGGAACGTGTAAGATTTCTTGGTATTCTGCTATCCACTGAGTTAGCGCTTTATATTTGTCTGAGAATTCCTTCGCCAAATGAAGGCCTTTTTCCAGGGTCATGTGCTCTCTCCGAACAGTGCTGGTCAGTCCCTTCAGCTGCTCCATGTGATCATGGATGTCTTTCCTTAAAGCCTCTGCATCGCCATCTTCCAAGTATGTAAGAGCCCTCTCTGCTTTCTCCCGGGCTGATTTCAGCAAACTGTGGCCTCTCTCCATGTCTTTTAGCAAACCCTGAGAAAAAGAGTGAGTAAGAAGCAAATACTGAGTTAATCTTATTTCTTTCCTTTCAAAGAAAAGGTTTTCAGTTCCCATGTTGTGTCCACCTATTTCCTATTATAATATGTTTTTGAAGTTTATAATGAGGTTCGACCTGCCAGGAATCAGGGATCCTCATTTTCCCCCCTTTACTTCAATGATCCATATTTCATTTCCAAATCAGAGATTTAAGAAAGAACTTGACGTCTCTCTCATCCTCAGCTCTGCTCCTAAAGATCTGAGTTAAAACTCTGTTAACGAGTGGTGCCATGGATTTGAAATCAAATTTTTTGTCTTAATTTTTAAGTGTTAAACTGGAATTTAGTTAAGAATTTCGTGAGCAGTCATGTCTAAGTCATTCAGATGACATCACATCACCAATAAATGAAAGCCTGCATCGGGCCTTAAAGAGATGAGCGCTTAATGTTTGAAGGGAAACGATGAGCCAAAGACCATTAAGCATACCAGGCAGGGATGAGCACATGTGCTCTGGTCTCTAGCAGGAGAATGGAAAGAAATGTGGGGAGACACGTCTGATGCCGGCATGCCTACCTCCAACGTCCTCATTTTTTTCCCCATCATCACTTTATCTACTTTGTCAATTTTGGCGGCCACATTCTTGAAGTTTTTATGAGTAGAGTTGTACCAGTCAGAATAGGAACTTAGGGACGATTCAGATTCCTCCAAACTCTGGATCTCTTCCTCCAGGAATTTTATTTGTTCCTTTGAAAGAAAACACAATATTGAACAGTGAATTAAAGACCTGTGCTGTCACCTGTCTTGATCACTATGGATGTTCGCTGGAAATGAGTGAAAGGGAGAGCATTTTGGCTTGGGACATTCGCAGGGCTACGATGAGCGCTGGTGGCCCTCTCACCAGCACTTGCAGAAGGAGGGCCTGGTATCTGGAAGTCAGCTGTGTGGCCTGGCAGCCCATCCGGCTGCTCACGCGACGCTCATCCAGGATCTCCTGAGCTCGCGCTCCCACTTCCTCAACTTCGTCTCTGTACGTGGTGATTTCTTCGTGCCACTTCTGAAATGATGTAAATATTTCAGGGAAAGGTTTAATCTTAGAAACTCTTGAATAAGATAGATGTGTGTGTGTGTGTGTGTGTGTGTGTGTGTGTGTGTGTGTGTATATATATATATATATATATATATATATATATACAAGTGGGCACTTTGGTCAACGTTGCTCAAGCAGTAGTTCACTGTAATCAGAAGTGTCTGGACACTGATGGGAACCACTTTGAGCACCTTTTGTAATTGCAGAAGTCAAACGTGACTTGTATTCATCTTTTGTTATCGGTATATATTGAGTGTTACAATTTTAATACACCTTTTTCCTTAAAATGTGTACATCTTTTTTTGGCACCTTCTGCATATATATATATATCTTCTTAATAGGAAGTGATTTCACTGTATGTTTAGAACACATTTATTCTGACATATAACTTTGGAAAAATATATTTAACCTTCATGACAAATTGTATTACAACAATGTGATTAAAAATGGTACACTTCTAATTTGGGCACTTTCCTGTATATATTACACTTCAATTCAAAAAATTTAAAATATTGTATATAGACATAAATGTCTTAACAGCAAATGATTTCAGTATATCTTTAAAATATATTTTTTCTGAGATATAATTTTGCAAATGTGTCATATAGAAACTTCATGAAAAATTATAATAACATGATAAAAACTACTTTTTATGAGTTTTAGGTTTTTTATATATTGTACTTCAGTTCAAAAATTTTTAAAAAGAGTGGCATAAATTTTTATATCTTCTGTTTTACTTAGATAAATTTGAAACCAGATGAATAATGAAATGAAATTCTAAAGGCTTAAGCATTATTTTGATCATGTGCACTGAATGTGCATAAAAATTAGAATAAAATTAAATATGTATTATTTCAATGCACTATATTAGAACATTTTCAAATCAGAATCACAGACTTAAATGATTACAGTACTAGCATTCACATATCTATACAAAGCAAGGCAATAGGGTATGGGAAGAAAATATAAAATATTTGATTAAATTATGTTTTATTAAAAACTAATTTAAAGGCCGGCTGAGTGGCTCGTTGGTTAAGAGTTGGCTTGGGAGCATGAGCTCTGAGCAGCAGGGTCGCCAGCTCAGATCCCACATGAGGGCCAGTGACGCTGCACCCTCTACAGCTAAGATTGTGAACAACAGCTCGACCTGGAGCTGCAATGGGCTGCGTGAGCTGCCCTGAGCTCCAGTGAGCAGCCGGCAGCCAGCGTGAGCTGCGGTGAGCGGCCATCCAAAGGCCGGCGACTGACTGCCTCAGCTGGGAAGAGCGCAATGATCACAATACCAACATGTGCCAGTGAAGTGACATCCTCCACAACTAGACTGAAGGACAAAGGGACAGCAACTTGTCTGGTCCCCTTCCCCGAGTCCCCAACGCTTTTCCCCTCCCCCAATTCCCCAATTAAAAAAAAAATCTAAAAAAAATAACAAAACAAAAAACAACTCATTTAACATTCTATTAATAATTTCTGTTAGAATGCACCATTGTAATTTGTTACATTTCTTTTCAAGCAGAAAATGATCTTGCAAAATCTAAACCTTCGACAGAAAAAGTCCTTAAAGATTTTAACGAAATAAACTATGCAAGGCAACTGCCACTTTGACCAAGATCGGGAATTTGCACTGGTTGTACCTTCAGCTGATGTAACTGTGTCTCCTTGGCTGCCCGGTTCGACTGACGTTCAGTCCTGAGGCTCACTTTCTCCTCCAGTGTCTTTAGCCATTCATCCACCTGTTGAAACTTTTGTTCCATCAGCCTCAGTTTGTTGACCACATTGTTGAACTGTGTTCGGGTCTCGGCCAGCCTCTGCTGGTAAGCGTGCCAGTCCTGCCGGAGTGACTCCAAGGCGCGGTCCTCCGTCTGGGGGATGCCTGACGGTATCACCCCCTCCCTGGTATGCAGCACCGAGTTCAGCAGGGCCTGCCCCTCCGCGCAGTGCACTTGCAGCTCCTGCAGGGAAAAGGTATGGCTGTCATACCTCATTCATATTTTACACCTGCACAGGTTATCACGTCTCACCCAAGCCAACGGTGTCAACCTGAACTTCACATTAGAAAAGTATGATTTTATTCTGTCTCATACAAAACAACATGTACTAACACTGAATAGTGCTTCCCAAGCCAGGACAAAGATTCACAGCTATTTCCTATTAAAACAAGACATATGCATAACACACACAAATTAACAGATGCATAGTAATATTTATCCCAATCTTATTAGAAACAGTTCCTGAAATTTGACTTTTCAGCTTATAGGCAAAAACACTTGTGCTTAATGGGCTATTTTTTTTTTCTTTAAATAACCTAGGCCTTTTATGGCTCATGATCTGTTTAAAGAGCCTAAGGCTTCTTGCTTTGACATTGATGGGATCAGTGCTACACTTGTAGTTGAGAAAGGAACAATGGGCCCTCTTTTCCCTCAGGAGGGACCCTGCCAAGGTTGTGCTCTGAGAAAAGTAATGGCCAAGAAGAGTTGGCTCAGAGGGTAAGAAGGCTTACAAGCCTGGGAGGCTGAACTAGCATGCCTGCCAACCAGATCCTCCCAGGTAAAAATTTATTTCCCTCCACCAAAACGTAAGCCCCAAAGATATACCCTACAAATCCAGTACGAACTAGTCTTGAAGAGCATAAACTATAATTCGTAGAAAAACTCACAGCCTTAAAGATATTGGCAAAACAATATTATGTACTTGTATTTCTTATGTTAAATAAATCCAGTTACTCGATCTGATCAACTAATATCGAAAGGAGCCAAGTCAAAACCCACCAAGAGTGTCAAAAGTACCATTTTTAGTTAAAACACAATTTGAAATTGCGGATATCTGAGTATTTTTACCTACAAAACTAGCAAACTCATATGATTCAAAATAATGGATACATTTTTTTCCTCAGCTATGAGGCCACTTCAGAAGTGTTGTAATGAGATCATGTTGTAAATAGAAAAGAAGAATAATATACATATATGGTAAAATATTAATCAAAATGGCCACCAACACAGAAATTTTATTCCAAAATTCTTAAAAAATTTTGAGTTAATTTTGTACAATCTCCTTCTTTAACTCAAGGGTTAGCAAACTTTTTCAGTAAAGGGCTAGACAGGAAATATTTTAGGCTTTGTGGGCCATACTGTCTTTGCTGCAACTACTTAACTTTGCCTTTGTAGCTTGAAGTAGCCACAGATGGTACATAATGGGTGTGGCTGAGCTCCAATCATCTTTATTTAAAATACAGGCATGAGGCTCTGGGCTGTCGTGTACTGACCTTTGCCCTAATTTATTAATCTTCCTAATATTCCCCCCTTTCCATATTTTATAACTGTTATCTCTATTATACAAATCATCACTGTATTAGACAAATTCTTTTATGTCCCACATTTCAAGTTTTCATTCTGAAGAGAAAAATGGTTCAGTATTTGAAAAATCTACATCTCCCATGACCCAAATTAGGCCTTCAGTTCACACAAATCATTCGTGAATGTGGCCACACTGCTGGGCGACCCCCACCGCGATCAACGTGCTGTTGGACACCAGGATCCAGAATCGACACACCATGATTCTTCACTACCTTTTCCCTCCATTGTCATCATCTTACCTCCTTTTAACATTTGTGATGACTCAGAATAAGAGAGTGTAAGAATTAATGCATGGTAAAGTGAGAGGTTGGAGTTAGGTTTGGGCCACATGACTACTGACTGAAGTGGAACGTTTTCTTCTGACCGGAACAAGAGAAACATCTGCTGGTGACGAGTAACGTGTTGGCCCAGCTCCCACACAGAAGCCTAGAGAGCTCTGCATTTGCTTGCCAAGAGTGTCTGGAGGGAAGTGCTGAGAGGGGTGACTTAGCAGAAACAAAGTCAACACTACTAAACAGATTACTACAGTTAAACCTGGTGGACCAGAGCATCCTACTATTTTTTAAAAAAAGAATGGATGAGATCCTTAAATAAGCTAATGAAGTTATGGCCCTTCTAACTTCTATTAAATATTTATTTCATGAATGGACCATCACTTAAGTAACATTTTTCTCCCGTCTCATTTAATCCTTTCTCACAAACAACTCTATAGAGAAACTGAATCAGAGAGGTTCTATCTTGCCTAGAGTCACCCAATGTCAGGTCCGACCAAGAATTAGAGTCCAAACTTCCTAAACCCAACTTGTGCTCCTGCCTTTGTACAATAATCCCTGAGACAACAGACAGAAATTTTATAAACCAGTGATAATCATTTTAATCCCTATTTCTTCTACCTTGTGCAAGCGATAGGTGTATCTTGTCTAATTCTGAACCAATTCTAATGAGGGCTGACAGCATGTCAGTAAGTTCCAGCACGCCGCTGATGGGCCATGGAGTGGTCTCGTTGGCCCATTCTCCACTCTGTGCACTTGGTCGCCCCTTCTGGGGGCACTTCCTGACCCCTGCCTGCTTCTCCAGGGGAGATTAAGGGCCTCTCTGATGCTCCCATAAGATCCTTAGCACCAGTCTATTATTGTCCATATCACATGGTTTATAATGAGCTACCAGTGGGTCTACCTTTTTCACTAGACTGCAAGTTCCTTGAAGACAGGAATAATGCTTTAATCTTCTTTACCTGCAGTAGCTAGCCCAGTGTCTGCACTGTATTAGGTATTCAATAAATGCTGAATGAGTAAATAAGTAACTGAGTGAGGACCACTTTCTCCACTGGGTCTGCCATCTCGCCTCCAACACAGTCTGCTTGTCTGAGCACCAGCACTTTTTCTAGCTCCTCTAATTCCTGCTTCTGGGACTCTGACCCTGGACCTATGTACTCAGCAATGTGGAGGTTTTGGTCGAAACCGGATGGCCCAAAATGGTGCCACTGGTGTCATTTTACAGAGTGTCACATTCTATCGACTCCTGCTGCTATATCCTGTATCTACATGAATCCTTTAAGAGCAACAGGCAGTTGGGCCAGTCAACATGATACATTAGCCCACTAGCCATTCCTGTCAGAGGCCACCGTAGAAGCAGAACAAATTCTACAAGTCCTGCTGGGTCTAAATTACCTACCAAAAGATCTTGACTAACATATACTAGTGAGGTCCCAGAACACTCTAGACCAGACCTTACTAGGGTTTCATTTAGTATGTGCCAACTCATTACAGGATTCAAGGTCATGTGAACTTCCCTTTGCTTAAAAGAATAATTCCATATTTAGAACGAAAATGCCTTTGTTTTAATGTAAAATGAAACTTACCTGAAGATTCCGCAATGTTGTTTCATGAGTATGGATATCACCTTCGAGAACTGAATATCGCTCCAGCTTCTCTTGTTCTTGCCCCAGCCAACCTTCAAACGCCTTTAAGTCTCTCTGATACTCTTGGTGCAGGCGAACTAGCTTTTCAGACTTTGTCACTGCATCCTATTATGAGCATTTAAGATGATTAAAGTGGAATACATTACTACATGCAGTTTCAACACACTGTAAGAATTCACTTTTGGGATTTTAGAAAAGCATGATTATTAAATCATTGGAATACGAACAGTTTCCTAGAAGAATGAAGCTTTAAGATATATGTAAAGCTATAAAAACAAAATGTCAGGATTTAAAGACGTTTTAAAGATCACTTTGTGGAATTCACTTCCTGATCTCTGAATCCCTTATTAAATGTAACATCGACACACCACAAAAATGAATTAACTTTGTCATAAAAATGTACTTTTGCTTATAAAGAAAAGTTAAATCCTTACATTGTGTCTTAAGTAAGGATTTGAACTCACTGTAGATTTATTTTTCTATGTAGTTTGTCTAAATAAAGTAGGATGTGCTTTGAAAAGTTATTTTTATTTTCTTTGTGAGGCCTAACTGAAGAAATTATTGATGATTTCTTGCCTTAGGAAACTCTTAGTACTAAAAATATTAAGGCATTTACGAGTCTTCATTATGAAGCTGTCCAAAATTTTTCTTACATTGGTGAATTTCTATGAATTTTTAATCGGGAAATATTTTCCTTTAGTGATTTTAATGTACTGACATTATTTGAAGGTTTTTGTTTAGTGTTGCCAGTGGTAAATTTAAAGTATTAAAATTCATTTTGCGGGGCCGGCTGAGTGGCTCAGTTGGTTAAGGGCGCGAGCTCTGAGCAACAGGGTCACTGGTTTGATTCCCACATGGGCCAGTGAGCTGCGCCCAAGTTGAGTTGCCGCTGAGCTGCCAACAGGTAGCAGGATGGCTCAGTTGGTGACAGCATGTGCTCCTGACAACAAGGTTGCTGGTTTGACTACTGCATGGGATGGTGGGCTACACCCTCCCCCCCTCCCCCACAACTAAGATTGAACACGGCACCTTGAGCTGAGCGGACATGAGCTGCTGACGGGCGGCAGGATGCAACTGGACTTGGAGCTGAGCTAGCTGCGCCCTCCACAACTGAGATTGAAGGACAACAACTTGGCTGTTCCCCTTCCCCAACTCCCAATTAAAAAAAATTAATTCATTTTGCTACTTGCTATCTGCTACATCATTTCGTTCTATCTGCTGTCACAAATCTGTGAAAATATTTTTTGTGAAAATTTAGATCCCAAAATACATGTGTCTTTAAATAAGCACAGCTCCAAACACTCTCACTTCAGTGAGTCTGCATGGAACTCGGTTCGCCATCCATACCTTGGCCCTCTCCTGGATTGCTCGGTATCGTTCCTGTAGATCCTGGAATTCTAATTGGGTGACATAGTGTTCCGTCATGCCAGCCCCCTTCACTTCAATGGTCTCCAGCAAGCTGCTGTGACTCAGCACTTCTTCATTTAATAGCTAGAGAACATTTTTTAAAAGTAATAAAGGAGTTAACACATACACTGTCATAGCAATGATACTGATATTAAGATATTTTAACTGTGTAGTTGACAAGTGATCTCAGATTACCTATTTGTAGATAGATAGATCCATCCATATCCCTTTGTGTGTGTGTGTGTGTGTGTGTGTGTGTGTGTGTGTGTGTGTGTGTGTGTTTGATATCTGGCCCAGAACTTTCTCTGAGATACTAATTTTAATTGACTTGGATATTTCAAACTTAATTTGCCCCAAAATCTCGACTCCATTCCCATTCTCCCCCAGCCCCCATCAAATGCCCTTCCACTTCAGTCTTTTTTTCAAACAGTAAATGCCACCAGGTCTCACCCAAATCATCAATTCAGAACACTGGAAGTCACCCTTTCTCTCTACTCTCTGTCATTCCATCCATGATGAAATCCTGTTAGTTCTGTCTCCTCTCTATATCCTGACATTAGTCCTAATGTCTCCGGTAAATTCACTACCCCATGCTGCTATCATCTTCTTTTTAGACTTCTGCAATATCTGTTAGGCAGATTCCCCATCACTAATTTTGCCCCATCCTTTTTTCTATAGTCCACATGGCAGCCTGAGAGATAAAAGGCTCAGATTATAAATAGAATCGTGTCACTCCCCAGCTTAAAATATGATCTTCCCAGTACTGTCAGGATCAAAGGGAAAATCCTCAGGCTAGCAGACATGGCAACGCATGATCTGGTCCCTGACACGGCTGCCAACTCGCTTCGCAGAACCCTCCCCTGTTTATTCTTTGCTCCAGCAACACCCAGCCTTTCTCTTAGTTCCTTCCCTCTTCAGGGCCTGTGGGACTGACTATTCTATCTGCAGTGATCTTTTCCCACCTCCTACTCAGACTAATTCCTCTGCACTAAATTCTTTAGGGCGCAGTCCACATGTCTACTGCTTCAAAGAGGCCTGTCCTGTCCTCCTGACCCCAAGCACTTACTTATATGAGCCCTGTCCAAATTACAGCACGCCACTTTTTTCTTCATAGCATTTCTAGACAGCTGTAATTATTTATTTATTCATGTATTTATTGATGAGCGCATGTGTTCCTACCAGAACACAACACTTATCTGTTTTATTCACCTAGAACCTGGCACACTGCCTACATGTAGCAAGTGCTCAATAAGTATTTATTGAATAGATCAATAACTTAATTAATTAGGCAATTAATCATTGTAACAATCCCATGAGGTAGTTACAGTTGTATTAATTTTCAGATGTATAAACGAGAGCCAGAAATGTTAAGTGACTTGACATAGGTCACATAAGGCCATGTAGCCATTCAAAAAAATTTTACTCAGCATTTGCTCTGCATCGGACAGAGAGTCAAGTACATAGGATATAAAGAAAATTGAGCCTCTTTACCCACTGAGAGAAAGAGAGATGCAAACATATATTCTATATAATTGATAGATATGAACAACAGAGAACAGAAGAACTAACGAAGCCTAGGGTGATGGTGGTATTATAGCAAAAATGACTTCTGAATTAATTTTGAAAGGTGAGTGGTAGGTTGCCAGGTGCAGAGGCCATGCAAGGGCCTTCGGTGAAAAGGTAAGAGACTCTGCAAACTCCTGGGATTTTAAAAGATTAAGGCACATTCAGGAAATAGTGAGAAATTCAGTAAGGCTGGAGCATGGGTGGGAAAGTGAAGGAGATAAGGCTAGCAAAAGAGATTATTAAAATTCTTACAAACCCAGTGGGAGAGATTGGTATGATACTGCAGACAATAGGAAGCCAATGGGGCTCATAAGCAAGGAAGTGAGACAGTCACCTTTAGATGACATTCACATTTATATAATGATAACAGCAGATGGATACAAGAGCCAAGATAGGAGTTAGGAATTTTTTTTGGTGTGTGTGTGTGTATGTTTGTTTTAATGTTAGAATACTACTATCAATAAAAAAGATTTAGGAACACATCCCCCCAATATCTATCTATCTATCATCTATCTATCATCTAATTAAAAATCTTTACATGTATTACTGTACCTATATGAGCATTATGAAAAATGCACAAAAGTAGAAACATAAAGCGATATAATAAAAAGAAACATTTTTGCTTTTTAATGACGAGCAGGCTGAAGATACTAAAAGATATTACAAGGTGCCAAATTTTAAATGGTCTGTATCATAAGAAATGGGTCGCCGAGGTTTTCCTAGAGGAGACAATTTTCACTCACTAATAAAATGGGCACAAACTGAAGTCCAGTTTCAGAAGCCACTCGAAATTATGATACAAGCCCCAAATGGTTTGCTTCTGTGTAGAACCCTGTCTTATACAGGTAATCACACTGTTTGCATGCCTGTGGCATCCGCAGGAGACCGTCAGAAAAGAAGAGACCAGCCGGACTGTGCCACCCAGCTCCTACCTTGGCTTTGCCGAGAGCGGCTGTTTTCTCCCGCAGTTCCGCAGGCTGCCTTTCGGACTCACTGAGGCTGGCTTCCACGCCGTCCATCCAACCGGAAAACTGCCGGACATCATCCTGATAACTTGTCCACTTAGAAAGGGCTCCCTCGAGGTGACTGAAAGGCATATGAAAGGACAGCAGTCTATACTGAGAAGCCTCATCAGGCCAAAGCTATCCAAGGGTCTGCCCGGTCCACTCCACCCGCAGGAGTCCACACAGAGAGCAGGACGGGGTCGGCTGGGGGTGCGCTGCTTCGCTAGGGCTTATCCATCCGGGTTCCTCGCAAGCATGGCCTCAGGATGCCAGGCACAGCTCAGCCCAGGCCAACAGGCAGAAAAGTGGGGCTGGATATGAAGCCTGGAGTCAGTAACCAGGTCACAGGAGTCTCTGGGAGGGGCTTGAAGGCAAACCCGGAAGAGATTCCCTAAGTGAGGTTTTTATGAATCCGAGCAAGATTCTGGGCAGGGAGAGAATCAATATGTAACTCCATCAACATGGGCAGGACATTCCGAGGAGACGAAAAAAGGCATCAATACAAAAAGGAAGGAGGAACCAAGCAAGAACAAGCACGGTAACTATCTTGCATGAGGTTTAAAATCAGAGAATTACGATGGAAAAATAGGGTGACATATCCTGAATTGATCTAATTATTAAAACCTGAGTATTTCTCTTGCAGGTAAATTAAGTGCTTCCTTCTCTCAATACGGAGGTTGCATTTTTAACACCACTGATGACTTGTGCCTATTTTGACTGCCATGCTTTGGGTGCTTTTGTAGTGGACACTCTGTGCTCCACCCTTGGACCACGCCACTTCTGCCACTGCCAACTGGACTTGCGATTGCCAGCCTGGTGCCCTCTCAGCTTCAGTGCAGTGTAGACAAGAAGTGCCAGGGATTGTGGCCCCCCGGGGGGCAGCCCGGGAAACTGTCTTCCCTACTCACTGGGAGCTTATTTACAAACTCTCCAGCTGCCCTCCTCTGGGGCGGGGTAACTCCAAAACATATGTTGTGCACTGGCTGCTGGCACTGCCCAGCAGGGTTCAGCCCCAGCTGCCCACTGCCATGACCGGTTTGATTACATGTCCTTTACTGGCTACCCTCCCTTCCTCATTTCTCTTTCCCATCCCCTACTGGTGTTTCCTGGGGTTGTCTCCCAAGGAAACTACTTGGTTTTAACCAATATATCTTTACATGATGAAACGTTTATTTATCTCTTGGCTTTTTAAGCAGTGAAAACAAACAGTAAGTTAAGCATGTAATTATAGGAAACCAAGTGAACCTAAATGCAATGCTGTATCTGCCAGTTTCTTTTGTTCTGATAAGAAAAAGAAAAGGGAGGGAAGGAGACAGGGTTGGGGAGAGAGAGAGAGAGCGCACGCTCAAGCCAGCTCCTGGGACAGTCTGTTACTGAGCGATTATATTGATCCTTTGGTAATGGCTTCCCAGTAGTGGGCTTTGGTTTCTCTTACCTTTTACAACGGATCCCTGCAGACAGAAGGGAAACCCACATGTCCTTTACATTCTGCAGCTGCTGCTGAATAGCAGCCACGCCTTCCGGAGAGGTGCTCTGAAGGACAGATTCCCCTCTGGTCACTATCATTTTCATCTGGATCTCTTTTTCCTGTTTCACCGACAGTAGAGCCTGTAAGAGCCGATAAGGAGGTCCTTCGTCATTTGCATGTTTAACATTTCTGTCATTTAAATACTGCTGAGCTCCTGAGGGTTGTAGAAGGATAAGCAATTGTGTTGAGCCAAGGATCTCTTAGTTGATCCAGTGGAGGGTGGGGGAGTCCCCTGCTCCTAAGTGCCAGTAACCAATTACCAGTCACCCCTGCGCATCTAAGTGGTCTTGGCTTTGTAGATCTCCATCCTTCTCTGAATAATCCCTTCCTTCCACCGAAGTGTTCTTTTACTGGTGTTTAATAAGAGAAAAATAAACTACAGTAGCATTCACGAATCCTCAAAAGTCACAGAATGGAGAACTTTATAAATGTGAAGGCCTCGGGCCCAACAAACCGAAAGAAGTAACATTTATTTTATAGAATAATTTATACATTTCCAGTTCTTCATAAGCAGTCATCTTTTTCTGTATAGGGAGGACATTTGAATCAAAGTCATAAAACTGCTGTTATCCCCAAAAAGGCAGAGCTGCCTGTCTCTCCCTAATCTGGACATGGCCAACCTCTGCAGATCTGGCTTTGTCCGCTCACTGCCACCAGTTTTGGCCGTGGCAAGGAGCCACTGGCAATTTGTCACACACCCTGCTATTTGTTTACTCTGGCTTTTGCTCATGTGACACCATTGTCAAATCTCGGTTTAGGTTTCGGACTTCTGAGAAACCCCTTCCAACTCTAAGCCCCAAACTCCCTGCACGGTTTCACCCTGTGAGCCTAAAACCCCGTAAGTATAACCATATCTGCTCCTTTGTGTTTCAGGCTCCAGCCTCAGAATGAAATCTCAGAGGACAAACAGCGACCATAGTTTATTCATTTTTGAATTCCTGGTATCCAGATAGAGTGACAGTCTTCTAGAAGATGTCTAGTATATGAATGAGAGATGAATACATGCGGAAGCATTATTAGACCATAAATGGAAAATAGAACTAACATCTCAGGATGGGATGAAGAACTGACTACATGATAACAGGCAGGCAAATGCATTGAACACGATGCAAAATGTTCTTCCCCATAAAGTGTCTCATTGACATATTTTCCCAGAATAAATGTGTCAGTGATATGATTCGAACCAGCCTCTTAACCGGCTATCAAGCAAGGAACCACTTTTGGGTGGTTATTTTAGTTGTTTTGCAAAGCATGTAGGTGTTCCGAATGATTCGGGAATGCTTAGGTATGCCCCCCTTACACAAACAGAGCGGTCAGCGATTTCCTGTGGGGACAGGTTGACATAACAACACTGGGCAGATGGAGACTTGAGAAATTTTGAGAAAAACAAAATTCAGTGAATTAGAGATATTTCCCTAAAAATGCACACCTCGAGCTTCAGCATCCTGCTGTCCAGCACACATTTGTCGGACGTTGGATGACAGTAAGAATCCAGCATGTGAACAGCATCTGTCATCCAGTCTTGCAGTTCCTTAATCCCCAGGGAGAACTGATGGTGCTCCGCCACGATTCTATCCAGTCTTGACACTTTCTCCTGGAAATGACAGACACGGTTTCCCACAGACACTTCATGGCCTGACGCTACCAAGTTGTAAAGCTAGCCATTTGGTTCAAGTAACTGTGATTGGTCATGGGTTCCTAGGCTGCACGCATATGGTTAAAGCCTGCACTTAGCCTGTGAGATGTGTGAGCTCTTTCTAAAGAGTAAAATCAGGAGAACGGTTGGGTCACAAAGCAGAAAAAAATTACAATTCACAATTACAACTTATTGCCCCTCAATGTGGTTGCTATTCTTCTTTATGACAACTATGACTTTTTTTTTCAGAATCAGTCAAATGTCTTCCTCACGCCTTGTCTGAGAAACCAAAGTCATTTCTTGCTTTCACATAACAAATTTGGCTCAACTCTACCACATGACCTACACAGTTAGCCAGAGTTCTAAAAAATAATTATCTGAGATTTTGTACTATCTGTAAATTTTAAACACGGGGGCCATAAGGGTGATGTTGTTTATTAATTACAAGTCATATCCAACCTGGTGAAGGTTATGGATGTGTTTTACAGCTCTTAAAGCATTCACATATCTATAGATTTTGGATGTCTAAATGAATACAAAGGAATAGAAAGTTGTCCTTAGTACCTTCCAATTTTTGATACGTGCCCAATTTCTACAGACAATCAAAAGTAACTTATTCATAGGAAAATGGACTGTTTGCTTCAAGACCTATAGTAGTGTGACTGTCTCAACAATGTTTTATTAGCAGACAGGGGTAAGTCCACACTAAACTAGGTGAAGCCAAATGAAAGGCAGACTAAATTACAGCAGGTTCCCTACATTCTAAGATCCGAAATGCAGATTACAAACACAGGGAACAAATGTGACAAGCCACGTATAGGTCAAAATAGGTTTGCCCCACAAAGTTCAAGGTTGGTCTGCATCACACCAGCTGCACGCTCTAAATGAGGTCATAGTGGAGGTCCCACTGACTTTTTTTTGTGAGCTGTTAGAAAAGAGATTTAAACAGTTAAACAGATCATTGACAGTTTTGAGCTCTGCCCCATTGACAGAACTGAAACTCTCAATCAACACTTCCTTGATGACTATGTAACGAGTATAAAGAATTTAGACACATTTAAAAAAGGACCTGAAATGCACTATATCCAGTCCACTAAAATTTAAACTGCATTGAATTCACATTTTTCTAAAGTAATTCAATCTGAGATTCCTTAGACCCAACACTGAATTTTGCCTTGTTTATGCTTTGAACCTTCAAAATAAAAGCTCCTGGAAACATGCCAATTCAGTGCGAAAGGAGAGATTTTGTGCAATAGTAGAAATTGGAAGTCCGTTCAGTGTTTGAAAGCTGCTTTGCTCTCTTCCTGCAGCCATACTACAATGACGCAGCACAAATGATGGACTCGGATCGCGAGGCTGGGAACCAACTTACACGCCTTATTCCTGACCTGGGCTTGCGAGGCCGGACACCCCGCACAGCCCTACTGAGACTCCAGCTTTGTGACATGGGTACCACACTCACACACAGCACATGGCAGGCGTTACCTTGGTTAAATTGCTTAGCGCTAGATATTGAGCAGACAGCTGCGACACTCTGTGCATAAAGCTCCTGCTGGCAGCTTGTCCTTCCCACAGCTGCTGAGCTTTCTCTTTCAGCCTGTGGAGCTGAGGCTCGTAGCAGTTTATTTCCTCAAGGACAGACTGAAAAAGCACAAGCACGTTACCGTTAAGAGACCGGGAAAAGCACATCGCGGATGAAGCTTTGGCCCAAAGAACATGGAACTCAACACGGGCGAGCATAGGTGTGCCTGGGAGGCATTATTATTTCCAAGCCACACACACTAGAGACTCTATGACAGAAACAAATCTACCTCAAAGGAAAGCGGAAACAGAATTTGTCAGAAACAGGGCGAGGGTTCACTCTATCTCAGGATGGCATCGTCTAACTCTCGGGTGCTCGGCAGGCACTTGAAGGCATGCTCTACGCGGGGTGGGGATGCAGACGTGGCCATGAGGGCCCCGGAGCTTATCACCTGGAGCTTCTGCTGCTCTCTCCTCTTGGCTGGCAGGTCATACAGGCGGTTGCTGCTTTCATGCACCGTTTTCTCCGTTTTACTCAGCCAGTCCTGTACAGGCTCAGCACTTACTTCAAAGTCCTTCATTTGGATCTTTAGGTTCTATGGGGGTTTAGAGAGTGTTTTACACACACACACACACACACACACACACACACACACACACACACGCACGCACACACACACAACATTTTAATAGCAAGTCCAAAGTCCTTCACCGGGCATTCAGTCTGGCCCCATTGCCCACCTCCCCTTCTTTCCCTGTTTCCAATATCTGGAACATTCTACCTCTCACCTTGGCACTTGGATAATTTTTGGACATTCTTCAAGAGCTTCGTATGGAACCTACTTTTTAAAAAATGAAATTTTCCCTAATGATCCAGCCCACCTCGGAGTTCACAAGTACTTCCCAACTTCTATCTTGTTTGTTGTTTATGCCAGTCATGACACATTTTATGGTAGACTGGCTCCATGAGGGGAGGGGCCTGTGTCTGACCTTCCTGGGCCACACCGTGGTACCATGCAGGAACATAAATAAATATTATAACAGCAAACATTTTGTCAATTTTGATTAATGAGGAGATAAGGGATAGCATATGGTTTATGTGTTTACTATGTTTTTAATAAATCATTTGTATATTCTGATATGTAACAAACTATCAAGATGTGGTCTATGTTTATTACACAGGAATGTCGTAGCTATGTTCATGGGTACCTTGTAGGTACGAATAACCACGTAAATGCATTTGGTAAAGTTTGTGAGGGTGCCATTTCACTTTAGCAAAGGTGTCTCTATCCACTGTCTATTATAAAAGTGCTAGATTAAAGTGAAGTTGAAATCTGTGCTACCATGGGACCAGCTAAAGCCTTTTAAATGACTCAGAGCTTTACATAGTATTGTCAAAAAGCAAGCCCACAAAGGTTAGCTTGAAAATCTCAGTGCAAGAGCAAAAGGAGGCTGAGGGAGAACGGCTTCGTCCAGGGCATCTGCGTCTCATCCGGGGTGTCTGCAACGTGGGGACAGTCAGGCCTGCCATAGCCTCCTCTTAGGGAGATGGGTAGCTATGGGGAAGCTTTGGAAACTTAAAAGTGATTCTCAAATATAAGACACGAAGCATGTGCCTGGAATATTCAGCTCAACTTTAAGCTTCATGAGGGCAGGGGTTCTGTTCTGTTTTGTTCTCTGCTGTATCCCCAGAGCCTAGAATGGTCCATGGAAAATGGGAGGTGCTCAAAAAATATTTGTTGCATAACTAAATAAATACATAAATTCAAGGTGTTTCCATCTCCTTGCTACTGGCGTCTCGTGAGGACACTGAAGGGCAAACTGGGGACCATCGTCCGCAATTTAATTCTACAAAGAGATGGGACTGAGGGACAGAGTGTTGGGAGTCCGGGCAGAAGTAAAATACAAAAAAGTTAGGTCCCTGGTTTAAGGAGTGAAGTCACAGGTCTGAGCAAGGGGCCTGGAGAACAGGAAGAGAAGCAGCGTGATGCTAAGTCAAGCAACCCCCAACGTTTAGCCTCACAGGTTCAGTGAAAATGTTAGCTCTCTGGGAACCTTTGACTTCTTCAAATAGAGTTAGCTGTGTTCTTTGAGAGACCACCACACCTTGATCATACCTGGATGATATTGCAATAATCCCTTTATATAGTTTCCTTCTCTAGAAAGTAAGTTCCCTGAGGAAAGGGAAAAAACTAACCAAGCCATTTATATTCCTAACGTCATACCTAGCACACAAAAGGCATTATTACATGTGTTTTACTAATAGGAAAGAAGGAAGAAAGGAAATAAGGAGGGAAAGAAGGAAGGAAGGAAGGGAAGAAGGAAGGAAGGAAAGAAGGAAGGAAGGAAGGAAGGAAACATGAAAGATAGAAAGGCAGACAATTCCTGAGCTATCCATCTATTCCTGGACATCTCTTCAACTTGATCATCTCGCTGTCAATGCTAAATGTATTATATTTAATAGCAGATGCTTCAGACCTCAGATCACATTGCATTCATGATCCCTCCGGGGTTAAGAGTAAATTTCTAGGCACTGCACAGTGGTTATCACTCTCTATTAAATGGAGGATGCCTGCCATGAAAGAACAGCCATCAGAGGAGAAATACAATGGTCTCCAGTTAGAAGAGAATTGAGGAAACACACATATTTGTTTTCTACTATTAATTCTCTATCATTATTTTTTTCCATCCTACATTAATTATGGTCATAATCAAATTATCTATTTTGCCAAGAAGTGTTGTTTTAAAAGAAAAAAAAATTCCTCCATACATCTAAATTTTAGAGAAGAGTTGGTATACAAAATAGATGATTTCACAAAGAAAAAACAATTGCATTGTGGCAGTAATTACATTATTATTATAACAAATTCAACTTATGTTGAAATGAATGACTGAATAAAATGAAATTGTAAAACCATTATCTCTTTGTATACTTAACTCTTATAAACCGAGGATTTGATCTCTGCATTAGTTATAATATTCCTTCTCATCCATACCATTTTGCAGCCTTACATGGATATTTCTGTTTATTATCCTAAAGCAACTTCCAAAATTAAGGGATTTCAAATGAAAGATTAAGTGATATATGCTTAAAAGTAAAACCAGTGGTTCCTGATGGTCTATGATGATAGCCCCTACTATGCAAGAAGCTATTAAATTCCTCAGTGAGGATCTCACTTCTAGCATCAAGCTGTTTCTTAGCGTTATCTACTTATCAGTTTATATCCAGAGAGGGATGACCACCATCACTGACGGGGATCCTGGAGAACTGAAAGTGCGGTTAAACTAACAACAACAAACAACACAGAATGGTCCCCGTAGCCGCCTGTATCATACCTCTAGGGCAGATTCCTTCTGGTGGAGATTTGAATGAAAATTTTTCCAATCTTCTTTTGCAGTTGCAATTTTGGCCTGGATAGCATTCACTTTCTCTTTGGTCAACAGAGAACTCAAAAGTTCTCCTTTAGACAGCATCGTGTTTAGCTTGTGCTGTCCATTTTCACTTTCTGATGAAAATTCCTAAAAGGAAAAACATAAGATTAGGCATAATAAAATGCTCTATACTTTAAAATTCACTGATTTTTCTACTTGTTTCTCAATAAAATCACAGAGAAAGAATAAACAATTTTTATTATATATATTATATTTTATTATATTTATATATATATATATATACATATATATATATATATATATATATATATATATATATATATATATATATATTGGGTTGTTGGAAAAGTCATGACGCATTTTTGCAACAAAAAACAGAAAAAATACGACATGACTTTTCCGACAGCCCAATATTAAGTGACTGAAGACTCTTTTACCCTATCTGTACACTGGGAATAATGATCCTATGGACCTGATACGGTTCCTGTGAAAATCAAATGACAAACTCTGCTTTGAATGCTCAGGCAAAATACTTGTCAAGGGCTTTTATTATTTCCTAACTCCCTATTAATATATATAAAATACAAGCACTTATATGAATGGACTAGTTTCTCTTCATATACATAATCGTCCCAAACAAGGATCTATTTGAGTTTTGAGCTATTTAGCAAAACTTTAATATGCTTATAAAACAATTTAGAGGCACCTTTTTAATCCACTCAAACTCCATTATTAGAATTAATTAATAACACTCTCACCTGTATTTTCTGAAGACTTGTTGAAACTTCACTGATATTTTGAGGTATATCAAAACATTTGGCGGTGGTGATTTTTGCATTCACCAACCACTGCTGGAAATCCTTGAAGGCTCTTCGAAATCTTTGCTGTAAAATCTGTTCTTTATTCTGACAGCTTTTGGATGCTTGCAAACAAAGACTAAAACCATGATTTGAAGCATTTAATGGAAGGGAACAAAATGACAATAAAGATTAAAATAATGTTTGATAGAATCAACAATTCTTAGAGTATGCACTTGTCACTTAGTAATGTATTGAATGATTAATTTATATTACTATTGAAATCACATCTTCAAATAAACAAACCTCTAGCTTTGTATTTGTATGAAAATATTCTGAACACCAATAAGGTCCGTGCTCACCAATTATATTCTTTAATCAATCCAGAAACTTTCCCACTGTATGTACTCAGGTCTCGGGAAAATCGGCACAGTTCATTCAGCTGACACTTGAGATCCTCTGTTTTAGGCTCTGCTTTCTGTAGAGCGTCCAATATCTCCTATTAGAAAATAACGAGACAGAGGAGCAAGCATTTAAATTGGGTAATTTCCACATCCTCATGCTATACATGCATAAGTCATGTTATAAATTATTAGTGAGGGAAGCGCTAACACAGAGGGTCAGTGAAGAAATGAGGCTTAGTTTCAGGACACCCATGGCAAGTGATCGCACTTGACTAATTTGCATCTTTTTCTAGCCTTGGATCCATACTCCTCCTGGAAATATTGCCAAGTAGAGAAATGATCAAGTGGTCCAATAACTTAAAGTGGAAAAAAGAAAATAATCTAAATTCTTTAAAAATAGTCTGACTAGGCCACCAGAAAATATGTATATTGTTTAAAAATAATGAGCAATCATTTCAAAGCAAAGCAATGCTTATTTTGATAGAGAGAAAGAGAGAGAGAGAGAGAGAGAGAGAGAGAGAGAGAGCAAGATTGATTTTATGTAGTATATACAATTAACTTTCACATTAGAAATTCTTGTAATCTGCAGGTCTAATTTAAATAGTATTATAATTAATTCCTTTCATAGTTTTATTCCTACAGTCATCAAATACTTGCTAAATGTCTGCCATGTGTCTATGATTTTGCTGGATTTGGGGATTACCAAAATGACTAAAATATAATTCTTGTATTTGAAGACCTCACAATTTAATGGGTGAGAGAGACATGTGAAAAATTACAATTCTGTGAATATCTAATCCAAAAGAAAGTCTTGGGACTTGACAAGCACACTTCTGAAATCGAGGACGTGGTCTGCTGAGTTACACAAAGGATGGTCACAAAAAGCAAATGAGATCACAGGTGTCAAATACTTACACCATTCTTTGCACACTAAGTGCCCAATAAGTAAAATCAGCAGGTAAATGACTCCCAAATATTTAGATGGGACTGTGTGGATAATGGTATCACCAAGGTTAAGAAATCATAATTATTATAAATAATTAAAGAGGAGGGACAAGAAGGTGAGTCAGCACTCAGACAGCCGTTGCTGTTACTATTTTAATCCCCAGAGATATTTATCGAGACATGGCCTAGATTTGTAGGAAAACCACGCCTCCCAACAAACCAGGTCTGTGTTGCATTCCTTGCGTTAGTAAATGGCACCACTGTTCTCCCACTGATCTGAGTCAGAAAACGAAGCATCCTCTGGGCCTCACCCATTTCCTTTCTCACTTTATGCAACAGATAGGGAGGTCTGCTCTATTCTTAGCTGTTTTAATCAGCTACCTCAGCATCTTGATGCTCACAGCCCCATCTTTGTCGTTTCTTTGTATTAGAATGGCGCCATTGCCTCTTAATTTGAATCCTGTTCTCGAGTTCTCTCTCCTGTGTTTTCTCATTCCTCAGTAATTTTGTATGTTGGGGCTGTTCCTCCATCTCACAGATCTGGTCAATTTGTAATCATACCTCTAGACACAGCTCAGGTGATGGGTCCCCTAAGGATTGTCTGCCCTCCTTCCCAGCTCTCAGTGGCTTTTAGCCTTGAGGACACACAGCACCTTGTGGGTACTCATCGTAGCCACTTAGTGTTCCCACCGATTTTGAACTTGGCCTTTCCACCTAGACTGTGACTCTGAGAAGAGGGGTGGTATTCTCTTGGCTTTAAAGCTCTTTGTTTAGCTTAGTGTTGGGGGGTAGGGACATCTAAAACATTTTTTCTTTACAAAATTCATAACACTTAGGGACTTTCTCTCTGAAACTCCAAATGTTAAACGAATAACTACTGTTTTACATCATATTGAATCTTTTATTTAACAAAGAGCATTTTAAGAACCAAAGAAATTTATCATGTACTAAAGAAGTAAATGAAAAAAAAAACGCTTAGAGATTTAAATACTTATAAATTAGGTGCTATCGAAAGGAAAAGTTTTGATCAAAATCTCACACTAAAAAAAAATTCTATAAGCTTATCATAAATCAGAGCATATTATTAGAGTCTTTCATTATATAAATATCAGGCTATATACTTCTGTTTCAGTTAAGTCCTAGAATACATTTTTTTTTCCTTAAAGGTTATGCAGGTTAAGAAAATTGCTAAATTTCCAACAGTAATAAATAACCCAATGGATATTAAGAGATAGGAGCTTTGTAATCACAGTGAACAAGATTTTTTGCAACATGATTTTACATAGTTTATAGATGATGATTTATAGGTTTTTAAAATTCTTTATAGGTTTTTTAAAAACGTCCTTGAGTATCATCATTTAATTGCAGAAGAGAAAGTAAACACTTGTGAAGGCTGATGATTATTATTATGATTGTTATCAATGACAAGCCCGTCCTAACAGAGAAACAAAGCCACAAGAACCCTGGCAAATCCATTATTCTGTAAAACTTTTCCTATGCATTCATTGTAATGGGACTATTATCTCCATTTAAAAAAAAATTTTTTTTAATTCCCCAGATTTATTGAGATAGAATTGACACATTGTGGTGAGTTTAAGGTATATGACATGTTGTGTTGATTTGGTACATTTCTATATTGTAAAGTGATTATTACGACCAAAGCATTACCTAACACCTTTATCCTGTCAAATAATTATCATTTCTTTTTTTTATTATCGCCATGTTTAGATAATATGACATTATTAGGAATAAGAGAAATCTCAATATTTAGAGGTAATACAGTATATTGCCATCAAAAGAATTAGCCCCGGAGCCAAATACGGAAAGAGATCTAAGCAGGGGGCTGTCATCCTCGAATTGTTAGTACAGCTAAACACCTCGATTTACTTTTGCATTATCATGTGCCTTTTTATAGGCCACATCTATTATTTTTACTAATAGTATCAATATAAAAAATGATAATAGCTCAGAATAGTAATATAATTTAAATAGCACCACATCTTTCTTTTGAAACAATTCACTCATATTAATGGTAGGGAAAGGAAGGGAAACAAAAAAGAACTAAAACGTTCTAACTGATTTTTTTTTATATCAGAGTTAATAATACTGATCGCATGAAATAATTACCACCTTTCTTGTCCCTGTTTTACACAACTGCTTTCTACCCTTTATCCTAGTGCTTAAGCCTAAAGGATAAGAAGGGCATCAGGGAAAAAACAAAACAAAACAAAACCAAAAAAAAAAACCCTAGAAACATTATAAATAAAATAGCATAAATAGATGACTATAAAGACATTCTTTTGTGGTGTGCTATATTTGTTTCAAATACGTGATTTAAAACAAGACAATGTTGGAAATACTACATGACTTTCTTACTGGCTGAAGCTATTCTGAAATGTTTGTAACATAAATAGAAACAGAGAAGTTTACTTTACTAAAACTTCCTTTTAAGGACATCCACGATTCAGAGCATTATTAAACTGCAAATACCTGAGTCTTTCCAAGATACCATTTAACAGTAAAGAAAGGAGGATTTCAAGCTGTTGCCTATTCTTCACTACCCCTTTATGCTTTCTTTTCTCTCACTCTGAAAGAGCTGCCACTAGTTTAAAAAAAAAAAAGTCCGGAAGGCAACCCCATGAGCATGACATTGGAGTTCTGTGAACGGGTTAATTCAAGCACAGCTGTCAAAACTACACACAGGAGAATTAACCCGGATGAAAACTATTAATTGTGCTTTAGATTACCAAATGTTTCTTTCAAAGCTATGTATTCAATCATTTAACTGTTGGAAATAATTCGCCGGCAAGAAAACAGCTATGACTGTCTGTCTCCTTAAGCCTCTACCCACAGGCCATTTTTTTTTCAGACTGAATGGCTGAATACAATATTACCAACTCTTACACCATAAGAATGAAAGTAGAATGCTTCCACTAACAATAACTGTTTTCTGTGGTAAACAATAACGTCTTCTCTCCTCTGCCTTTATTTCCACGATAACTTGATTCATGAGACAAGGAAACTGATCAGATTTGCAAATTTAATTAGAAATACTTATTTCTTCCAAGAAGGAATGCTGCGTGTTTTCCATGAGCAAGGATTCTTTTTAGCACCAAGGAGAACCAAATACAAATTTCAGCGTAACCACCAAGAGAAAACAGGAAGCCAACTTACTCGTCCCTGCTGCCAGCACTGCACTATCTCCTTATCTGTGTTCTTGCCTTCCAGGAGACTTAACTGCTGAGCCCACGTTGTCAGGAGGGCACTGAACTGTTCCAGGGCCTGCTCGAGTTGGGCCACTTGGCCTGAGAACTCCTGCTCCGACAGGGCCATTTGGCTAACGAGGGTCTGCAAGCTGGTCTGCGTCTGGAACACACTGTCTTCCCACTGCTTCCAGTCGGCGCGCAGGGCCTGCATCTCCGTGTCCATGAGCTCACTCCCACTGGCAGTTGTGTTCTGTTTCACTGCAGGGGCCAGCGACTCCACTCTGCTTAGGCGGCTCGCTCCAATCTCTCTGGAATCCATCAGCTCCTGTAATGGAATATCGCCATGGTAACCGAGGAGGCGGTGAGTCACAGAAAGTTTCCAAATGTGTACAGAGGGGGACCCTGTCCTGTTATGAAGTTTCAGCAAGCGTGCTGCAGGGAACCAGAGTGCATTCGGCCGCCCACCCCTAAGTTATAATGACAGAACTGCCATCCTGAGAGCCGGGGCTTGTGGCAAAAGAAGCTGAGGAATCCGCAGCATCCTGAAAAAGACAAAACGGGACCCTGAAATCAGGCATTGTTTGAATATGTGAAATTGTTTTGACAGTGACTTAAATATTTGCCTGTGGTGTATTGCTCCTATAAATATGCAAATCTGTTTTTCTCCCTAAATTGATGGACAACTGGACAAGAATTTTCTCATCACATGGTCTCTGCCCCCTTCTCGCTGTCTTCCACAAGATGGTAGCTTCAATCACACCTCCATTCCACCGGGAATCACGCCAAATTACCACAACAAAAGCAGAAGCCCTGCTCAATTTCAAATATTTCACTTCCTTGAGTAAACACCTTTCTAGTAACTAAAATGAATAATTCACAGACACACTTAATCAAAGGTTCCAAGTCCCTGCGAACCTTTAGATCAGGTTCATTCATTTCTGTTATGTTTACTTTTGAAAAAACTCACTAGAAATTTAACAATTTAGCTATAATTATTTTTGGCTTAAAGCACACAAATACTCCAAATGACAAGATACAAGTAAAATGTGTTGCTAATTAGATAAACTAGCAGCATTTCTTTCTGAGATTAGATCCCTTTACTGAAACTTCTCTCACTGAATTCATCATCTGGTGTTTATATATTTATATAATCTGTTGCTCAAGCCAGGATTTTATTAATAATACATAATTATGACTTCACTCCTGAATTAAGTAGTAGGAAAAAATGATTATTAGGGCAAAAACTTCAAGAAGAAAATCAATTACAAATTAATAAGTATAGAAAAATTGGGGTATGAAGCATGCTTAATAAATTATGTTAGGCATAATTATCTTAACTAATCTCTATAATATAGTTTATGTATTATATTATAAAATAATATAATCTATATAATATAGTTATATATATATATATATATACTATATATATAATATAGTATCAGAGTAGTTTGAAACAAATATATCTTCTACCATTAAGCCACATTTTAGTATAGACCATTTGAAAGCATTTAGTTAAATAGTAGTCCAAATAGTTAGCATTTTATATACATATTCACACTTTATTCAGCAGGATTCTAAAACCCTTCATTATTTATCAGTGCACAGAGCAGCGGTGGTTCTCAACCTGTGGGTCGCGACCCCTTTGGGGGTTGAACGACCCTTTCACAGGGGTCGCCTAAGACCATTGGAAAACAAACAGATATTTACATTACGATTCATAACAGTAGCAAAATTACAGTTATAGAGTAGCAACGAAAATAATTTTATGGTTGGGGGTCACCACCACATGAGGAACTGGATTAAGGGGTCGCGGCATTAGGAAGGTTGAGAACCACTGGCACAGAGTAAGCAGTGACGATGAAGAAAAATTAAAACTTTTTTAAAAGAGCTATGTCTAACTATTAGATTTAAATACTTGTAATTTGTAGGTATGGGTGAATTCCAAGTTGGACTTCAGAGAATACTAACTGTCAAACATCAGTTTCCCCACATACTCTCTAATGCATCATTTTAGTTTTCTTTGGCATGAAAATGGGCTGTTTCAATATTCGCAATCACTGACTACACTCATCCCAGTTTGAAATAAGGACAGCATCATCTTAAAGTGCTTTGAGATAACTTTTACATGTGTTTCCTTCTCTTGTATGTAAACTCTTGAAAAATGTGACATGCACATACCCACACATGTACACACACACCCTCATACATGTACATACTTGGCTTTGAAGTTGACTATTGTCAGTGGTTACCCCTGGGGGTCGGCAGGGGTGACACTGAAGGACACTGCTTATTTATTTTCTCCATGGCTTCTCTTTACCCCACACAGCCTACGTTCAGGCCCGACCTGGACTTCTGAGAGGCTTTGCTTTTTCCTTCTCAAATTCCAATTTCTTTCTGCCAGCAACTTCTACATTTCCTGTATTTTTTTCAAAGTATTTTATAAATGTATTTCAACAAAAGAGCATGTGGCAACCCAGGCATCAGCCTTGAAAAGAAATGATCTTATCTCTTAATATCAACATTTTAAAACATTAGCCTCTCCTTGCTGTCTCCTGTCCCACCTACCCCAAATCCACGTGACTGGGTCTCTCACCTCACCTGGTTGTGCAAATAGCAATCTGTGGTTGCCAGACAGCCTAACTGCCAAGTCCAACAGGCATTCTTCCAGCCTCTTCTTAATGGCTGCCTCTTGCTGCTTCTCTGATGGTGACCCCCTCCTCCACCAGGGGCTTTGGTGGCACCCCACCTTCCTGGTCCTCCTCTTGTTATTGCATCTCCTCTCTTTTCTCCCTCTCCCTTTCAAATCCTCTTTTATGGCTCCTTAAATATTGATAGTGTTGGTCCTGAACTCATTGTTCTGTCTACTGTACACATAGGTCTTGGTGTCATTCGCTCTGGTGGCTTCAACTACAAATTATATAATGATCATTCCTACTCTGTGTCTTCAATCCAGCATCCTAACCTGAAATTCAGACTTGAATAGTCAATAGCCTCCTAGATATCACCACCTGGCAGTGCAAACTCCATCTGTTCACAACTGCACTCCTCGTCTTTGGTCCTCTGTAACCCATCTCCTCTGTCTGTACTTGTTTACATAGATGGACAAAGGTCTATTGATTCTAGGTAACATCTTGACCATCACCTTTGACTTTTAGCACATTGTCACTCCATAGCCAATTACCAAATCCATTGGATCTTTTAATTGAATGCGTTCTGTGAGTCAAGCACGATAATAGATGTTTAATGTGTGTGATCTAATTTAGTTTTCAAAACTACTTCATGAGGCAGGTACTATGGTTACTCTTATTTTACCAATAAAGAAGTTGAAGCTTGAGGACAGCAAGTGACTTGCACAATCAGTAAAGGCAGGAGGCAGGGCTGGGGTTTTGATTCTAGAGCCTGTACTCTAAAAGTCTAGTGAGCTGTCATTACACTTCGTGTAGTATTTATAAAATAAACATCGTTTTGTGCACCATCACTTCCTGCCACATGGTGAGTTCCCTGACGGATGCACAATGCTGGTGGAATGAATGAATGAATGGATGAGTAAATTGAAATATTACTGAGAAATGGGTCAAAGAAGTATTTTGAAGAATCACAGAGATGACAAAAACTTAAAAAGTGCCTTTATGTGATTATCTCATTTAAAACCCTCACAGTCATGGTTAAGATTTAAATATGATATGCACTTACGAGTAAATATTTAAAAATGTACTTATTATGGTTATCATCAACTATTGTTTTTATGATTTTTATGTTCTGATCTCCAGGGATCAGAACACAATTTCAGTCTTAAATTTTTTTACCACAATTACACTCTTGATACCCAACATTTCCTCCTCTAAAATAACCATTAAGGATTTCATCATTGCTTAATTTTTAGATAAAAATCTATTATTTTCCACAGGGGAGGGGGAATTATTGCAATGTACTATTCAAGCAGTTAGAAATAACTAAAATACACTAAGATCTCCAACTTTCTCAGTTGTGTCAACTTCTATGCTTTAAGTTGCCCTTATAGGTGATCATTTTAATGTCCTTTAAAGTATTATCTTCCATTATGCTATTATAGTTTTGGCTAGGAAAGCAGAATAAAACATCTGGCAATACATTTCCAAGTTATCCTTCAAAAACTTTTAACTAAATTATTGTACAAGTTTTTCTTTCAAAGGATGCTAGAGAACAGTATCAGTTTTGCCAGCCCATCAGGCTGGCATATATTTTGTAGTCATGTTACAACAGTAAGCACATTTGCATGCATACGCATACATGAACAGTGTTCCAATAAAATGTTCTGAATTCCTATTTCTCCTCTTGCTTATGTTTAGAATTGATGAGGTGCAAGGTAATAAACACAAGCAAATAGAAAACAGGACGGAAACATTTTCAGTAACAGAATCTTATCCACAGACTCTTTATCACAGGTATGACAGACTCAAGAACCAATGAAATAGCGAGCTTATAACGTCTGTTTTTTTTCTGACCTTAATTTTAGTCAGTTTTTTCTGGGCGGCTGATGAATCTCCGGACATATCTGACCACCGGTGAAGTTCCTCCTTCGCTGAATGAAGCCAGTCTGTGAATTCCTGGACTGCATCTAAATACATGAGATGGTCCTTCACAAGCTCCTCCACTTTCCTCATCTTCTCCTAGTGAATAAAGAAAAAGCCAGTTTAACAGTAGTCGCCATTGAGAATATGAAATCAGTAAGACAACAAGTCTAACACGGGTCTCTTAATGATCTCAAAAAAATTTCATTTTTACTTCTGAATTTTCTCTATGTTTAATATCTTAAAATGAAAAAATAAAAAATTAGACTGAAAGACTGAGGAAACAACCATTTTTCCTGTAATTTTACTTTTGTTTAGTTTTGCATAAAACTCTATGCTTAATACATGTTGAATAACATCTGTCACTAACCATCCACTTAATAATAATTACTATAATAATGATTCTTATTATTTAAGAATTTATTGGTGTCGGCTTTTTATAAAGCACTCTGCTCAGCATGCTAAATGCATTTGCTCATTTCATCCTAACAACAGTTCCGTGATGTAGGTAGGCACTATTATTATCACCATTTTATAGGAAAGGACACTTACAGAGATTACGGAGGTTAAGTAATCTGCCCAAAGTCACACACCCAAAACAGTTTCCAAGCCAGAATTCAGATTTAGGCCCTTTTGACTCCAAGGTCATAGCGCTTAATCATCACCACAATAAAAACTAAGATTGCAGAAAGAGAAAAATTCATGGGCATCCATAAGGTTAGAAATGATCTTTATATAAAACGTGTTCATGAAATGTACCAATAGTGTTAGAGCAGCCAGCTCCCCAATAATCAACTTGTAGAGTACTCTTTACCCGCGCCTTGAAGACCTTTCTTCAACATAAAGCACTAACCTTGGCAACTGTCATTATATCATTAAACTGTGTTTTCAGTTCCTCTTGAGCTGTTTCCTTGAAAGACTCGTCCTGGGTCTTCTGGTAGAGCTCCCTGGATTTAGCACTGAGGCGGGGCAGGGCCCTGGCGTGATCTTCCCCCTCCGATACGATGGACTGAAAGTGGTCCAGGAGGGAAAACTTCTCTTTCAGACCTGGCTGCAGTTTCAAGGGATGTTCTACTTTTCTATCTGCCGATTCCATCCACTGCTCCAACTGGTTTTTCCACTCTAGGTAGTCATTCCATTGGCTAATCACAGACTCTAAAGTGCTAGAATTAATGTCACATATTATAAAAGTAAGTTACTTTGACATTTCTGCTGAAAACCAATTCTGAGGACATGGCATCCTTGTCAGCTATCTTATTCAATGCTACGGTAAGTGGTGAAACGGTGTCTTTAAGTACAGGGAGAAACATTACTTGTCTGACCCACACATAGTCTCTTCAAATGGAAGTGAGTCTATGTCAAAATTTAAGGAAGACGTTGCAGGCATACATGCACCTGGAGGCTTGTCTTTCAAATGCTAATTGTCCTAAAGGCAAATTTATGTGTTGTGTTGTTAAAAATCAGCACTGGGGCATCAATTAAATTTTATTTAATACATAGCAGTTCTTAATTTTCTTGGGCTCAGCTTGTCTTATTAAAATTAGATGCAATTATTTATTGACAGGGATTTAAAATTTAGGGTATTCTTCCTGGGTAAATGATATCATTAGATTGATTTTCATTTATACACACACATATATACACACCCACACAAAATGTTTAGTGTTAAATGTATGAAGGAATGAATGCTTAATGTATTTATAATATAAGAAATATAGTCACAAATATAAAAGTCAAGTAAATAGCTCTCCAGATAGTCAAGTAAAAGGCTCTCCAGGCTGGCGTTTTAACATTTTAAAGCATTCAGCTTTACAAACTAATTCTAAACTCATCTTCAGGGTCCCCTCCTTCTTATATTTATAATATAAGAAATATAGTCACAAATATAAAAGTCAAGTAAATAGCTCTCCAGATAGTCAAGTAAAAGGCTCTCCAGGCTGGCGTTTTAACATTTTAAAGCATTCAGCTTTACAAACTAATTCTAAACTCATCTTCAGGGTCCCCTCCCAGTCTCCCTCACAATCCTATGATCCTGGAGTTACAGCTGCAGGAAAGGTACTTCCAGCATTTGCTTAAATTCTTTCTTTTGCATCAATAGAAACCTCACCATACATGCCTAAAGTCTTATCCTTTCCTCAAAGAATTTTCTAGAAAGTCCAAATCAAGCTCACCTCCCCATGAGCCACCCAGGCCCCGGGTTCTTCTACACCCCACAGTGTCTTAGTAACACAATCTCAGTTAGAGTTTTTCTGGAATGTATCCTACCAGCCTCTGAGCACTTAGAGGGCAAAACAGATTTTGTTTTGTTTCATTATTTTAGCCCAACAATTTGAACACTGCTACTGCTCAATATGTAGTTGTCAAATTTAATGTCTTACTGAAGAGCATCAAGGATTTGAATCTACTTTTTGTATTTAACTTTTTATCCTAACATCTGAAAAATATTCACCTATATTCCCGTTTGCTTATGAAGCTGGCCTATTGCCCAGCATTGGGAAGTTTGGTCTGTCATACAGAAAACAGAACCATAGGATCTGACTTTTTTTCTTTGCTGATATGAGTTATTACTAAGATTCAAAGTCCTGCGGACTTTGGGAGTCACTCCCTGTACTCCATATTAAAGAAGAAAATAAAACAAAACAACCGCCCAAATTTTAGTTGAAACCATGGTTCACTGTTTACATTGCAGTGAGTAATTGCAGTGTTTTTTGTTTTGTTTCGCGATGAACTCTAATCTTTTATTTATCTACTATTTATTATGCTCATATGGAGCACAGACTTCTTTGGTGATCTAACCTGCAGAATATGGCTCCTGGAATGTATTTTAATATAATTCTGACTGAAGGCCGTTAGTCCAACAAGCCAGCCAGATTATTTGTGGATGCTCTGAGAAGACAGAGGAAGGTGAAAATCTTCCCCTCAGAAATGTAACAGCAACAATAACAACTGGTGTAACAGCCAGTATATTCTCTACTTTCTCATCGATGCCGTGTTTCTCTACAGGGGCTCTACACGAGCTCTGCAGGCATCCCGGGTGGGCTGATGGTTACTTGTGTGAGAATGCCCAACGCACTGAAGGTTAGCTCTCTCGGCCTCCATGGGATGCCCCCATCCCTGTGATAATCGAAAACTCCCACACACATTTCCACAGCCCATTGTTCGTGATATTACTTTGAGTTGAGAAAAAGATTTATACGTAAGCTCAACAGCTGCCACCAACTTAGTTTCCCTTATGTTCCTTTAAAAAGCAAAACACATTTTTCAGTTATTAAAGACCATGTATCCTTGCTTTGATGAATTGAAAGGGGGTATTTTACGGAGCTCATGCTGTATGCAAGATCCCATGAAAGATATTATGGGAGATATAGCTCTCTCTCTCTCTCTCTCTCTCTCTCTCTCTCTCTCTCTCACACACACACACATACACACACACACACCAAGGAAACAAACAAACAAAATCAATCTTTGCCATTACAGAAAATACAACCTAGGCAAAGACAGGCATGCGTGCAACCAGCTAAAATCACATGCTTGGTAACTCTACGGCAGGGTATCCTCAGCACTGCTCCATCATTTTACTAGCTACTGGGTTTCATTTAGGCAAAGAAACTAAAACTACGCTCTGTACCTCTGAGCGCGGACGGAGGAGCTCATGATGTTAGCCCACACGTCTGTCAGGGTCTGCAGCTGGGCCTGAATCACCTTCTGACCTTCTGCACTGCTGCTTCGCAAGGCCTGCTCCCCTTTGCCAATGGCCATGTTCAACTTAACTTCTCCTTCGCCTTTCATCAGGAGAATATCCTACGATGGAATAGGGAACACATGTCAGGAAACATATTAACACCTTACGATATTTTTAAAAATAGTGATGTTTCCCATGAGAATCAAGGTAGGGAATACCTTTCTCACCTTAAAATGAGAACAGCAACAACAACCAACTCTAGACCCTCCTGGAATATAATACTTGACTTAAATATTAGCTATCTGGGAGTCTGGGTATCCAAGGTGAACTCTACTTTAAATTCTTGTAAAACTTTGGGTCACTAAGCCTGGAAATTGTAACTACTAACATTTAGTTTCAGAGTTGAAAGAAATTATTTTGCAAATAAAGATGCGCTTGTCAAAAACCTAATTGTTCCCTAATTTTCATTGCCGGGCTAATTCTTGTCTTTCAAGGTCACCTGCGCTGACTATAGTCTGGGTAGGTGGTCTCCTCTGTGCTTTCAACATACCCGTTTGCTTCGATCACGGCTCCTCCATGTGTGTCATACTTACTGCAAGTAACAATTTACAGGTTAATCTCTCTCACTGATTTGCACTCCTAGAAAGCAAGGGTGATTTTTTACCCTTACATGCCTAGCAGCTTACATAGTGCTTGGAGCAAAGTAGGTATGTATTTCATAACATTTGATGAATATTTACTAAATAAAATTTTTAAAATATTTTAGAATTATTAAGACAAAAATATTCCTGTACAAAGGGGAAAATTGACCCCTCTAAATCCTTTTTGCCCAATTTCTCCTTTTTGCCCACATAATCCTCATTTATGAGAACCCAATTCAAACATTTGGCAATCTCATGAAATGAGTCTTCGGAAATTGTTGGTGTCTAGCCAGGGTCGCGTGTGTACCTGTATTTGCACCAGCCGCTTTTCCAAGGTGTCTTTGCTTCCGATGGTGCTCTCTGCACAGGACAGCCTGTCTTGAGCATCTTTCACCCAGGACCACATGCCCTGCAGGGCTTCCTCCAGCGCTTCGTGCTCCTGCAGGGCCAGCTGGCAGCTCCTGAGTTTCTCTTTGGTCATTCTGAGTAGGTTCTGGTAGTTAGTGAGCAGCTGCGAGCACAGGCGGCCTTCCTCCCCAGCTCCGCGGCCTTCTTCACTGAGAAGCTGCCCTCTCTGGGAAAGCTTATCGAGAGACTCTCTAAGGAAAACAGAAAAAAAAAAAAATTGAACTCAGACATTCTGGAGCTCAGGGGAGTGACACATGGTTGTTGACATTGGATCGGTAACCAGACAAGAGCTCACAGCTGACATGCCTTGAAAATGAAGGTCCTGGTGGTTGCGCTGGCCACCCGATTCTCTTAGGTTCCTCTGAATGTAGTCAACCTACATCTGGGGATATGATTCACTCCTTGCTGGGCCTGGATCCAAGCCCAGTGTATTGCAGAAATTCAATTCAGAGAATGGCCCAGGCCTGCCTCTCCAGGCCATCTCCAGCATCTCTCAATTCCTAGTTAATGCTCTAATCATGAACAGCTCGCTGCAATTTCCCCAGACGCCCTGCTGTTTCATACACACACAGAGGGTCCTCCTTTGTGCAAACCCTTCTGCTCTCCCCCACTCCTTTCCTAGCTGCCCCTAAAGCTCAGTGCAGGCACCACATCCCCGGGGAGGGTGGTGAGCGCAGGCCTCCTCCTCCGGCACCTCCTGCCCTGCATTGCTCTGCCACCTCCCACACCCTGCCTGTCTCAATCCACAAGGCTTTCGCTTTCTAGAAGCCAGGGCTATTGTATTCATCTCATATCCCCAGGACCCAACACAATGTTGGGCAGAAATAAAATGCAAAAAAAGAAAAATCTTTCAAAAGGCCGTTTTATGAAAGCTTAAGGGTGTCCTTCTTATATCTCAGGGTCCTTGCTCATCTCAGTTTGGGGTTATGTTAATTAGCTCAAGGGGACATGTAATCATGTGAGGCTGGGTTGGCTTCATCTGGTTTTACAGGTTCTGAATTCAGATCAGCACATCTATCAGAAGGGAAGGTGCAGATGTCTGAACACAAACTGCTGTGAGTACTAGAAAAAGGATAGAAGTCTGTCTCCTACAACGTCTCAATGTTTTTTTCTGAGCAGCTACTATGTAAATAGTACCCGGAAGAGCCTCTGTGAGTTACGTAACACTGATCCAATATTACATACTCTAAAACACATTTTTCATTCTTATAATCTGGTGAGACAAGAAAGTGGCTTAAGCAATAATGTGAGTCAAATAATAATTCAAGCCAACAGATATCACTTGTTATTCCTAGAAGAATTGCTTAATAGATTATAAATATTCAAGGATTCTCACCTCTTGGGTACTTTGAAAAATATATAGGGTATCCCCCCAAGATATGTGAAGTACTGGAAATATGATGATGAAAACAAATAAACAAATAAACAAACAAACAAACAAACAAAAAATGATAGCGGACTGGGAGGAGCAAATGAATGACAGAAGCAGCCAGGTGGAAGGAACCTGGGAACAAACACCCTTAAGGACTCTTAGCATCTGGTCCTGGATTATTAGACAGTAGCAGCTCACAAAAAACATGTAAAGTCATTTTAAAAGTTTGGAAGGAGGAGAGAAGTAAGTCTGACCATGTTATGTTGTAGCTAGACAAAAGTCAAGATTTTAAAAGTGAATAAAGTGTAGTGCAATTTTCAGAAAGTTATATAATTAGAATAATGCTATTGTATTAATTCAGCAACTACTTTCTATTTTTGTGGCAGTACAGTAGATAATGGTAACATAAAGATGATAATGACCTGATGGCCCCTGACCCTGAGAAACTCACCATAGGGGCTGGGGTTCATATGGTCAACAAAGCGTTTACATTGGAAGGGCTCACAGAGATGGGACCAAAGCATTCCAGGGCAATTTTATAATAGCCATCAAACTAGCACACCAATAGTTTTCATTGTGGGCTCTGTTTGTGCATTCGCTTTAAAAATACAACAGGTGTTTTTTTTTTTAAAGATAAGGAATACTCAGCATGTCTCACCAAAAGAAGGACTTGGTGGAAACAGGATAAGTGTAATCTGAATTAAGCAATTTTTACTCAGTTGATCAATGTCGCTGGTTTGCCTGATTAAGCCAGCTGGGTGCTAGCCTTGCTGCTTCACATACGAGTCCATCTGCTCCTTAAGAGGACAGTTAAGGAATTGTGGGTCCTGATGGGAAGTGTTCCATCTTGCAATGGAAGAGTTCCAATGAAGCAACTGAAAATGCCCCGGGTGGAGCATGAAGTTAGGGAGCAAAGCCCTGGAGATCAGGCCAGAGGACTTGGCCTGGGAAAGAAGCCAGAATCATTTGCTCAGTGGGGAAGCAATGAGGAGACACATATTCCAGTGGAGAAGAGGAACCTCCAAGACAGTCACACTTAATGACCATACCTTCTGTTTTACAAAGAATATTATAAATGGGACTGGAGGGTGGAGTGTACTTGTATAAAGATTATACAGAGGGGCCGGCCGAGTGGCTCAGTTGGTTAAGAGCTCACTCAAGAGTGTGAGCTCTGAGCAACAGCGGTTTGAGTCCCGGCCCAAGCTGAGCTGCCACTGAGCTGCCAACAGGTGGCAGGATGGCTCAGCTAAAACAAAACAAAACAAAACAAAACAAAAAACAAGATTATACAGAAATTGGGATCTGCAGCATTATTTTTACAAATGAAGATTATCTTTTAATCACCTTATATCCTTATAATAACCCCTGAAGGAACGTATATCATCATCACCATCACCATCACCATCACCATCACCATCACCATCACCATCACATACTTAAAGGCTAATATCAAGAACTACAGGAAAAGAGTGGCCTGTCCGATCTGCTGAGGAAGGAGGAAGCAGGATGGAGGCCAGCTCCGTACTTCCATCCCTATGCTCTCTCCAGAATACCACACTGCCATTGAAAATACTTCACAGTCATTTGTATTCTAGACACTCAAGGATAGAATCATACACAATTACCAACAACTAACCAGCCAACCCACTAACAACCAAACCCAATAACTAACCAACGAGACAAACACAAACTAGTGTGTAGGGAAAGGGCCGTTCCATTTCGGCACCATACCTGGCAGCCAGTAGTTCTCCCAGGAACATTTCAACTTTATGGACTTCGTTTTTCTTCTCAGGAATGTGCTGTTTACTCTCTCCTAAGTTTTCTGTACTTAACCTTTCCTCCATTTCACGGATCCATAAGTTCAGTTTTCTGTGCTGATCCTCAAAGCTAGAGAAAAGGAAAACCCCTCAGAGAAATGCTTATGGGCTCATTGTAATAAATAAATTCTAATACCTGAGGTCACAATGTCTATGGCATTTAAGTGCATGAATTTTCAAGTATGGAAGAAAACTCAACAAGAAGCCCCTTTACATTTTCACTTATTTCAGTAACAAAATGACAAATCATGGAAATTTCTCTTGAGAGCCAAGCCAAAAAGAATCACTCTCTCTTGCAGAATTGATTACCTGGTAATCAATCACGGGTGGTGATTACCAGCAAGATTACATTCCCATGTCAGCATGCACTTGACTTTGGGTCTTACTACAAAGACCCCGAATTGGGGCCAATGGATAAGCGAGGCTGTGGAAGCCCTCGGGGAAAAAAGGGAAAGTCATCTCCGTGTCTTTTTATCTTATGGGATTTGAACACGGAACAGGAGTACAGGGGCTCCAAGTTCTGAAAACCGTGTAAGTTCCATGAGAAACATGGATAAGAGTCAGGGAAATGATTCCACCACCAGAGAGTTATTTTGATTATATTGATATCTTTTTCCCCCTAGTAATAAGCTTTGTTTTTTTCTTTCTAATTTTATAGTCAGCCATATTGACATAGTTTCCTGATTCTTGATTCACATGTATTCATTAAGTGCTTACTGCCATGAAATGACCCAGCAGAAGTAGACAAAAGAAAAAGACTTGGATAATTTAAAACCTGGGTGTCAGAGCTCTAATATCTTGATTTAGCCAAATAAACAAAAAAAAACCCACAAAAAAACAAACAAACAAAACGAAAAAAACGCATGCATTTATGTCATTTATAATTACTAGTGAATGCAATTCCTTGCTTTTTCTATGTAGAAAATAAAGTCAAATGATATCAAAAGCCCAAGAAATCAATCATTGTCCCAGTATGAACTGGTACTTAAGGTCAAAGCTTATTATAATTTAAACTCACACTTTCAAAGATTATTCGTTTATTCACAATGGCTCTTTTCTCTCAGTCTTTGAAAACATATTCTGTGCATGATGAAATCTACCCATATCAAAACAACCTACCTCCCAAGTTCTAAAGCACAGTCTTGAAGAGCCTGTTTGTCTTTCAGGCATTGTTTCAGAAATGCTTGAAACTCTTCATTAGCTTTTGTAACTTGTTCCTGAATGCTACTGACAAGCTGTTTAGACAGATGTGCATACAAAGTTTGTCCTTCTTGAGTCACAGCATCAAGCTTGCTCTGCCCGTCGCTGACTGAGTCCAAAATGTTCTGTTTCAGGAAATAAAGGTAATATGAACTAATTGCTGGTGCACGGGAGCATTCGTCACAATTCTGAGAGAGTAGAGCAAGAGAAGAAAAACAGAGGCCAGAGGAAGAGGGCCTTTCACAAGGCTGGAGTAGGAACGCTGTATACAACTGGATACACTCAAGGCTCACAATCCAGGACAGTGCCAGCCAGACACTGGAACCCCTGGGGACAAACTGAACAATGTCAGGCTGGAAAGAAGGATGTCCTCATCGAGGTCTCATTCTCAGCCTGTCCCCTGTCTCACTGTCCCAACCTAGTCCAGGCCCTACCACTTCCCCTGGTGAGTGTGACATCTTCTAACTAGCTAACTGCCCCTTTCCCTCCCTGCCTCTGACCCACCTTGAGCACAATATCCTGACTTCAGACCCCTTCTTTTCTGGGTGTGCACCTCTTCCTTGGAAGATTGTAAGCAGGGTCATGGCTTCCACAGAGCAGAAGAACCCCAGCACTGTTTTGCTAGCCCCGACTCTCCCCTGAGTTCCAGGGGGCACATGCAACTGTTACTCGGACTTTTGTTTGTGGAGTTCCACTGCATCTCAAGTCTTCAAGGGGAAAATTCCACATAGGAATTCACCCTGGCTCCTGCAAAACGAGCTTCCTTTATCATAATGATCTTTCTATCCTGACTGCTAGTGTATTACCTACATAATTGTCATCACCCATGAGGCCACAAAATCCTCATGTTCCCATTAATTTTTTAAAATTTATTTTTATAATACTTAACACAATGTTTTTCTCAGATTAGTTGCTTGAGAAATTTAGCCAAAACTCAATGTAAACCTAGTCTTCTGTCAATCATTTCTCAACTCAACTTCACAGTGGCCTTCTCTTTCCCGAACTCATACATGTCTCATAATCAGGAAACCTATAACATCTATAATATCTATTGCCTTAATGTGACTATGTCTGAGCTCCAAATTTAGACCAAAGGCTATTAAAAAACAAAAGTGATATCTTTGAAAAACTCCTCCATGATTGTAATGTAAAATAGATATAAATATTTATGCCTTTTACTACCATAGAAATTATAATTAGCTTTAGTTTTGAGTTCCAAAGATGACTAATAGGCTAAAAGAGAAAGAAAAGGGATCTAGAAATTCTGTAGCTATAGCTTACTTTTTCAACTTACTTTCCATATTCCCTGTCTCCTTATGACTCAAATCACATTCTCACAAGGAAGAAAAAAAGTTTGAATAAAATAAGATTTGGAAAAAGAGATAATTGAGGTCTGACTTGCAGGGGAGTTTGAATAAGAAGAAAAAGCAACGTGGCTTTCATACCTGGAGATCATGGAGCTTTGCTTCTAGGACTCTGCTGTCACCAGTTCGATCTGATGATTGTTTTGCAGCTGCTTTTATTCCAGAAAACCACTCTTGGAATTCCTGCATAGACTCTTTTGAAAGTAAGGAAAATGAGAAATACATCCAAAAACGTTGAATGAGCTTCCAGGACTACCACAGTGAATTAGTCCTGGCCTTCAGCCCTTTGTAGCTTGCCTTACCAAACAGTCCAGAAAGAAAATAGTAATAATAATATAGACTATGACACAGCATGATCGACACCCATGACTGTTCATGGTAGAATAGAGAAATTATCTCAGAGAAAAGCCTGAAAAATGTCTGTTTTCCCCTTCCATTTCTTTCTTTTGGTAAAGAAAGGTAATTATTTGCCTGAATATGTCAGAGTACAAAGGGGGAAAAGCTCTAGGGTGTTAAAGCCATTTTTATTGCAAAAGGAGGAGCCACCTCCTTTTTCCACCAAACTGATTTAGAGTCATTATGCATCCACATCAGAGCCTTGGCTCAGATCTGTGGGGCAGCTGGGTTAGGGACATACAATTGGCAACTTCCTAGATTATACGGCTGCTGTGTTTCATGGCCTCTCCAAGTTTACTGTCACTTCATCATAGCACTGGATGTCATTTCACACACAAATGAGCTATATGTAGAAAATCTAGATGAAATTCAGAATCGTCAAAATGGTGGACTCATACTTTCTTGGGGAGAAAGAGGAAGAATTTGGCTTAGGAGAAAGCCCAAGCATAACACTTCTGCTGCTCAAATCTCAGTGCACGAATGCATTTAAAGTGATATTCCTCTGGAAAGTTTTGCAAACTTTTGTTGGCAGTTTCTATGCAGCATTTGGTTTGGGTTCCCTCTTATAAACAAACTATTCATGCTAAGGCCTGCCAGAGCTCACCATTGAAGTGTTTTTCCAGAGAATCCTGGAGGCTGGCCTGCGTTTTGGAGCACAACTGGCTCACAGCTTCATGTTTCTTTATCAGCCCAGTCATGGCGCTACCCAGGCTCTCCAGCTCAGCTGAATGGTATTTGCGGCACAAACTGTTGAGATTTTCTTGGGTGGAGCTGATGTTGCTTTGCTGACTTTGAAGTTCTTTTTGTATTTCCTATAGAATAAAAGTATGCCATGAGGATATTCATCACATTCAAGAGAAATATTCCATCTACTGCACTATGGAACTTTTCTTGGAAATTGATGCTGTTGAAATTCACTCAGCAATGTGTACACTTTTTTTTTTTAATTTTCTTATTGTTAGTTTCAGGCATACAGAACAATGCAATAGTTATCCTTTTCACCCTATGTGTACACTTTTATGGGATTTTTTTTTAAGTATTTGTGATAAATCTGGATTGATTCTTTGAGAATTTTGTCCAGTCCTTCTAGGTAACAACTGCAAACAACTATTGAGAGGTAGCTTTAATTTGAGTTACAGTCTAGGATTTCAAACAAATTGACTAGATCCTTATAGATTCCAGCCCACGAGCTTAGGTTTAGTCAGTTGATTAGAAACTATTAATGGAATCACCGTCCTAATTTCACATTCTTCAGTGGGCTATTCTGGCTTTGTTTCAGGGTCACAGGCCACACCAAAAGCACCAGAATTAATTTAAAAATGTATGTCCTTAGTCTCAAGTACAGTAAGAAAATACACTAAAAGAGAACAGATCACATATGTTGAAAAGCCAACTCAACTCACAAGCTTTACAGAGGGTAATCAGAAACGTCATCCATGAAAATGGACAAGATGACATGAAAGTGGGATGTTTTCTCAAGTTTTTGTTTTGATTTGTTTTAAATATGTCCTTCTCTAGATGAAAACAGTCATGCTGACCAATAACAACAATTGTAAACAACTATTTGGTAAATTTGAAAATTCATGGTCATTCAACAGTTCTATAGATGCCATCCTCTTACTAAAAATAATAACAATAATAATAATAATAATAATAATAATAATAATAATAAAGTATACCCTATGAGCAGACTCTACAGCAATACATGCTTTCTGTTTTCAGATGATTAATTTTGCATTCAGTTCTCCCCATTATTTACTTTGCTGTGTCTGGTGTGAACGTGGGTCAATGAGAGCAGAGGTTAAACACATATTTTGATTATAGTCACCACAAATCAGGTGAGCTAATATTCCCACTGAAGTGTAAACACTTAATGATAGTGTGTTACCTACCTTTACTTTTTTCAGCCCTTCACAGGTCTCAGTTTGGGCACCGTTCATTAAGGATTCTTCTAGTTTTGTCAGCCAGGTTGTTATGTCATTAATAAATTTCTCCACTTGTGTACTCTGAGCAGTGAAATCTTTCAAGGTTCCTTTTGCTTCTTCAGTAATTTCTTTCGCATGTTCCAGCTTCTGCCTTAAGTCTGCTTCTATAAACTAAACATCAAGTAAAGTTTCATTAAAATCTATGAACACCAGACACTCCTTTCCTAGGAATTCGGTTGATGTGTAGCTTAACTAAAAACACATACGCCTAACTGTGGATGTACATTCAATTTTTCTAAGAAGGAAAATCAGCGGGTACAAGCTGCCAACCATTTTCAGTGATGAGAAAATGGAAAGAGTAAGGATTACAGTTAGCATGGGACGTTAAAGTGGCAGTTTGAGGTTCCAGGGAATACACGAGACCGCATTTCAAAAACAGAGCTAGACTTACGCAGAACTACCAGGAAGGGGACCGAAAACCTGCTATTCATTCTGCCTGCGAAACGCTCACACCTTTTCGCCCTAATGTAGCCACTACTTTGGAGAAATGCCGCTATAGGATTTCATGGTGAAGCACTTTCTTTTTGTCTTCCACTTTTGAACATTCAGGGAGGCTAGGTCTCCTCTCTTCCTGGATGATTTATTTCTGGAAGGCCCTTGATTTCTCTGGACCCACAGATAATAAAAGGCCTTCTAATCATGATAAAGTATAAACAGGTTCAGTTCCACAATGAAAACATCCAGTCCCATTAAATAATCAAAATATTTGAACTGAAAGTTAAGGCTTTTTTCTTACCCCCCCCCACCCCAGCTCACATTTGCTGCAAACAGGAAGCCCACAGTGGAGAAAGGGGCCAAGTGCCTCCTTTTGTCTTTCTTCACTTCATCTACATTCCGCCATCTTGCACCACTCTGACCCCTGCAGGCTTGGTCAGGCAGCGGGTGGCTGAGAAGACTGGCACCTGTGCTTTCTAGGCCAGGAGACAGGTCACACTGTCTCCTCTCACAGGCCTCTGTGGGTTTTTCTGAGACTCCCCTCCCTGCTGCGACCTCCCAGCGAGGTTCCCTGATGAGAGCAATGTACTTTTGTCTGGTCTTCACTTTCTCCTGCAGCCTGCAGGCCTCTCTTGAACTTCTAGCTGCTGAGGCCTATCATCCCCTGGAAAACCTTACTAGATAACCTGAGATATCACACACAGATGCTTTCTTCTTTCCTTTCCTATCATAATTCACTTCTGGGCCAGAGGTCACACTCTGGCCTTCACCCCAGATGACTCTGAGATGCAGGCAGCTCCACAAACAATCATTTGTCCTTTGGTAAACACATGAGCAGTTAGCAAGCCTGTCTCTCACTGTTAAGGTATCTCTGAGGGAGTTAGCTATTAGACTTCTATGTCCGCCAACTGCAGGGGGCATATGTTATGTTCTCCAGATGGTACTGCTAACACCCTTCTCCCTATTTCGAGGGAAGATACAGGCACTCCCACACCTTTGAGTGTGCCTCGGTGTGTATGTGTGTGGGAACCAGAGTACAACAGGAGCTCTCTACCATCATCCTGCCTCTATCTTCTGCAAAAGTCCAGTTGTTGTCCATTTATACCCTCAGCATAGGCGACATGCATAAGCGCTCCCTCTCAGTTTTGTATGATTAGCACCTTTTTTGCCTCTTGTTGTTTCAGGAGCAATTCTAACATTCTGGTACATATATATCACCCACCAATGATGCTAACCGATGGGTACACAGTCTCAGGTCAGAGCAGCGGTGTAGCTGACCAAGCAAGACTGACTGGTTAATGAGAAGCAGTAGAAAAAAAAAAAGGACAAAGGCACAACAGAGAGAAAGAAAAGGTAGAGAAAACCCATGAGGGCAGCAACAAATAGAGAGATTAAAGTAATGCAGTGGCTTTTTTAGCCCAGAGCCTACAGTGCTGGCCCCCAAAACAGACCCACCACGGTGGAGGCTCTGATGGCTCTGGCACTGGAATAGCCCAGGTTTGCTGGTAGGACCTGGTCTACCCTGACTGTCCACTGGTTCCTGCGCATTTGTGCCTTGAAAAGAGATTTGCAATGGTGAGCCCTCCAAACCCAAATACTGAGTGGATGAATTAGAAAAATATCAATGAGGATATCAATATTCGTAACTATGGCCTCTGGTCCTATCTAGACATAAAATGGTCCATGAAGCAAGCTAAATGATACTACTTCCAAAATTTAGTAAGGAAAAAGGGAATTAACCTCATTATAATATTTGAGTTGAAAATATGTTATTAATGCTAGCACAAGGAATTCTAAAGAGGTTAATATTTTAGCCACCATTTATGATATGGTCCATGTGTTTCCTTGGAATTATGATGATTACAACAATGAGAATACATATATACACACATATGCACTTTACTATATAAATACCTAAAGAATATAAAAGCTTTTTTTGAGACAGAGAGAGAGTCTAGTGTATAGCAATTATTACAAACCTGATTGAATGCTTACCTGAAGGTCTGGTGGTGTTTCTGGATTTTTAGTTAATTCTTTTAGATCATTAACTTTGGAATGAAGTTCTTCCAATTTCAATGCTTTGTTTTTAACTTCAGACTGCCAGGATAAAAGACAAAGGAAAACAGCATAACTAATTCAAACATTGACAGGTTATATTTGGCATTTAGTAATTTCAAGAGTTAACTCTGTCAAAATGCCTCATCTTTAAGCCAAAGTAAAAAAAAAAATCTCTATTTCATTTTGTTTTCTGATTGTTATGATTATTTATGAATGTGGGAAAATGTCACCAGTAACTTTCACTTGGGATATGAGGAAGTATGGGAATGTTCTTCCCACCCTCTTTTATTGGCAGGAGAGGGGTGGGGTGGGGGGGGGTGATGAGGGGGAAGCCTCTTGGAAAAAATTAAACGTCAACCAAAACGCTTGAGTCAGTGAGGACTTTCAATAGCTAACTGTCATTTATTCATTAGCATTAATATCACTGGTTACTATGGCAGCATTAAATACTTGAGGAAGCATTTCAAAGCAAATACACATCAGGAATGCCTAATTACTGCCGATTATATATAATACGTAAGACACCTTTCAAATAAAAATTCAAAGGATGTTAAAACAAAAATCAGGTTAATTACAAAATTGACATCTAATATTTCACCCTTTTTTTTTTGCACTAACACTAACACAAAAAGAAGAAAAATAATCAAAGAAACATCACTAAGCAAATTAGACACATATAAACTTCCTTAGTTACTTGGGGCCACAATGGAACATATAATAAAGTATCCCTCTCAACTTAAACATCGTATTTTGGTGCTTTGTGGACACTAACAAACCTCCTGATGTCTCCAACCCAGAACATAATTTACTTGCCCAGCAAGATGTGATAAACTAACTTTCAGGCCCACTGGCCTTTCCCAGAAGCAGGCTGGACAATTAAGCATCACACCTACGCACCTACACTTCATTACCTGCACAGCGACAATGATACTGGTAGGCACTGGGCTGAATCCACATCACTGGTTTTATTAGCTGGTGTGCCCCACAGACAATCAGTGACATAAAAACCTATCTCGGGCTGGCCGAGTGGCGTGATGGTTGAGAGATGGCTTGGGACGCCAGAGGGCCCCGGTTCGTATCCCACATATGAGGGCCAGTGACACTGCCCTCTACAGCTAAGATGCTGAACAACAGCTGGGCTGCCATGAGTTGCCGGCGACGGCGTAGGCTGCAGCCCCTGCTGCAGTGGGTTGCCATGGGCTACCGTGTGTAGCCAGCAGCCAGCGTGAGCGGCCAGCAGCCGCAGTGAGTGGCCGCCCAGAAGCCGGTGACTGATCTGCCTCGCCTGGGAAAAGCGCAATGATGGTGCCAAATTGGGCCAGTGAAGCAATGTCCTGCACAACTAGACTGAAGAACAAAACAACAACAACTTGTCTGTTCCCCTTCCCCCAATTCCCCACTGCTGTTCCCATACCCCCAATTCCCCAATAAAAATCTTTTAAAAAACCCCCTCTCTCTGTGAGTGACCGAGCCTAGACATACTGAACATGGGGCTGACACCCTCCGGCTCCAGTGGCTCCAGGGGTCAGTAGGAGGAGCGTACTGTCTGCGGGTTTAACAACTGGCTGTCCAAAAAAAGGCCCTGATTTGTAGCATTTACCAACATGGAGTTGGAAGAGCTGCACGATAGCACACCATTCTACAGTATTTCCATCATGCAGATATAATAAATGTCAGTACCTCCAGAGCTTACATAACAGCAGTATGAAGATAATAATTAGGAAGTGATATGCTTTGAGCAGTCATTACCTTAATTTTTAATAAAATTTATTTAATTGTAAATTGATGTACAGTTTAATTTTTAATAATGGTTGTATTTAACACTGGCTCGCAAAATTCCTGAAAATGTAATCACTGACTTCTGTGAGGAGGCACAAGCACTATTCCACCACATGCCACTGTTTGACTTGTAATACTAATTGGACATCGAAGATAATAACTAAAGAAATTGTGATATCCCACCACAACCGTGCTTTTAGTCTAAATAACTTCCTCTACTTCTGTTTACCCTTAGAAATAGAAACACTCTCTAGAGTGTTCTTTGGGTCCAAGACAGCTGGATAGCTTAGGCAATACACGTGACGCAACCTTACTACTTCAGACTATAGTCATCCATCCATTCATGGATGTGTACCGGGCATGGCGCTGGGCACCAAGTGTAAGATGGTGGGCAGTTTCTACTTCTCCAGAGGACAGTCAGTTATATGCTCTGTGAGACAGGTTATCTCTTGTCGCTCTATTTCCCCTCGCCTTGCTTCATTTCTCATCCTAGCCCAATTACTACTTGACATTTTATACATAACATATTGCGATGTAAATGATGGAAATACCATGAGGGTAGGCACTTTATCGCCTATTACATTCTTCATGTCTAAGATGGTGCCTGACATACTTTAGGTGCTCATGAAGAATCTGATGAGTGAATGAATAAATGAAGGCAAGAAATGAGAATAAAAGGAGTTTAAAATATTGGGTTGTCGGAAAAGTCATGACGTATTTTTTTCTATGTTTTTCGTTGCAAAAATGCGTCATGACCTTTCCGACAACCCAATAAATTGGTGACTAGAACTTAAAGGGGCCACTTTCCGTGGAAGCCTGTGACACACCAAATCTATTTATTCCATTTCTGAAAACAAAGTGGAAGAATTCAGCCCCTAGCATAAGTGTTTAGCATGTGGTAACAACTCAGTAAACATTTTGTTTGAAAGAAGAAAAAGATAGATACTAAATATCAGTGAATTACAAACACTTTCAATTTGGTTTTCCAGTAGGAAGATACCATATTTTCAGATGAATGGTAAAAAATATAGATTTCATGGACTTTTACTTTTCCACTAATACTTTAAGAGCCCAAATTAAGAAGTGATAAAATGCAAAAACAAACAAACAAACAAACAAACAAACAAAAACAAACAAACCCTCTCATCCACAGCCTATTCACTTTCAAGTAAACAGCAAATGATAGTTCAGAATTTCATTACAACACATAGGTCTCTAAAGGAAGAATGAACTTTAAAAAAAGGATACAGTTTTTTTCGTATGCTGGTCAATGACATACCACAAGCTCACATATGAAAGTGTAGTCAATTTACCTCAAATTCTTTCAGAAATTCTCCTGCTCTCAGGCTGTTATTCAGGTTGCTGATGCTTTCACTCAGCTGTGGAACAGAATTGTTTGACCATCCTTCAATCTCTTCTTTACTCAAGAGTACATCAGCCCAAATAGACAGGCTTACCCTCAGCTTGTCCATGTTTTCCTCAATTCTCTCTGATACCTGGGGTAGAAAAATGTAATCCATGTCATTAATAGTCTGAGGCTTTAAGATGCTCTCTGCCCACCAACGTCCTAAAAATGTCAATGCCTTCCTTAATCAGAAAATTACATTCTGACTGAAAAGCAAAGTTTTACAAAAACGATTGTAAGCGAACGAGTGCATCTGATTCAAGTAAATGGTAACTATTACATGAATTGTTTTTGTCGTAATGGTAACTATTACATGAATTGTTTTTGTCGTCGGGAGAGCTGACTGAATTGCTGAGACGTTTAACTTTCGTTTGTAAATTCAGAAACTAACAACAGGTCTATTAGAGCCTACTGTAATATAACTCACTCTGAGTTTGAATTCTACAGGATAGGGGCCCATTTAGGGCAGAATTGTGTTTATTTTTATTTTTTTTGAATTTTTTAATAATAGTTTTAGATGTACAAAACAATGCAATAGTTATACTTTTCACCCCTCACAAAGTGACAACCCCCTCCCCAAACCCCCGCCCCCGATAGCCTACACATCTATTACAATTAAATTGACTCCACTCCCCACCCTGTACTCCATATCCAAGTAACACAATATACCCCTTTATTTGTAATACTTAGATATAAAAATGGGCATAATTAGACTTGAACATATTTGTAGGATAAGTAAATACATAGGAGAGCAACCGATTTGGCATGCTAAAAGTATTATTGGTTAATATTGTTCCCTTAATAAAAATGTCCTTTTAAAAGTGGAGGAATACAAGGTTTTCTTATATTAATAATCCCCAAATTATTTGATTATAGTATGCAAATATCAATGTCTAACTTAAGCAATTTAGCTTAAGGAAGGAAACCCACTATAGGTTAAACTTCTGAACCTAGATATTGAAAATTGGGGGTTAACAGAATCACTGGAATTTTGAGCTGGAAAACAATGTAAAATATGTATGGACTGAGATGCAGAGTTCCAGAGATATCAAGTGACATCTTCTGTGATCACACAGCTAGTAAATGACAGAGTAAGAACTAAAACCCAAGGATGTAAACTCTAAATCCAACGTTTTTCAATGCAAAATAACAGTGTTATTACTTTAAATTATTGAATGTTATGGTTTAATATTCTGTAGGATGTTTATAAATTATTTTATTTTTATACATAATCTCAGTTTTGAGAAGAAGAGCAAGAGTTATAAATTTATGTGTTATGACTGAAGCTATCAAGTAAAATTCTAGAAAGTCTGTCAATACATTTTAACACAATAAAGCACATAATTTTTTTACTATTTCTAAACTTCATGTGAACACGACTTTTCTTCAGAAAATCACATTTGCATTTCGCATGAAGAGTTGAAAATGGAATTCCCATCCCTGAATGATCCTTTGCCCACAAATGGGATTCGTAAGTGTTACCATTTACCATCACAGAGCCCTCGGTGGGGAGCTCACTTACATCCAGCCATCTGTCCACAGTGCTCTCCAGGTCTGTTTTCACCAAGATGAAATCACTGCTGTGAATTTTTTTCAGCTCAGATAGCAACTGTTTTCCTTTACTGGTAAAGTTATCCAATTCTTTCTGTTTATTACACATTTCATTCCTGACAGTTTCATGCTGTAGACATAAATGTTTCCTTAATTAATAACATCATCAATGATAAGTCAGGTGTTTGAAATGATTTGCCTCTAAGACATTTAATTCATGTAGAAACCTGTGATATTAGTAAACTATATATATATGATATAATTTTCTTGAATTGCTAGAATCTTAGGGTATCAGTATTCCTTAAAACAAAAGAAAGAAATTGAGCTTGTTAGCATGAATTATCAACATCTAAATTGTACTGACAAGATTTGTATAGAGAATGCATTATGAGGAAAAAAAAAGGTCTACTAAAGAGTTCTATTAAAATAAACACATTTTGAGTTATTACCTTGGATAAAGCCCATTTAAGGTCCTCCTCATCTTTGATTGTTGTTCTGGTTACAATCACATTGCTGGCATTTTCTAGGATTTTAGATACAGTTGACTTCAAGTTCTGATATTCTCTCATTAAGTCAATAAGTCCACAGCATTGACCTTGGCTGATGATTAAAGAAAAGATATCATTTGTTGTCATATATCAGGAAAGGAAAAAGTCCCCTACAACTAAACCTGACACATAACTCATATTTATAGATAGGTGCTTGAATCAAGAGGAAACCATATTTTTACGTACTGGGTTCAAAAGAGTGCTGGTCAATCTTACTTAATTCTAATGTCCAAAATTTTCTTGACAAATAAAGAATGCACATAGCCATTAAAACAAAATGGCAAGCAAAGATACAATATATGTTCTTGACAACTAAAACTTAGGTAGATGTGACCGAATTTTTGTTTTTTAATTTTTCCATGATTTAATTACCTCATAATGGTGTGTGTTGAGGGGAAGCAAAGCAAAACAAAACAAAAAGAATTGCTCAATAGTTAAAACACATATAAAGTTTGACTTTCCATTTCAATGACACACATTTTCATTGACTATGAATCCCTGAAAATTGTCAAAGTAAGAAGATAATTTTTGTTTGTAAGAGTAAAACGCCTTTGAACAAGCAATTCTATTTCTAGGAATTTTTCCAAAGAAAGAGTAGTACACTAAGATTTAAGTAAAATATTATTATTATTTTTTCTTTTTTGGGGGCGGATTGGGGGAGTGGAACAGTGTTGGGGAATTGGGGAGGGGGAACAGCTAAGCTGTTGTTCTTTAATCTTAGTTGTGGAGGGCACCAGTCGCCATCTGGCTGCCCAGCAGCAGCTCGTGGCCTCTAAGCTCAAGGTGCTGAGTTTAGTCTTAGTTGCAAGCAGGCGTAGCCCACCATTGGACAGGCAATCTTGTTGTTAGGAGCACATGCTCTCACCAGCTGAGCCATCCTGCCACCTGTTGGCACCTCAGTGGCAGCTCAGCTCGGGCCCAGCTCACTGGCCCATGTCGAATCGAACCGGCAGCTCTGTTGCTCAGAGCTCATGCTCTTAAGCTAACTCTTAACCAACTGAGCCACTCGGCGGCCCTAAAATGATATTCTTCACACCATTATTTATAATAGGAGAAAAACCAGAAATAACTCAAATGTTAAAAGTAGGCCAATTATTGAATAAATCCTGAAGCATTCTTATAACTGAATACTGTGCAATCTCTAATAAAGCACAGTTTAGGAGAACGTTTAATAACATGGGATAAAGTTTGTGCAATACGGTTAAATTAACAAAAGCCTAAGTTAAAAGTCTATAATATACAATGTGTTCTCAATTTTGTTTAAAAGGCCTTTGTATGTCATGCCATATATTATTTTTTAATGCTTATGGATACCCAATTGCTCCAGAACTATTTGTTGAAAAGAGATATCCATTCTCCATCAAATTGCCTTTTTCAAAACTCAATTGGGCATGTTTGTGTGGGTCTATTTCTGGGCGCTCCGTATGTTCCACTGGTCTTCATGTTTACCATTTAGTCAATACCACACTAAAACCAGGTAGTGTAAGTTCAATTCTTTTTCAAAATTGTACCATTCTTGGTCTTTTCCTTTATATTTAAATTCCAGAATCAGCTTCTCAATTTCTACAAAAAACTCTGCTGGGATTTTGATTGGGGTTCTATAATGAACTTCAATAAGAAAACAAACAATCCAAAATAATCTGGCAATTTAAACAAGCCGATTTGACCAAGATATACAGATGGCAAATAACATGTCAAAATGTGCTCAATATTATTAGACATCAGGTAAAAACAAATTTAAAACAATGAGATATCTCTACTCATCTATTATAATGTCAAACAAGCAAACAAAAACTTGACATTCAGCACTGGAAATGATGCTGAACAATTGGGAATCTCATACATAGTTGGTGAGAATGCAAAATGGTACGACTACTGAGGCAACGCTTATAAAGTCAGAGAGACACCATACAACCCATAATTCCATTTTTAGGTATTTACTCAAGTTAAATAAAAGCTTATGCACACACACACAAAACTGGACATGTGTGTGTATAGCTGCTCTATTTAGAATCATCCAAACTGGAAAGAATCCACTTACATGTGATTTTCAAAAAGACAATACTATAGAGAAGAGAACTGACCAATGGCTGCCAGAGACTGGGAGTGAGGGGAGGAGGGACAGACTACAGTGAGACATGAGGACCACATTTTGATTGTTACTGAAGAGATGTAATACTAACGATGGCAAAGATATTCAACTTTTGATCTCACAAAATCAACAGGCAATGGCAGAATGTCACAAAACAGGTAGAAGTTAAAAACAAAACTGAGAAGTTTTTGACTTACTTTTCATGAATTAGTTTTTTGGTGTCATCCCAGGTGACTTCTAAGCGGTTTATCTCCCTATCGACGTCAGGGGCAAAAGCTACATCTTTCTGAGCGATTTGCTTAGCTTTGTCTTTCAACCAACATAGCTCATGCTCATGTGAATTCAGTTCATCTTCTAACTGATTAAAGACTCTCAACCTGTGAATTAAAATGTTATTTTACCAAAAGTAGTGAAATAATATTTTCTCTCCATAAAACACATATATGGATAGCTAGAAAAACTTTTTTTTTTTAATTGGGGAATTGGGGAAGAGGAACAGCCAAGTTGTCCTTTTGTTCTTCAGTCTAGTTGTGGAAGATGTCGCTTCACTGGCCCATGTTGGTACTATCATTGCACTTTTCCCGGGTGAGGCAGTCGCTTGCCAGCCATTGGACAGCCGCTCACAGCTGCTCATGGAAGCTCAGGAAAGCTCACACCAGCTGCCGACCAGCCCCACTGCAGCCTATGCTGCCACCAGCGACTCATGGTAGCCCAGTTCCAGGTCAAGCTGTTGTTCACCATCTTAGCTGTAGAGGGCTCAGCATCACCAGCCAATGTGGGAACCAAACCAGCAGCCCTGCTGCTCAGAGCTCGCGCTCCCAAGCCAACTCTTAACCAACTAAGCCACTCAGCTGGCTCCCTAGAAAAACTTTTAATACAGCAATTAAAGTAAGTCAATGGATAAAGGTGCTTTTAAAGATTAACTTTTCCTAATTCAGTATATCTCAGAAAACATTTAGTCAGTCTCACTATTCACTTTCAAACTTCTATTAAGTTTGTGTTCTTTTTCTATTTTGCTTTGATGGTATAAGACTTTTTAAACTAGGCTGACCTTGTAGGTAAAGTAGGTGAGTACTTTTCACAGTCATTGGTAAGAAATCTTTTTGTTCCATGAGGCCCAATTCATGTAAAATAATATTTAAGGATCTTAGTTGTTTCATTAAAAAAATGTTTTTTTTACCAAGTTCTACAATAACTATGTATTTTGAAAACTTAAATTACATACATTATTGAAAATATTACCATGAGAAAATGTTTATGCTTTTTGTCCCTAACATGTTAATATTTGAGCATTTTTGAAAAGTGGACACATAAGGGGACCATTGATGCTTTTATACTTGTATTTTCATGTAGCACTGTAGAGTTTATAAAGTGAGTATACAGGCATTATCTCATTTAATTCCCAAAGTGGCTAGAAGCAGGCATTGTCATTGTCTCCATCTTACAAGAAGACGTGATTTGCCCAAGGTTTCACAGCGAGCTTAAGTATGGCTGGGGTTTAATAAATCAATTCATTGCAACATTTTTGGTAGGCTCTGCATGATCTGGTGAGTTCAGTGTTGTGGGTATTAATGCTCTTGATCTCAACCTGAGCCTTCTTCTCCAGCAAGTTTAGAATCTCCTGTCTGAGCAGGTCTAACAGGCCAGGCATCAATCCTATTGCTGATTTCCTGGGTGGGCTGTTTGCTCCTTTGCCAGCTTGCCCCTCATACTGTCTTTACTCTGGAGCCTGTTTTGTCCTTGCCAAATCTTATTCCTTTTGGTAAGTTTATTGTTCAACTAGACAGAGAACTCATTGCCCACATGGAGTGTAACCTCAGGAGCCATTATTGTCTAACTAAAGCTTTGGCTCAATGTTTGCTTCTGACTGAAAGGAAGCAAACTGTCATGGTCTTGGCAGGGTCAACAAAATCCTTATCAATTAGAGACACCTTGATACAAATGCATTTCAGCTCTTTCTTTGCCCCCTGAAAAAACAGAAGAGAAAGTGGCCCTGAGAATATGAATGGGAAGAAAGTTCCATCAAGAAGGAAAAATAAGATTGAAAAGAAAGCTGCAGTATTGGTGGGGGGGGGGGAATTGCTTTTCAAATTTACTGCAGGAAAATACCCTTGACCCCTTAGCTTCTCTATTAAACTCAGCTGGCAAAACCCCAACTTTGGTTAAATCCACTTCTCTGCCTTCTGCACACCTCTAAGCAGTTAAAAGGAGTTGGGGAGAACCACTCGGCCAAGCTGACTGGTTTCATTTGAAGTGAATGGACACACATCTCAAATGGCAGCCGATCACCATCCTGAGCTTCAGAGGTATCATTTCTATTTCCTCTCTACTAGAGAACTATTTTACACCATTTTCTCTCTGCAAACACCCTGTGTTACTGACTCTCAACCAATGAGCTAGCTCCAGTCTTTTCAGCCACCAGGGAGGAATTCCCAATTTTACCACCAGAGCCACAAGTCTACCTGAATCACCTCTCTCCTCTCTCTTTATTCTTGCTACAGAAGATGAGTCCCTTCTCCCATCAGTTAAAAATTGCTTAGAAATAGATAATACGATCTCTATACTCTATTGAACATAAGATCTCAGTGGCTTATACATAGCCCTTAGGAAAATCCTTTAGGAGCCCAAAGAAATTTTAGGACCTCTTAAGTGTCAAATTTGTCATTAATTTTATCCTAAAAATACAGAAAGAGAGAAGTGCTAACTATGGTACTATTAAAGTTTTGCACCAGAGTTCATTCCAGAACAAATAAAAGACATATGAGAGACATCTGGCCTCAAGATAATTTCCTGTTACCTCAGTTGAAGTGCTTGTCGGGTGGGTTCTTTCAATCGCTCTTTGTCAGCCCTGTCTTCAATGTCCTCTATGCTTTTCAGCAACTCTTCTTTCTGGTCTTGGAAAGCTTTTTTCAATACTGCCAGGGCATCTGCCTCACTCTGCTTGGTTCCCAGAAGGTTCTGGATGCTTTCTAATTCGAAGCAGAGATGATCAGCTGTAGTTCTGCAGGAAGTCCTTTGCTCAGAGCTTCCACTTTTAAGATGATACTGGGCTTTGGCAAGAATGCTGTCAAGACTGATGGCAGTAGATTCTAATGTTTTAACATCTTTAATAGCATCAGCTAGGTCTTTTTCTAATATATCTGTCTGTCTCTTGTTCATACTGTTGGTTGCTTCCACTGTTTGCCTCAGCCGGTGCAGAGCCTCTGACAGAGAGGAATGACTCTGTAAGAATCCGGCCAATTGGGACAGGGCAAGCTGCCGCCTTTCCACCACCTGGCTGGCCTCCTCGAACAGCTGGAAGCAGTCCTCTGCTTTTCCCTGGAGGAGGTGAAGGTCCTCCGCTCTACCCATAGCACCCAGCTTTGCGAGGTGTCCCTGCAGACTTTGCAATTCCCCCTTTTTGCTCTCTATTTCTGCCACGTGGTCCTGAAAGGGAAGAGAGAGTTTTTGGTTCTTCAGATACCAGATATGACACAGATATATCACAGAATCGCTGATGTCAAGATCCATTTCAAATGTAATGGATGGTGTAGTACTTAAAGGCCATCTACAGTGAATCATTTAAAAGCATTCTTAAAATTTCCCATTTTGCTCATCTATATATTTCACATGAAACACAACTCTGATTTGGAACTAATTTATTCCATGGCAAAGATTTCTTTGTGAATAGAAATAGTTGAAAGAAATTATATATATATATATATATATATATATATATATATATGAGAGAGATTTTTAAAGATGTATATGTATAAATGTGCATATAGTTAAAAGTTACAGTAATATTACATGTAGTTAAAAGAAATAGAAAATGTGCAAGACTTTTATATATATATATATATATATATATATAATATACACATTTTATGTATAAAATGCTAAATCTAACAGAGTATGAGTGTAGCTGGACATTAGCACATCTAGATGCAGTGGGTAAGGCAGATGAAACTCTGCATAAGTCTTAGTTGCCTTCCCTTTAAAGAAATGTAGATTTACTGGGTAAGACCTTTGTATAGGCAATTTAAGTAGCTCACAATAAGTCACGTTTAAAATCTATCAGAGAATTGCTAACAATCTCAACCTGGTTCCCATTAACAAGATATTATCACCTGTCTTAATCTTGATCACGATGGGCTTAATATTTCCCTCAGCTGAACTACTAAACTTTAAAGGGCTTCTTTGATCATTTCACTTTAGAAAACATACAAATGCATTCTCTGTCCCTTTGAGATATAAATCTTTTTAAAATCTTCTGGACAATTTTATAATCCAAGAATATCTTTCTCAAAAGCCTGGTAGTCATCCCTGTGAAAAGTAACCATTAAGGAAGATGGCACCTCTATCTTCTAGTCTCTTTCAAGGGTAGGAGGCTAACTTCGGTGGGCACCTTGCTCCAAGCCATAGAAACACCTGAGGTCATGGAGATATGAGGAAGTACTTTTCCTTTGGGTAAAACCAATTAGCAAGCCCAGCATAGAGTGAACATTTAATAAAAACTAAATGTTTTATCATTAAGTGTCGTTATAAGCTTATGTATCTTATCTCCCACTATCCCAATACTTGATCAATATCTGGTTTTTTTAAACTGTTTTTTTGAATGCCAGGATAGATATTATGCATAATTTAAAAATAAGGAAAATAAGTCATAAATTTTAAATAACTTTCAAGCTAAATAGTAGTTTAAGAAAAAGCTATACAGTTAAAGCATTGGGATTCAGCATTAGTTTTCAGCATCAGAACAAAACAAACTAGGAAGTTTAAAAATGAACATTCCCATCCCTTCACCCTAGAAACGATTTGCTCCACTTTGAAGAAATGGTATTTTAAGATGGTTGTCTATTTTATCTGCTTTATCTGTCTTTATCTGCTTAACATACCTGCATAACACACTGCCTGGACCTACACGCTCAATTAGGAAAACATTTATAAAGGAACACAAAGTTAAATTGCTGGCAAGTGTTTTGTTTTGTTTTTACTGTTGCATCCCCTTATAATAGAAGAGCTCTCTTTTATGAATAAATTCTTCCATCTTAAAAGAATGAATGTTACCTTGTGCCGAGTCAGAGCTGCTTGATGGTCCATTATGCTTATCTCAGAAGTAGTTTGTAATTCACTGAGAAATTGTTTAATCCACACAGAAAAGGAAAGCAGCAGTTCATCAAACTGCTGGTGTTCAGCGACCACAGACTGGAGAAAATGAATCCTAGGCAGAGAAAGGTGTTCAAGTTAAAACATCCCACAGCTGAACAGAGTTAACATGTTTTTGGAACAAGCGTAACCAAGGGCAAAAGGGATGTGGTCATACATGGACAAACTAGGTCTCTTGAAGTTTTCTCCTCAAACCCTGGTTCTCTCACAATGTTCCCCAACTCAGTTAATGTGCCACCGTCCACCCAGGTGGTCCTTGGTACCATCCTTCCTCCCACCCCACCCCCATTTCTTTACCACCACATCTGACCTGTGCGTATCCTGTCTGCACCCCACCACAGGATATTCTGTGCTCTTCTCTCCATTTATACACCCTGGTCTAACTCCTCCCCTCTTGCCTCCCCTCCAACAACAGCCTCCTAAACGGTTCTCCTTCCTGCCACCATTGCCTCTCTATAATCCACTTTCTAGAGAACAGCCAGAAATGATTTTAGTGTAATCCTAGCATCCTCTGCCATGCTGAAACATGAGAGCAATTTCCTGTGGCACATAGGAAGGCAAAACTCCCAACTAACTCCTTGCTGTGGCCTGTGAGGGATCCCACGTGATGGACTTTCTGACCTCGTCTGATATAACACACCCACGCTGCCACTGACCTCTGCTTCCCAACATCCCTGCTCATTACCGCTGCAGAGCCTTTGCCCTTTTTGCTCTCTCTGCCCACACAAGTTGCCCCTAGAGCTTGAGTTTGCTTCCTGCACAGCATTTAGATCTTAATCAGATGCCATGTCCCCCGAGAGGGTTGGACTGAAGTTACATGGCTCTCGGGTCCCCGCCATGTTACCTTATTTTGTTGACTTCAGATGACTGAACACCGCTGAAACTGTCTAATTCATTCAATTGTTTAATTATATGTTTTCCCTCCTCCCATGCAATGAGAGACAGCACTTGACCTGCCTCGCTTACTGCCATATTCCTAGCCCCGGGAGAGGATGTTATCAGGGACCAACCATCGCTTGTGTAATAAGTGAATTAGATTGATTAACAATATGTGACCTGAGGTCAGCATCCAAAACTGGCATTAAGAGTAATACCTTAATCTAATATTAATTAATATTCATGACAATGGTTTACATCCAAAGTTCAAGTCTTTTATATTTTGAATATTTTCACACATTTGTATCATATTAAAAGCCCTTCACTTTCCCCCTGTGAGAGAGACAGAGAGCAGATCCTTCTCTATTTTTCAGAAAGATACTCATCTTTCAAGAGCTGGCACCAAATCCTTCTATCAGCCTTTCCTGAACCCATTCAAGAGTCCATTGATCTTGCTCCTATAATATTCTGTGCCCACCTTTCTCATTGGTTTTCTTGTTGTCCCCATGCTGATCTGTAAAATACTTGGGCTCAGGTTTTATTTATTTTTATGGCTCCAGTATTTGATATGGTGTCTGGTATTCAGCAGGTACCCCATAAACATTTACTGATTGGTTCAATAATAAACAATGGAACAAATACTAGCTTCAAGAAGCAGAGAGCGGAACTCTGTTTACTGTTGCTATCCCCAGCACACAGAGGAGGGCGCTGCTCAGTGTAGAAACTCAGTACATATTTGCTGAACAAGTGAATTAAAAATGTGACCAGAAAAGTTAAATGCTTTATTCAAGATGACATGGGTAATCAATACCAATTTAAGGCAAAAATGTGTTTTCTGGCATATTAGAAAGGTGCAGATAGATGCCAATGGTTAATCATCTAGTCAATTAGGATTGAATTGAATTGTGCCCCATTTAACATAATAAGAATTTCCTTTGCTCTCTACAAAGGTCTATATTAGAATGAAATGAAATATATATATATCATATATATATATATATCATATATATATGATATATATATATATGAAATATATATATTAATGAAATATATACATATATTTATATATTTTGCCTCTGTTGAGACATATGTGAGGCAAAATTTTAATTATAATTATTCTCCTGTACTCAAACAACTTAAGCAGTAAATAACACAAATATGAGCAAACTTATTCTCTTCAATATATTTCAACTCATTTGATCATTTGTCCTGATTGGGAGACTAAAATTTTGAACTGAAGTTCATTAGAAATGTTAATTTTTGAGCACTTTGATTTTTAAAATGACAACTGAAGTAGTTTTATTCCCTTCCACAATTATCCCCTGAATAGTTGGGTTAAATAAAAGTAAACAAAACTTTTCTTTCTTAATTTATATGTTTACCATAAAAAAATCAACCATATTAGATTTTTTTTTTTAAACCGAACCTTTTGCTTATGATCTGGGGCAGTTCTCTCCATCTCTCATCCAACTGCTCCAAATGTACTTTCACCATTTTCACATCCTCTTTGGAGGCCACTGACAACAGCGATTCCTTCAATTGCAAAAGGTTACTGTAGATGGAGGCCTGGGATACAACTTCATTTTGCAGTGTCTGAGAAAAACAGGATATATTATAGATCTTATCCCAACGTGACTGACAAGGAAGGACCACAGGACCACATGACACAGGTGGCTGTGGTCCAAAGGTTTTGCAATCTTGCAAAACGGAAGGAAGTCATTGGGATCAGGCTAAAGAGAGCTTTTATTACCTGAATTAGATATGGCAACGTTAAGAATGCTACTGAAACCTGAATTAATTTTCCAGGGTCTGAGTTATATTAAGTTAGGCAAATTTAGAAGCTGTAGAATTTCTTTCACGATGGGGAAACTGAATAGGTAGGTGAGAGAAATGACAGAAAAACTATTGCTAACAAGAAACGATGTGTATTTAACGATAACAGAGACACGATCCTAACACACAGGAACATGGTTTTTCTCTCAGTTTAAAGACTATTATTAGGCCAAAGTGGGGAACTTAGGGCTCTTTAATTTACTTTTATGCAACAGAAGTACTTATTTTAAAAATTTAATTAGGTAACGAATCTCTTTGGTGCTGTGAGTGGAGCACACAAGTTGTGGTTCCTACCTAATAAAAGATAAACCCTCATATAGAGAGCTAACAAAATAATGTGGTGTGAACAGGGATGAAAGGTGTAGCGTGCCACATAGCAGATGCTTGCCAAAATGTTTTCTTTCCCCTCTCTAATGAGACCACATGTGTGACACAAGCAAATTTGCTAAAGGTATCAGAGGAAGGAATACACAGCCTATCGAGGACAGGAAAGACCCCAAGCAGAATTGGGACTTCGCCTGAGTAGAACAAAGGACAGAAGGATGGGAGGAGGAACGTGCAGAGAATGTTCAGACCGCAGTGGGGAGGCACCTTGGCTGACACAGAGCTTGGATGTGGGGGTGACAGAGGCCCGCAGCCCGCTCTCAGCCCCCTAATTCATACAGCATTTATTTTCTACATAGACACATGAGGAAGGCAGTTTTAAATGGCCAGAGAGCTTTGTGTCATTTTTCAGAGAAGGAGCTGTGCCTTCCGCTCTTAGAATACCTCAGTGTTCAGTAAACTAGAAAGGCAGGAGAACCAGCAGTGTGCAGAAGCATCAAAGTCAAGGAAAGAGAAAATTTAAAGATGGAGTAAGAGGCTGTCATGTTACAGACGCTCTGATGGAGCTTTTAAGAGAAGCAATTATGAAGAGTAAAAGAACAGAGCTTCTGCTTAAACTTTTTATGAAAGGTGAGGGGAAAAAGCTGGAGTGTAAATCTATGATATGGCATGTCTTTTTTGAGAAGGAATTTTGCCTGTTGACTATCTGGCACAGACAGCATCACTTAAAGGAGGTTGTTAATCTCCAGAAATTAGCAACATTTTCTGTAGTTTCAATAATCCTCAAAGATTTTTTCTTCAGTTTAAAAAGTTGGTTTCCTCAAGGATGTAAATCAGCTAGTATTCTTTGTCTTTCCATCATTGGCATTTGTGCTCATTCATTTTTTTTCCTGCATTGCTTAAAAATAATCAATGCTGTGCCTTCTTTCTATATTAGATTCCTTCTTTCATTCTAAATAATATTTTTATTACCAAAAATTCATAGAGAAGAAAGAATGTACCTATGCCCAGCTTCAAAACTTATTCACTGATAGTCAACATTGTTTCATGTATATTTCCACTCACCCCTCCCTCTGCTGGCCTGCCAGATAATTTGTATTCAAATGCCAGACATCGTGTTATAGGATTTTCTAATGTATCACGGAAATTGATCATCACAATGTTCACCATTACTCTGTTTTTCAGGTCTCTAGTTCTTCTTTTTGGGATCACAAAACCAAAGCAAGAAGTTAAGTTGGATAAAGGGTTTCATTTTTATAAAGCAACCACACTGCCTTGAACTTGCCTGTATTAATTGAAGTTCACTCTCCACTTTGACTCTATCTGCAGAAATATCCATTTCCGGGGAGCTGGCTATAGCTTCGCACCGCTCTAACCAGGTCAAAAAGGTCGACAGTTCTTTCTCAAGCCTAAAGAAAGCAGAGATAAGAAACATAGTCAAAATGATCAGACTAGGAAACTATGCCTTTCTGGAGTTGGAGGGTCCAACACTAACCATTACAAAAACTACAGTGTTGATTTTCTTATTCCCAGATGGAAAGGTAAAAACACAAAACACTCTTTTCATGTTTGTATATGTACTTGCACACGTGTCTGTATCTGCATAATAGGCAAGGCTACCACGCCTCACTTAGGGATTTTCATCTTCTAATGAAGATTAAGAACTTTTTATATTAGACACACAACTCGACGTGTTGTACATCTGGGATGATTATTTTCCATCAATTGGAGAACAGTTGGCCCAGAATTTCCTATTGAAGGTGGCTATTGAGCCCCATGCAGCCGACTTGAGGAGGAAGGCTGCTCACCTCTGCCAGCTGGCCAGCAGGCGCTCCAGGGCAGCCTGTCTCTCCTTGGCCTGACTCAGCACCCTCTCGTGTCTCTGCTGCTGGGCTGCAGCCTCCTGGATGGAGGAGTCTCTGTTAGCGACCTTCTGGGCGCTGGCCAAGAGGGCAGCCATTGAGCTGTTCAGCGACTCCAGGGCCTGACAAAGATCCTAATGAGAGGACAAAGGAGTACAATGAAAACACAGCGTCAAGAAACGAGACCGCCATTTTTCTTTGAGATCCATTCTCACCAAGTTTTCCCTCAGTCATAATAAACAGCAAATGGGACTAAAAAATGTTTAGCCAGACATAGTGAAAGTGCCGAGAAAGTTGCTTCATGAATGCAGAAATCAAAAATAAAAATGGAGCAACTATTCCCAAAATAAAATTGTGTGGCCATGTATCTGAATAATTTCTACTTTCCCTTAAGCCAGATCATTTGTGAAAATTCTTATTCATATGATGCCAGATGTATTAAAAAAACCCCAAAACACCTCTATTCCTAATTTACAAGAGTTGTATGTAACATGCAATAATCCCTATAAGAAATATGTGGGAAGACTCATGGCTGACATAGCTGCTATCAGGAATCAATGATAATAATCATAAGGGTGCCTCAGAATGTGGCAGGTACTGCATTATGTACAGGACGTATATTAAGTCATTTCATCTTCAGTAGACCCTTAAGAGTTATGTTCTTTCACTATCCCCATTTTACAGATCAGAAAATCAAGACCGGGAAAAATAACTTGCTTTAGCAATCTAAATATTAGAAAAATAGAATATTATCCTCTCTGGTACTCAATTATTAACTTAGTTGTCTATGAAAATAATTCCATCAAATTCAATTTTCTTCATTTTTGGGGCTATTTTTTTAAATTACCTAAGTACCAATAAAATGCATTCTTATTAAAAGTAGTCCAATGATATAAGTTCCACTCTCCTTTCCAGATGGGCCTTTGTCAACCATTTGCTTTCTACCACTGCAGCCCCATTTTCTGCATTTACGTATATTATGTGCACATATGCATATGGAGTAAGGATAACATATATATTTTTGTTTATTAATTAACACACGTTTTTATTTCATATTTCTTTGTGCCTGATTCTCTTCCTTTGCTCCTTCTCCTAAATTCTGCCAGAAGCATCTGTTTGTTTCTTTGCAAAACATCTCACAATGGTCACCAGCTCAAGGACCAAAAAAGCTAATCGCTGGGAAAAGGTTAGTGTGGTAACATTCTTTGCACATCTGAGTGTAGTGGGTTAAAATTTGAAATCTGCTATGCACATGTTTTGTTTTTTTTCCCTGCACATTTAATTTTTAGAATGCTGGCAAGAGGTACCAGGGCTGACTAAAGCTATCATCTTATAAAGTTACATGTTCTAATTAAGAGAGGGAAATACATTTTCAATGACTGCTTCTTTAACCTATGTTGTTAATGAAAACTTATTTGCATACTTATATTTCTTGTGTTATAGGAAGTAAATATGCTTGATCAATTGCATTCCTCAATTAAGAAAAAAACTTTTTAATTTTAATGATCATAAAAATAATTACTATGTTTGCTTTTCAAGCAGAAATTATCAAATTTCTGAGTTGATAAGTCAGCAGAAATGTTGAATCATACTCTTACCATATGTTCTTGGAGAGCTTTGTATGTTTCTGTTGCTGAAGAACATATTTTAATTGGATCAGCAAGTTTATCTTCAAATTCAGACACAGACTGCTGGACCTAAAACATTGATAAAATATAAAAATAATGATGGGAAAAATACACATTAAGGCAGAAAATGTAACTAGGGAAACACCATGCCTATCTTTTTTGGGATAACTTTCAATGTGTTGATAAAACATATTTTTAAAAAATCTAAAATGAATGTGTCTTATTTTTTGAAAGCAATATAAATAAATTTTAATGCCTATCTGAACACTGTATGGCATTTTTATATTCCTTCAAAAATGTACCATATAAATAATTATAAACCTAGGCATCACTGACAACTTGGTAAGCAGTTGGAAAATTGTGTCTTTTTCTTATTCCGCTATTTCTGGACTATTCCGTGCATTTCACTATAAACGCAACGTGAAATAGGCAATTTAACATGCATGGACCATTGCTTACCTTTCTAAGATTCTCTTCAAACTTTTGCTGCTGAGATAAGTGTCCCAGGATTGTTCCTTCTAGACATTGTGCATGCTCTCGGAGTTCCTCCCAATATCTTCTTATTTGTGTCAATTTGGCTTTGATTCGAGCAGATTCTCCAGTGGTAATAAATTGGGCAAAAGACTGAGCTTCTTCTTCTAGTCCTGTGATGCTGCTGACCTTACTTTCAATTTCCTGAATTGTAACCTAATATTTAAAAACAAGAAAAATGACAATGTAAGCTGAGCACGCTTGCCTTCCTGAAATGGTCTAATTATTTGCAGAAAGAGAAAAAACGGATATTTCAACATACTTGGACTGTTAGAGAGCAGCTATGAACAAACACCATGTGTTCCCTGATCTCATTTGTGGAGGATAGATATGCAGAGAATGTCTGAAAAATACACACATGGTGGCCACGCTCTTGGGATAGAGAATAAAGAGAAATAGCTACTCTTGCTTGCAGTGAGGGAAGCAGGGAGATATCCCTGGAACCCTTAAAGTATCTGAACGTGCAGAGAATTCCCTGCTTACCCCATGACTCAAACATTTTAACCAACTAACCTGGGAAGCAGTGTGTTTCCATAACTCATAGGAATGCTAATATTGACATTAATGTAAATTTCCTAAAATGTAGTTGATTATATATATAAATATTTCATATTTTACCAATGTAAGCTTTTCTGATCCCACTCCTACCTAACTAAACCCAGTATTTTCAAATGTATTATCTATTCTTGATGTCAGTGATTTCCAAATTTGGAAGACATGAAGATTACCTGGCCCCCATCCTCAGGGGCTCAGGCTCAGTGTGTCTACGGTGGGAATAAGACTTTGAATTTCTAACAACTTCCCAGCTGATGCCTGGGCCCCACTGTGTGACCACTGCTTTATTCGTTAGCTGTGGACTCTATAGTAAAGAGCCTACTTACTATAATTTCCACTGGGGGCAGGAGGACATTTTATATATTAGCCAACACACGAAAAGTACTAAAAGCCACTAAGGATGTGTGTGTGTACATGTGTGTGTATGTGTGTGTGTTGGGGGGGGTGTTTCTCTCATAAACATGCAAGCTTATTCATGTATAAGAGAATGAAAATAATCTCTGAGGAAAGGAGCCAAATTGTCCAATCGAAATAAAGCCAACCTTCAGACAAGTCTAAGCTTCAACCAGTCTAAATGAAAAGTACTGTTACCCTAGAAAAAAATAAATGCGTGACTTTTGACTAGATAACATCATCAGAAATAACTTCTGTGTAGAGGAGACAGCCAGAGATAATTTACATCAGATTCGTGCCAATGTATCACTTATTTATTTTTATTTTTCTTATGCATGACTTCAGTGGTATCTATGATAGAAATTTGTTTGAACATTAATACAAGCTTCCTTCACATTTTGCTGTTTTTAAAATCATATTTTTCAGAAAAATTACTCATAAATTCAACAGATATATAGTGTCCTCTATGTGCCAATAATTGTTCTAGGTGCTTACAACACCTAGTGAAAGAATCTTAGTGAGGATCAAAGTTCTTAGAGTAATACCTGTCATCAACAAATTCATAAATGCAAACTATAGAATCATATTGTTGAATTGTGGCAATTTTTTTTAATTGGAGAAGATATAAGATGAACCTAGTATATGTTCTTATCACTTACAAATTATCCATTAGGAATAAGAAATCAGTCAATTTGGAATAGCATGTGATGAAGAACAAAAATGGGCTTATAGAAAGACAACTTCACACCAATGCAAGTGTTGTGAATTAATGTCATCCTAAGGTTGTTTTCAATTGAAAACATTATGACAAGCACTGTCACAGTCTCAATATTTTCTGTAATGTAGTCTTCTCTTTGGAACTAGAATAGGAACCTATTGGCCAAAATTCCACAGTAAAGTGTATTCCACTCTGTTTTTGCTTATTTCCAACAAATGTGTTTTTCCTATTATTCATATTCATTTATTTTTAGATTATTTTAAAAATGCCATATTGGAATATTAAATGTATTTCTAGTCTGATCGCATGGATATCCACAATTGAATGTCCACAGTTGAATGTTTATATATTCAAAAATAAAGTACATACTCGTTTTGTTTCCTAAAGAGTAACAATGTGATGGCATTTGATCATTGATATATTTCAGAAGTCCTGGAATTTAGGTTTAAATAATAGTGAAATGAATTAGTAGAGAGGGTAAACAAATTAAAAAGTGTATGTCAAATTGTTGAAAAGAAATTTTTGAGACAAAACTAAGCGTGCAATTCTTTGTTTCCTTAGTAAAAATGATTAAATGACAACTTTTAAAAACAGCTGTAAAGATAAAACCTATTTCATGAATATGCTTTAATAGCTTGGATTCTGTTTGTCCTACTAGACCACACGAGGCATAGGTGGACGGTGTACACCAGACTGAGCGTACCCTGCACAGCATGTAATCTTAGCTAAGTAAGATCGCACCCTCCCACCGTGCACATCGTAATGACTTGTTCTGAGTCATAATGTGAAGTGTTCCCTCACCTTGGAACTTATTTTACTATGTTTAATCAAATGAAATGGCAGAGGGTTTCCCCATTCCAATAAAATGAGCTGAGATAGAAAAAGAAGTGGCTGAACTCTGAAAATGTGTAAACGTTGTATATAAAAAACGAGAAATGAACATTCACAATTCATTGCTTTCAGTCCACTTTTCTTAAGACTCTTTGAATGAAGTGAACAATGACTGTCTATGCATACAGTTATTTGAGAGCATGGGGAGCTAAGCGATCAGAACATCTCAGTCCACGCCCCTAAAGTCATCATAAATGAAGGAATTGGAGCAACGGGCTCTGATGGCCTCACTTAAACAAAGTAATTTCTCCTCGTGGTTTGTGAAGGTAAATACCACTAATACTTGAACTAGACATTTGGGATAATTCCATCAAGTACAGTTGTAGATGATGAATATATTTCATGTTCTATAAATGAATCAACAGAGTACTCCAACGGGGTTAATTGAAAATCAAGGAAAAGAATAATGTAACCATAAAAACATTTTAATGATATTGCACATAATATTGACTTTGAATGCATAAGTCAGACAATATTAATACATAATTCCATCTATAAACTGTTGCCCAGTATCAATCAAGGCCTCTTAGCTCAGCATTCTGTGTAAATTAAATTTAATAGGGTCACAGAGCAATGAAAGATTTGTCCTGGGCCTAATAGCATTTGATGAAATGTGTGAAAGGAGTTTTTAAAAGCTAGACATGGATTATAAATGTAACGAACGTGTGAGCCGGTCACCTTAATTTGGTTGATTTGCATATCCATGGCAGATGACGAAGTTTCCAAGGCATTGAGTTCTTTTTCTTTCTCAGTTATCCAGATGGACAGGGTCTCAAAATTATTGCCAAAATGATCCCACTTGTTTTTCACCATTTCCATGGTTTTAATACTAAAATTAACCAAATTACGTAAATAAAATGCAGTATTTGAAGAGAGAACAACAATACATTTTCCTTTAAATCTATAGGTTAACAAGTAGTCAAGACATTTGTGACCATGTCAAAGTTGAAAGTATTCGAAAAGGAAAAAAATGCACATTTGACCTGCGTAGTTTGTCAGTTCTCGTCTTCCTAGCTCCTCTGGTATGAGTGTTTCATGACGTAGCACATACCCCATGTTATGAATGTAACTGTGCTTCGACCAAAATATTGCTGGGTCCAAAGAGGTTCAAATACAGATATAATCTAGTTAAATTCTGCATGTGACCCGTAATTGCCAGGACGTATTTAAGTCAATTACCTGCATAGAGTCCAGGGCACACAGTTATTTATTTAGCAGTCCCACTTTTGTGGACATGGGCCTCTTGCTCTTAGAGGAGAGATACGGCACTGATACTTTATCTCAAAGACCTTTATCAAATGCCTCTTTATGAATGAAGATAGAGTTGGTAATGTGAATTTCATGCTGTCATGCAGGAACTGTTTCTATCATTAGAGCTAAGCTTGCAATCTATAATCTATAACAATTCCAGCAATTCTTAGATGTCTGTACAGTCTTGATTCCCAAATACTTTTACAATCCTTGTGCATGAGCACCCTCATTGTTTCTAGACAATTTGGGCTTTATTTGTAATAAATCTAAGTGAACAAAAAGTTAAGTAGAGATTTCCAGTTTGTATATGCGTATAGAACCATGTGATTATGGCTTTCAGTTTCGAAAAAAGAGTAAGAAACATCTAGTATATCATTGAACTTGTAAGTCCTTTGGTTAAAAAAAAAAAAAAGTGAAAGAATTTCCCTGTTTACCAAAAGGCACTTGGAGATATCAAGAAAAACACAATGGCATAATTGATTGTCAAATTCAATAATATTGCAGTCTCAAGTGTACACCCTGGGTGTGTCTAATGACTCATCAGTACAGGTAATGCAAGCTGTGAGACTCTACGAATTTTTAAATGAAGTAAAGGTTTAGATGGATGTCCTCATAAACTAGCTTCCTTTCTAATAAACTTTAAGTTTTACTATGTCCATACCTTGATGGATAATAGTTAATACAAAGTGCTCAACATTTAGAGTCATAATTTCCTTTAAATAAATAATTTAACAAAATTTAAAGTTCAGACAAATGTACAATGTTAATTTCAAGGTGTTAATAGTATTAAAAACAAATTTTACATTTTAAAATCCATCTTAGAAATTATATCCTATACCTTAGTATGTGTCAGCAATTTCCCACTAAATAACCTTTGAAATGGAAATGCTCAACCATATTATTTTGAGGAACACTGGCTATATCCTCATGTTTATTCCCTCCCAAATTTTGGGGGTGTGTATATTTTGTTCATAAAAGGACACCATCGGCAAAACTATTTTTTCTTTCTTTTTAGATAAATATTTTAAATATTTAAAAGTAGAACAGGTTTTTGAAGTTAATTTTTGGAAATAGAATATGAATCGGTGACAATTTGAATATGGAGGGCCTGTAAACAGCTCTGGGAGCTTCTTGGAGAAGAAGACATTTGGTCCATATCATAGGTATTTGGGCCTAGAATCTACACAATCAAAATATCTCCTCTTTCCTCTAACTGGTGACAGAAGAATACTGCAGTAAAATTATTTTTAATATTGGTTGTTTTTTTGAGATTCCCTTTCCAGTGTACTAAGGCCACAGAGTTTAATAGATATGGCTTTCTCATGAACAGAATCAATTTATGAGGCAAAAACCACATTCCTTATTTTTTTCTGCCCTGTTATAGATGGTGGCTTCTGTATAGGTGACACTTTCTTTTGAATTGTGAGTTGCTTCCTCAACACATGCTGAAATACACAGACACTGAGATTTTAAAAGAATGTTCTGATTACAATATACAGGGAAGACTGTATGAAACTTTATCTCAGGGAAGAAAGTTTAGGACTGGTCAAGCACATACTCTTCTTCAAGTGTGTCTTCTAATTTTTTGACTTGTTCTTTGATTGACTTGGCCTGTTGTTGAAGCAGCTGCTTATTCTTGGGCCCAAGTGGTATCTCGGAAGCTTCCTTCACCAGGTTCTCAGCCTGGACGGCAATCCCTTCTGTTCGTTTAGAAAACTCCTAGAAAAAGATATGATAATGGTTAGGAAGGCATCTTCCATTAAACTCTTCCCTCGAATAAATTGCATATACATACTACAGAGTCTCCCCCAGAATTAATGGATAAATAGATAGATTCATTCATGTATGAATATTAGTATAGAATATTCTGAGCAATAAAAATAAGATATATTTTCATTCTGGCCAGAATCAACTTTGCTAAATTCTATCACTTTATATGCACAACCAGATATCTACTTTCATAGTTATCCAAAAATTCTCACAACAATATTTTTCCATTGTTTCTTGGTTAATTGGGTTTATTGTTTGGAATTCTCAGCTGCATTATGATAATTAACTTATCCATATACCTATATGTTAGTTGATTACAGGCCAGTTCAGGCAATGATCAATAGTGACTGATTTTTTCAATCATAAAAATAATAGATTTCTAGGGCAATAAATATAACTCTTTGTTTATTTAATTAAATATTTTAGTCAATACAGAGTACCACTGATATTTAAAGAAACATTTTGTTAACTAGTTCTCTGAAAAGAGATATAATCTGATCTTAATGCTGTTAAATCTTATTTATTATATGTTCGTATTCTACATAATGGAAAGAAGGTAAGTATTGAACCAGTCGGACCTGGACTAGAATCTTGGATTTGCTAATTCTTAGTTGTTTGACTTATGAGAATTCCTTTTTAGTCTCTGACTCTTTCATATAAAATGCAGAGAGTGATACTTTTCTTGTAATGTTACTGTTAGCATTTCATTAGCAATTTCATTTTTAAGTGCCTGGCACTCTGGAAGATACCTATTATCGGTTTTTGTTTTGTTTTGTTTTTAAGTCCCTCATGTAAAATTGAGGATAAAATAGTTGATAAAGTTCACAAACTGGTTTTTAATAATAGTGAACCACTATAAATAAAAAAGTGATATATTTGAGACACTGGTAAATTTTAGCTGTTACCTGAATTTGGTGAGGTAAATATATTGAATACTGAATTAAAAAAGGTAAATCAAGGAATAATCTTGAGTGAAAAAAATTAACTTAGTGTCTCATTTCTTCTCATGTAAGAGAATTTCACTGAAGGTTTAAAGTTTGATCATAAATTCCCTTCACCTAAAAAAGCAATGTAGAAATCCAATGTAAATAATTTTTAAAAGTCAGACTTCTGACAGCCACTTTCTCCACAGAGCATCTCCCAGAGTTATGACACACTGCCACCTAAGAGAGAGACACTATATAATACTAGTATCTTCATGTTTGAAAGACTTAATGTCCTCACAGAGATATTGACATTACAGAGAAGTACCCTGCACTTGAAGAGAATAAAAACGATTAAGTACAACTTCCTTACGGTAGTTAGATTTACAATATCCTAAAATACGGTATTTGCTAATGTCACAACTTTAAATTGTGTGGTTTTAAGTACCTACCATTGCTATACGTGAACTTACAGTCATTGTAGATTCAATTGTGAAGACTGTGAATCACAGCATAATCTCTCAGAATTCAATGGACAGAAAGAGGAATATAAAATGGTATTTTTTTTCTTCTTAGTTTTTCCCAGAACCAAGGAAAAACACATCGACAAAGTAGAATTATGGTTGAAAATGCTTATTATAAACTTTCAATCTTAGAGCCTTTTGTGGGAGCTACGTATGGGGCAAGAAAAATGCAGAGGAATCCAAAGAACAGAATGATGTTGATGTAAAAAAAAAAAAGAAAGCAAAAATAGAATCCATAGAATATGGTCATCCTAAGAAGACGACATATGAGTGGCAGCAGGATGCAGGAGGAAATAATAGACTCTGGCATCAGATAGGTCTGGAGCTGAAACACGGCTCTGTCCTTCACTAGCTGTGTGGTCCTGAGCCACATAACTGCATTTTCATTTCCTCATCAGCAAAGCTTTGCTGTGAAAATTCCACATGATATTGCTGTGAGCACCCTACCACACAATGGCTGATAGAAAGCACTCAAGTTCCTTCACACAAGCCCTCAAGGGCTACCGCTGGAATGGAGGCTGCATTAACAATGTCAACTGAGCAGAGAAATAGAGAACAATGATTCTAGATTACATGTGCTTGTGCAGCAGCGGATATAAACAATTAGTCAAGCGGCTCCGTTTTACATTGAAAATATAATACAGAAGCTAATCTGCTCTCTGGGGTTGGACTCCCAGCCTCACCAGTCAGTAATCTTGGATATATTCATTAACAGCTATGTATCTTGTATCTCCTCATTTATACAACAGGATTAATAATGGTACCTATCTCTTAGGATTGTTTCAGGGATTAAAGGTGATAAAATCAAGTGATTAGACCAGCATATAGTTATGTTCAGTAAATTTTAGCTCACATTCTTAAATCAATCCCAAAATATGCAAGGTTATTTTCTAAGGGAAATTTTTAATACTAAGACTAAAAAGGTTATGCTTGTTTCATCATCTATAGCTGATAAACCGATTCAAAGGGCTTAGAGCCACAGGACATCAGAACCCCTGCACAGAACCTGGGTGGAACCCCCAGATGATAATCAAACCAATAAATATAGTTGTTTTTATAAAAAAAATACCTGATATATTTTTAATATATAACATAATTAAAATTTAAATATGCTGCTTTATTTAAATGGCTGATGAGAATCATACAGAATTGAAAGATTCTGTGGCCTTATAAAACTTCAAATTACTCAGTGAGTTAATAATAGGAGAAATCATTAAAAACTAGCAGTAAGAGAGACAGAAGCCTTTTACTGGTAAAAACAAACAAACAAACAAACAAAACAGAAGCACAGGGGCTTACTTGCTAAAAGCTATGAAAGGATGAATGTAAGTTTTCTTTCTTATACATTGGCTAATACATTTCTATACTAGCTCAGTCTTCTTGTAAACTTAAAATATGGCAATAGGAACCAATATAACATGTACAGCTCTCCAAGTGCTTTGTACCAATTTATCAGCCTGCTCTGAGTGTTCAAGGCATTTAGCAAGCAGGCTGGAGCTCACCCAGGATGCACAGTAAATATTACCTCTTGGCTATCCCACTACAGCCTCAAACTCAATACACCCAAAACAGAGATAACTATCTTTCCCCACTAACAGCTGCTCCCTCAAGCTCCTGTCTCACCCTCACTGTCTCTGTCAGGCTCAGAGCCTTGGGTATCATTTTCTTCTTCACTGTGTCTCTTGCCTCTGTCCCCATTACCCTAATGCATGTCTATAATAATGTACTCATGAAATAACTTTCTAATTGGATCCCATGACTCCAATCTTTCCACCCTTTCCATTTTCTACACCTGCTTAAAACTCATCTCTCTAAAGTACAGCTCTGACTACCTGCTCTCTTTCTTAAAAGGCTTTCGGGCTCCATGTTGCCTAGAGACTAATGCTTTAGGCTTCAAGAGTCCCTGTGATACAACTTGCTTTTATGACTCTACCCCCATTTTTCTGCTTTACAACATAGAATCCATATCTAACACTTTTCACGCTTTATGCCATTTCCCGTCACAGGAATGCTCATTGTCTGCCCAAACTCAGTTTTTCTATGTCTTATCAGGTTCATGTAAAAATATCACTGCCTTCAGGAAGATTTATTTTTAAACGCATGCATCTATTAGGGAACTATTTCCCACTTTAATGAAAACTTTCCCTTACTTCCTGATGTTTACATCTTATTTATTTTTCATTCCCCAGAGAAACGTGACCAGTGTGCTGAAAGAGTGTACGATGAATAAATAAAAGTATCGATTAAATGCATACTTATAATAATTAATAGTAATAAGGGAGTAGAAACACAGTTTTTCTTCTGAATTATAAGTACCATGGGACTGTATGATGTTACTAATATACCTTGGTCTGTTCCAATTCTGAAGATAAACTTTCCAAACTGCTAAAACTCAAAAAGCGCTCATGGCTGGAACCTGTTTGAAAAAGGTATCGGACCACTGTCTCTTTGTTTGTTTCAAATCGCTCCCATTTTCTTAATGTGACCTAAATATGAAAAACAAAACAACAAAAAAACATGTTATGTTTATGTTATGTTATCATCAAAGTGTGTCACATGATATTGTTCACATTTCCATTCTTTGTGAGGCTGCCAACTTTCAGTTAACTCTCTGATAAATTTTACACCATTATACTGAATAAAAATGATCCTACTGGATTCTACAAGAGTTTCTCTTGTATCAATCCATCTACAAAAACAGGATGTGTGGACTAGGACTATGAGTTTTCTATCAGCTGTAACATACTATGAGTGTAACAATATTACTTAAAATGTAGATAAGGGACAAAGGAAAAGAAAGCCTTCCAGTTTCTCTCAAAAAAAAAAAAAAAAAAAAGAGAGAGAGAGAGAGAGAGAGAGAGAGAGAGAGAGAGGAGAACAGAGAGAAAGAAGGAAGGGGATGGGCACTGAGTGGGTTTCAAAAGTCAAAAACTTCTTCAGGTGATGTGTCAAGATCACAATAAAGCATAACTGTGTGGCTGCCTGACTACCTTGAAAAGTGAAATGATCCAATGCAAATTTGTGGATTCAGATAAGTGTGAATTAAAATCTTGGCTTTATTATTGATCCCCACTCGGTGACTTTGGGTAAAATCCTCAAACTCTTTCTTTATAAACATCCACACTTGCAAAACATGCTAATTCCAATACTCTCCTCATAAGGCTGATGTGGTGGTTAAAAGAGATAACTCATGTTATTTGACACAATGTTGGAGCATCTGAAGCAGAAACAAAGGGATGCATCCGCTAATATGAGCTGTAACCCACGAGCCAGAAGTTAACACGCCCTTGACTTCCGGTCTCCTACCTGGATGCGACGTTCCTGCTTCTCCCTGCTGTGCTCCATGTTGTCCAGGGTGCTCTCCAGCTTCCGTAGCTCCTCCCGGCCCGGCAGCCCACCTTCTCCTTGCTGAGTGAGCATAATTTGCTGCTGCACGTCCCTCTTCTTTGCAGCGATCCTCTTTGTCTTTTGCTGGAAGCATTTGTTCAACAGATGGATATAAATGTTACTCTCTAAGCGGCTAAGCAGGGACATAAACACCCACACTTCAGTAAAGGTACAAAAAGGTACAACCTCACACAGCGTGGGCCCAAACTGTATTTTAAAATTAACACGAGCAGTTAAAACAGCAGTGGGGACTCTATAGTCAAAGATGGATATTATTTCTAAACGTTTCAGGTTTTTAATGGTAAGCAACATAATTAATTTGGTCTTGTATGCAAATTTAGACATTTAGCATTTTGTGCAATGCTCCAGAAGGAATCTGGCAAACTACTCATTTGACATGATTATCCTAAAATAATTATCTTCCACCTAAAAACATAAAGTACTAACTCCAATTTTAAAAAATCATGTATGCTGTATAAATGCTAATATTATGACATTTAATTCCTGGGTATATTCAGAATGATTAATCTGCTGAGATATCTGGGGAAAGTATGTTTTAAAATAAACTTTTTATTGAAGTATAATGTACAAACAGAATGGTATACAAATCTTAAGTGTACAATTCATGAACTTTCACAAAGTAAACGCACATGTAACCAAGCAGCTGATCCAAGAAATGTGAAGAGTTTAAAAATATTCACGTAAATATCTGCAATCTCTTATTTCTCTGACTTGAAGTAAATTGAAACCCAAACACCACTTTCTCAATGATTGAGAACAATGTAATACCAAGCATTAATTTTTTTATACTCATAGCCTTTTTATAATTATCAAGTAAATACATAATGCTTAGAAGCAGCTACTTTAAATATACTTTTAATGCAACTTCAATTTTTAATATATATAAAATTAACTAGTATTTTGCTATACATTATATTAACTAGAATTTTGTCTTTAAACATTTTATTTGAATTCTATTTCTACTTATATTGAGTTTGACAAGTGAAGTTGATTAAAATTGCTTATTATCAATATATGTACCAGAATTTCTTTACTTCCAGTTCTAATTCTTCATAATAGCATATTCTTCTGACAGGTCTGGTAGTTTATGTAAGTTATAATTTCCCAAACTAACATGCATTCAAAATTTTAAAATGAAATGTGAGGTTTTAACATAAACACAAAAGAAGACTGATCTCAAACATGAAGCAATTTATCTCTATGCTTCCCATCTCTGTTATGAAAAGGACAATTTAGCCAGTTTTTTAAAGGTTTTCATAGCTAAATCAACTTTCCCTCTACAATAGATCTTATATCTTGAACTTTTTCATATCAAACCTCTCAGGCTAAGAATGTATCTGGCAGCATCTTCTGAAATATTTAACCAAGAGAGCAGACGTGCCAAGTTCTTTTAACTATTCAGCTGGGTTCCTTCCTGCACCACCATCCCCCCTTTCTTTTGCCTTCACCCCATGTATATACTGTTCTTCTCTCTGGTTCTGTCACTAATCACCTTTGTATAAATGCATTGGGAAACAAGGCATTCTACCTGGTGATGAAGAAGTAACTGCTGCGCTTCGAACAGATTTTCAGTGTCCAGTATCTTGTCAGCTTGCCCCTGGACTTCTTTAGAACCAGAAATTAACTCTTCAAGGGAACTCTTGACAATTTCTTTGTATTGGACACAGTCCCCAAAGTTGCTTAACATCTTTTCAACCTAGGTTTTCATGAAAAAAATTATAAATCATACGCTCATGTAATCTTAAATATTTAAAGACTATGTGTAAAGTCTTTCTCAACAACTTGAAATATATACACAGATCTCTAACTTCTATTCTTTCACATATTTTTGAGGCTTCTTTAATTATTTTAAACTGCATAGTCACTTATGAGAGTTGCAAGCCCCATTTGATACAGTGCTCTGTGCCATGTTAAAAACCCACTCAGCCTGACAAGCAAGGCAAAATAATGAAACTGTTGGATATATTGTATGTATTGTCTCCTGGATCCTTTTAATTACTATCTCATGTCTAAAATCTAGTTATAAAAAAGTGTGTTGTAAGACAGTTGAAGCCATCCTATTTATATAAAGAAAAACTTTGTATACAGGGAAAAGAAGAATAAAAGGGTATTTGTTAAAAATGCACTTCCAATATTTCTACACAAAACATTCTTATAATTTCTAATTTTGTGGTTCTTCAGTGGATTCTTTTCCTTGTCATTTTCCCTAGTTTTCAGCTTTGTCTTGTAACTTCTGCTTCCTCTATTTTAGTTTGCCAGCATCTTTTGTTTTCACAGTCCATCCACCTCCAATTTCACTAAGATAATCATTTTAACACTGTATCATCATTTGTCCTCCACAGAAGTCTTCCAGTTTCTCTTTCTCTTATGTTTTTTCTTTGACCCTCTTCTGCTTTGAGTTTGTCCAAGGTAACTTGGAGCATGCTGTTCTCCAAACAGAAATAAGACCCTATGAGAGCTATGTTCTCCAGATCTCAGTAAATCACAGTGCCATTGAAAGAAGTGACTCTTCATTAATATTTTCAATTCACTGTCTTTTTTCTTACACTGGACAATTGCAACCACCTTGTGTTCAACATTAAATACTAAATGGATTATAATCAAAGGAAGGTCTGAATGTGTCAAATCCATCCTTTTATATAAATCTGCACAAGAACAGAATGTTTACTTTTCTCCATTCTTCTCTTCTTTCTCTAAGGGCTTAAGTAACAAACAAGAGTATTGATATAAATTTTACAGAAGTTTAAGGTAGAAGAGTATGCAAAGAAGTAATGTTTGTATTTGTTAGAGGTAGATATTGGTACCAGTCCCATGGGCAGTGTCAAGAGAGTACTTTAAAGATAAAGCAAATAAATGGGTTTGGTAAAATGTTAGGGTGACTAATAATTCCTAATTTCAAAGGCTGCCAAAGTTGTGTGTGTGTGTGTGTAAAACAAAATATAAATCAATCTATTGCTGTGACTAAAACTATTTGTTAAGTCTTGGATCAAAGATCATCTGCATAGCGGCCCTCAAGCCACAGTGAGCGGCCATCCAGAAGCCGGTGACTGATCTGTCTCACCCGGGAAGAGCGCAATGATGGTCCCAGCTTGGGCCAATGAAGCAACGTCCTCCACAACTAGACTGAAGAACAAAACAACAGCAACTTGTCTGTTCCCCTTCCCCCAATTCCCCTGCACTGTTCCCATCCCCCTCAATTCCCCAATAAAAATCTTAAAAAAAAAAAAAAGAAAGAAAGATCATCTGCATATATATTTACTTTTTGTAATGTTTTCCTTACTTTTACCCTTACCTTCTTGACCAATGAAAATGCAGAGAAGAATATCAGAATTTCACTTGAAGTATGGTAGTAGCGACTAACTAAACTTGATTATTGCTATGAAAGATGGATCAGAAAAGAATTGGAATAGCTTATGTTCTAAAATTTGATTAATCCTATCACTGTTTTCAATTTGTCAAAAATTCTTAAGAAGATTGTGTGTTATATATCAAAATTATCACATAAAACTAAAACCACAGCAATTCAGAGTATTTTTGGGTTATGTAAATTCACGACTAGATTCTCAAGCAGGTCTATGTGGATTAAAAGAATAAAAGATTAATTGACAATCAAACGATTAGATTAGGGGCAGCTAGAGAGAATTCCAGATCTTCAAGAAGCAGGGAACTTTGTAGTCATCCAATTGATCATTATTTATTGCAAGTTTATTAATGATTTCAAGAAGTACTGATAACTATCTATTTTACTTTACATTCTTACATTATCTTCCCATGTACGAACTCCTTAGACTTGTCAGTAAAAATATTCTCACAGAGGCTGGAAGGGGCCCTACTAGAAATAAACCATTACAGATGGGTTTGTATATTCTAATCTATAAAGGAATATAAACATTAAAATGTATATCAAGAAGTTAAAAATGAATAGAGCTTGCCTAAAAGAAATTTTGCTGGCCTGCAGACTAAACACTGAATATTTTATTATTCCTAGAGATCAGTTATTGTGCATTTACTTTGTACAGCACTGTACATACATTACTGTATTCTATTCTTGACACCTCCTTTTGGCATGTTTTTGGCCCTATTTTACAAGTAAGAAAATTCAAGGTCCAGAGGTATTAAATGACAAGCTCAAGGTTACACATGAAGTGGGGTATCAGAGTTAAACTCTTAACTCTGGGTTTTGTTTGACTCTCATGCCTGAGCTCTTAGGCTCCATGACATACCTTAAACTGACCAGGAAATAATGTTTTTAGTAAGAGTAAAAAGTATGGATCTGATAAGCTTTTTAATTCGGATATAGATCATTATTCTGAACTAACCTATTCAATAAGGGCAAAGACCATTATTCAAATACTCTACTCATCTTCCCTACCAATATTCATATAAATAAGTATCAACTATTCTGTTTCGACTAAATTTTCTTTATAAAATTGCTCGTTAAACTACAACCAAAAGAAAAAGAACCTTCTAGATTCCTCACCCAGAACTGACATTTTAAGAGTAGGAGTAAAAGGCATACCTCTGACAACAAAGCTATGAGAGCCTTGAAGGAACCAGATAAGTTTGCCAGCTCATCTCCTTGCTTTTGGGCTTCTTTCTCAGAAGAAACTTCAATCAAAATTTTAAGCCTGGATTTCAGCCAGCTGAGAGTCTCGCCTTTTTCGGTAACACCATTTCTTATGTCCTGAAATAAATGAGCACTTTTGATGAACAAATTACAATTGTGCATCAAAACTTTCCAACAAGAAAGGACTCAACCGAAGGAGGTATGTGAGGTGGAGGTAGGAATGCCAGATATTCATTGGCCAATAGAGAGCTTGCTTAGTTTACTTTGTTCAAATCTTTAACAAAAGTCCCCAAGTGCTAGAAAGAGAGGTTTCCCCAATGCCAATACCCTATGTGTAAGATCAGTACCCTCTATACCAAAAAGTTACCTTCATAATCACATGGTTATATATTTAGAGATATTCCCTTCATCATGACAAAGACACTTCTGAAAGTCCTATGCAAGACTATGTGATACCAAAATTGGGAATTATCGAATATAATCTCCTTTGTTATCTTAGTTTCTGTGAGCTGGAAGGACCATGGTATTTTTTGAGAAAAGAACAAAAGAGTCTTTTTTTTTTTTTAGTTAGCTGATTTCTTTTACTGAAGAGTTTACTTGTTGAATATTATTATGAATGCCTTAACGATTTATCTATTCACATTTTACGCCTCATTTTTGTTAGCTTTTAGAAGTCAATACTCCCAATAGTGAGAGGCACTGACAGGAAGCATGGTTCCAGTCCAGAAAGGGAAGACTTACTGGCCAAGACAAGGCCAGAAAGACTCCGGGGCCCCCGCCCTTGGAGGGCTGGGGACTAAAGGAAAGGCAACTGAGGCAGCGTCTCGGTCCCACACTGCTCTGGGTAGCATGAGGGCAGCGGTCTCCAACCACGCATGCTGCCACAGAGGGTCTGACAGGACAAACACTGAGCCAGAAAATGGTTGGCTTGAGAAGGAAGTGATCTTTTCATTCTAAGATGAGAAATTTTTTTTTGTATTAAAACAGCAACCAATAGCAAATACAGCTACCCTTCTAGTGCTACAGAATATTGAGCACTTCTAGCATTTACAGGGTTATAATTTTAATAGAAAAGTGAAATTTAGAGGATAGGAATAAAAAGGAAAAGTATATTCAGTAACAGCAACTATGTGACTTGCAAGGTTGCAAAAGACTGAAAGCTAAAGAATTTTCACAGTTGTGTGAGTGCGTCTACACAACTAAGAGCCAATCTAGGAGCGAGAGGGTTGCTGTGTGCCATTCACAGAATGCAAACTGGTTTCGGTCTGAGGCTCTGTCATGGCTGGGTTATCAGGCTGTCCCCAAGCTCACAGGAGCTGATCCCATGTAGGCTGAATGTGACTTAGAAAGGATGCTTAGAGACCTTGTCCAAATCCCTCATTTTCCATGAGCTGGCTTTTGAATGGCTGAAACGTATAAAAAGCCTAGTGTTCTTTTATTTTCCGTGACAGGTTTTAAGTCTTGCTGTGTTATACACCCATGCATGCAATTTTCCTCTCAGGATTCCCCATTAGCCAAAGATGCATAGATGCACCACTGAGCGTGACTAAATCTAAAGCCAACAACAATTTAGTAGAGAAAAAACCCTATAGCTCTCCACAGCTACACGAGGAGATTTATTTTTAAGATTAATTTTAAAATTAAGATTAATATTCAGGAATTTAATTTTTGTAGAAAGAAAAAAAAGACATTAGTTAGATTGTCTATCATGATTTTTTTTATTAATGGAAATTTTCCAGTAACAAAACATGGCCCAGAATTTACCTCTACAGCCTGTTTCATCTCTCCATGGTTGGCAGTATCAACGGCCTCACTCTTAATCCCCTTCAGCTGTTTCTCCTTTGCAGCTATCCAAGATGAGAACTCAGAAATTCTGAAATAACACGAGTGTTTTCTTCTTAAAGGGAGACCATATCAGAAAGGTTACAACACATTTTCTATTTTGAATTCATTCATGGAAACTTAACAATCAAGTGATTCACGAATTGATTAGCAAATTTTCTGGAAACTTCCTTAAAGGAACATAAAGCACACGGTAGAGGTGGCCACTTCTGTGCCCAGTCATTTGAAGCAGATGGAGCTGAGTTGAGGAAAAAGATGTGTCCGGGGCCTGAGCAGCTGGGCGTAAGGAAGGCACCACTTGAGGTCTGGTCTCCCATGTACCCACCAGAGTGATACAGAAACCTAGGGTCAGAAGTCCCCCTTCGGGAATAAGAGGAAATCCAAGAGAAAGGGATTAACCAGTTCTGCCTCGAAAAGGCCACATCTGGGTCATTAGGAAATAAAGTGCTTCACTGTTTCTGACTGAAACCCATTCTTTTCATTGAATGAAGCATTTTTGTTTAAGAACATAGGCAAAACCATACAATCTGGTTTTCTTTATTGCATAAGATGAGACATATGCCATTTCCTTTTTGTAATAATCATTGAATGAACAGAAGTAAGATAGACGTGTAGGTCTTTCCCTGGGAACAATTCCAGAGTACCTGCTGGTGTAGTCCTTCCACTTGTCTGGGTCTGCCACGAGCTTCGCGTAGGTGCTATCGATGGCAGCTCTGAGCTCTTTGAGCATCACGTGACAGGCTTCAGGTGTGTTCCTTACGGGGTCCCGGACTGGGAGTTTCAGACACAATTCTTCAATGAGCTGTAACCTTTTCTCACAGAGATGATGAGGCCCTTTGTCACTGAAGAACATCTGATGAGCAATAAACATTTTTATATAATCCATGTGAGAAGCCATGCAACACTTTTATGTTTCCATAGAGAAACCAACGGAAGGTTCCATTTAGTGTATCGATGTAAAGCCACTAAGCTATTTAGTGTATTAAGACAAACCAGTGTCTCAGTTATACCCTTTAAGTGACCATGTATGTGACTTCGCATGGCTGCACTCTAGGTGTGTGAGACGTACCCTGTGCTCTTTAATAATCTTCTCACTGCCTTCCTGGGGCACCAGCTTCATCTCTCGATCCAGCTCTGTTCTGCATTCTTTGACACAAGCCAGGAATCTGTTCTTCTTCACATCAATCTTCAGGTGAAGCAAGTGATACGGGGCTTCTCCTTGAAGATCCTACATTCGATAGAAAGAGTTGGAAAAATATGATACCATTCTTGATTATGTACTTTTCCAATCGAAGTGGCAAAAGGCATAAAATAGTCCCTTCAGGGCCCATTGGTATCATCACTATTGTCTGCACTCACCTCTGTGCTTTGTACTTTTCCAAGGGACCCCAGCGAACCCTCTCAGCCTACTGTGGGGTAGGTGTTTCCATGGGGATTATTCTACTGAATTTTTACAGCAGCCCATGCAGCATTAATGGTCCTAAGTGTACTAGAAAAAGCTAGACATGACTCGAGATGCAGATCACACACTGATGCCACACACCCTCTCCCCAGCAAGCGTCCCTTTTAATTCTGTCAATAACCCTGCGAGGTAGGGAGGACGGATATTATGCCCATTACACAAAGAGGGGAACGCAAGGAAACCTCACTAGTAAAAAACCCAAAATTAAACAGCCCACAGCTGCCAACCACCTGCCATGTCCTCTTTGCCTTAGAAAGTGACATCGACACAAGGCAGCACTCAAACAACATGACACTTTTTATGTTCCTTTTGGATATAAGTATAAGCTTCCTCTTTATCTGTAGTCCAAGAATTTATTAGTTTTAGCCAACTTGTATCCTATAACATTTAAAAGATTACCTTTAAAATAAAATACTAAGATAACTGATGAGCAAAAGGACTCAGGGCTATGGAAAAGACTAAGACACACCATATTCTAGAGAGCTTCATTGTGTGTGTGTGTGTGTGTGTGTGTGTAAAATAAAATGCAGCTTTCAATTGTAGATTCTATTCATAATACATTTATGATATATTACGATTCTAAGCTATCTTACAAAGCTTGGGTTTCTTTAGTTTTTTTTTTTTTAATTTTCAAATTTAGGAAGTAAAAAAGACATTTTCTTAACTGTTTTGCCTATGCATAGGGCTGATTTCTTAGTCTATGTTACTGAGATTAAAAAATAATAATAATACAGAAAGTAACAGAACCTGGGAGAGTTATGTATTGTATGACCCCTTCATATAACGCATATGAAATTTGCCATTTGATATTGCTTGTAATAGCTCCTGTTAACCGGCGGCCAGAGCAAGCTTCCTCCTCCTGTCTGGCTGGAGGAAGACGGCCTTCCGTGGGTCTCCATTACACTGCAACTGTTTCCCCCGTGCAGACTCCGGAGTCGGCTTCCGTGGGACAGACCCACGGCGCGGCACTTGATCCCGTGGAATGGACCTTTAGTGCCCCACTGGCACGCTCATGCTTTCGCTCTGCCCGTTGCTATGGCTTCGCCCTCACACCCAACCCCAGGATCTCTGCTTCTTCTTTAATGTCCTGCTTAGAACTAATCACTTGACTCGCTATTTCCAATTTCCACGTGGGCCCTCCTCTCTCCTTCAAAGCCTTCCTACATATATTACTTATATTTTTCTGGACTTATTATATATTATACTTCTATTATTCATGACCAATCACCTCTCCTACTGGACTCTAAGCTCTTTGGGGAAAGGGTTATGTTCTGTTCATCAATGAATCCTTAACCAATAATAATTGTTTACATATATGTTTATATATATGTTTACATATATATTATATATTTTTAATTTTTATTAAATTTATTGGGGTGACATTGGTTAGTAAAATTACATAGGTTTCAAGAGTACGTTTCTATAATACATCATCTATATACTGCGTTGTGTCTTCACCACCCAGAGCCAGTTCTCCTTCCATCACCATATATTTGACCCCCTTTGCCCTCTTTCATCTTCCCCAACTCCTGTTTATATATTTTTTTGGATAATAACCATCTAAACCAGATGGTAAAATCCTTGAAAACAGCAAATATGTATATGTATGAATTATGTTAGGTATATGTTTAGTAGTATAGCTAACATAATTTACTCATATGAGAAGAGTTCACTAAATGTCGCTGAGTAAGTTCAACACCCTTATCATTCTCCCCCCCAACCCCCACCAAATAAAAAGAAAATCAGGAAAGCAAAATAGTACTCTTAAGTCTATGATAAAATTGCTATTACTAAACAATAGAAATAACAAAATTCTATCATATTTCTTCAAGTTTTATTCGAGGTCGGTTTTTGGGTTTTTTTAATGAAAGAAGCGGCTATGGTGATTTTCCTTGACTTTCTAAATTTCTCCTAGTGCCTCCTGCTCTCCCCCATCATCCATGACACCATGTTCCCATTATGTCCGGACTCACCTTCCACTGTTTGTGGAGCTTTCTGACGGCTTCCTGTAGGCCCTGCTGTTCCTGCTCCGGGAGAATGTCTGTGAGCTCATCACAAGCTTTCAGGAAAGCATTGAGAACCCTCTGATCCAGCTGACTGAAAAACTCCTGACACGGAGAGGGAGAAAGTGGTTAAGTGTGTTGGGCAGAATGAAAGGGAGCATCAGACACTGTACAGCGAAGCAGTCACGCGTCTGAACAAGCCTGTCAGCCATTCAGACCTTCCAGGCAACTGCTGCCCCCCATCTACAAAGGAAGAAGGTTTGTCACAATTGAGCTATTCACTAAAATGGGCCACAAGTTCTGAGAAAAATAGCGCCCACCCACCCCCTGCCCCAGAAATGAACTATCATCATCTAGGATCATGAGTTAGACTCCACCACATCTGAAATTCAACTAGTACTTTTTAATCTTTAGAAAAAAATATTTGCAGTTTTCAAATTTGGTAGAATATTCTGGAAGACCAGTGAGCAATCCTATAGCCTTGATTCCATGAGGATGGAGCTCTAGGGATAAACTCACAGTGTGTCTCCTCAGGAGGTCTTCCGGGTCCCCCTTTTCCTCCAGGCTCTCCTGCGCCATCCTCAGCACCTTCTCCAACTCGGCTCGAGACTCCTCAAATTTCTTCATCAGGCGGCTGTTGGTTTCCACATGTTTCTTCCAATCTCCAGTTTTCTTTACCATGTTCTTGATTTAAAAAGTAATCATAATATGACACTGCTTTTTATTATTGAAAGTACCGTTTCTTTAAAAAAAAATACTTGCAAGGAATACATTCCATTGTGATGAGAATAATCAACCCCTTTAAATATTAATAATTAGAGAAAGAAGAAGTAAATTATTGGTTTCCAAACACCAGTTGGTGAGGCATTTGGCCAGAGTGAACCATGAACTACGGTAATTAGGTGTCCTTTGAATTCCTCATATGTTCCCTCGCTCACATTTGTAAAGCAGGGAGTGAACTTACCTGAAAGGCTATATGAACTTCCACGACCTGTCTCTGCAGCTTTGTCTGATCAAAATGCTTTAACACATTGCTCAAGGTCACAAACTTCTGAACACTCTGACTGCCTTTTTCAATTTGTGTCATGCTTTTCTTACAGCTTTCTTGACAAGCTAACAGTTCCTACAAGAAAAGGAAACCCACAACAATAGTATTTAAAAGGGAGAGAAAGAGAAAGAAAGAGCATAACCATTACAAAATAATTAAGAACAGCATTATATAGCTCTGAGGCTTTTCACCAGCAATAAGTCAAATCAAAAGTACAGAGAGAAGTATTTCTTTTGGGAATTGTAAGTCATCATTGAAGTCAGGGGTTTTTATATAAGGCATTTAAATAGCACTTTTTTTTGAGATTTTTAAATATTTCATGCCCATCTTATTAACATTAAGAGACTGACAGAGCATCATAATTGTTATTTGTCTAAAGCCTGCATTTCCCCAACCAACTAATAGGCCTATGGTTTACTGAGTGATCAATAGTGAAGTCAATCTACATATCAGGTTTTAATCTAAATTTAACACCAGTGCACATTATACTTTACTGAGTCGGACACAGAAGATTATATATTATTTGTGTATCCTAAGATATATAGCATTTGAATTCTTAATGTTCACAAGCTATCAACCTCATTAATAAATGATGGCTCCCAGATCTTACATACAAAAGGCAGCAGACCAATGGGCCCAGGAGGGCTTGCAATTATCACACATTTGCGGGATGAGGAGCAGTGGTGACATCGACTTTTTTACCTCTGATTTGTAACCTAGCATCATAGCAATTTCTGCAGCTGACAGCAGGGAAATTATCCAGTCCAACCCAGGACAGACAGTAATTTTTTTACTTGAATCCACACAATTTGCATTTCAAAGTCCTCAATTGCTTTGGAAAAATATTTCAAAAGGACTCATTTGGATATCAGTTTTGGTCCTCTAGATGTAAATATTAAGAACAGGTTTTTTGTTTCATTTTGGCAAAACAGAATAAGGACATACTTTTTCCTTGTGAAGATGTAGGAAGTAAGAGAGTAACATAGAAATATATTATTAAATGCCATTCATATTTATTATTAGCATATTGAATATTATTTTAATTGTAGAAGGATTCTTTGATAGCAATTTATAACAACTGGGAATGTAAAAAATGGCACCATGATTCAAAATGAAAAAAAATCTTCATCCAATATGAACAGAACCCATTAGAACAGGGTTTGGTGGTATAATCATCATGCTTTATAATCAATAATAATAATAATAATAATTGCTACCAGTTATAGAGCACATCATATCATGTGCTCTGATGTGCTAGTCACATTAGAAAATATCTAATGTAATCTCCACAACAAGCTCTCAACTTGGGTATTGTCATCTCCATTTTTGGGTGAGGAAATAAAAGTTAATCAAGGCTTTATAACTTGTGATATCAGACCTAAGATCTGAATGCCTGTCTGACTCACTTCAGATCCTCTCTGCTCTTTCTGCTGAGCAATGCTCCCTTCCCGCCATGAATCTATGTCAATTAATGCAGCGACACACTGCATTTTGCCCATTAGTTTCACCCTCCTCTGATGGATCGGTTCATTGATAATAAACCAGCTAAATAAGTCAATTAACTGCCACCCTCAGTAGGAGGCTGTTCCGCATACTGATACTCTAACTCAAATGAGACAAATAAAAATGATTATCACTCCAAACACATTTCCAGGGTTTCATGGTTGTGTAAATAGACCTGGTCCTAGAGGCAAAGAAAAGATCTCATAAGACACAGATTATAAACATTGGCTAGAAATTGAATGCAGTTACCTATTTTTATATATTTAGAAATATATAAAATTTAAAAGTATAATTTTTTTATCTATATAAAAACTTACAGAGATAGATACAGAAATACAATTTTTATTTTATCTGTAGTAGACAGGGCTTTCATCATTGGACATGATGGATTTTTGTTTTGCATTGCCAGTACTATTTTGTTTCTTGTCCTAATGGGATTTCTACCACTTGAAGCACTTTCTCAGCTTTATTACTTTTAAATAACTATGTCTCCTGAAAGGGACTTTTTCTTACCTGATGTTTTTGTTTAAAAAGAGCACTAGATTGTGCCTCATGCTCAAGCACTGTGATAACCTCATTGATTTTCCCAAGTGACTCATAAAAGAACGTCATCTGCTTTTCTAATTCCTCCAAAGGTGTTGACAGTTGTTGAGACTCATGAAGAAGAGGGGTGTAACGTTCTTTGACCTTTAAAAATACAAAGACAAAAATTCTATTAAAGGCCATGAAGTGCCACAAGCTCAGGATACTCTCCATAGCTGTCAGAAACATTTTCTTTAGTAACATGGTCATGTTGTGCTTACAAATCTCCAAAGACATTTGTTTAACGATATGTCCTATGTAGTGCTAAATTTTGATGTAAAAAACAATACTATAGATTATACCACTGAGATAAATAAGTGCCAGAGTTTTCTAATGAAAATTAATCTCAATAGTCCATGTAGATAGCATTTTCTCATCTAAGTGATGGTGTTATTGAACCACATTCCACTTCATCGAATTCTACTTCGTAACCTGCATCACCCATCTTCACTTCAGCCTCAAAATCTGACAGAAGATAGTCACGAATTACATTCTAGACTAACCTGTGCCTTCCAATTTTACTGTCAAGAGCTCTACTACTTGAAGTCTTAATAACTCCAGAAGATACTTACAAACTTGTTGATGCATTCTTCCCCGACAGGCCATGAGCTTTCCTACCCGCCCCACCCCCACCCCAAGCTCCATGATTGACTACCTCTCTAGCGAGATGCTATTCATCCCAGCACTCATATACCAATTCATTCACGAAGGTTCCTACGCTCAGGGACATCTCCCTAGTCTGAACTAGCCCCGCTCTCATCTTCTACTTGTCTTTTACAAAATGGTGTTACTCTATACACCTGTATTATCTTTGTTTTCAGGATGAGGCCAACAGCTCGTGGAGATTAAGAAAGCCATAAAATGTCTGCCTTGTCACTTTTCTGCTGAGTTCCAGGACCACACAGTTCTCCATGAGCTTCCTGTCCCACTCATGTTATTTAGGGTTGCTCCCAAAGTATTATGGAAACTTTGGGGACCAAGAAAAGGAAACTGAGTACTTGTTAGTACGTAGATTGTTTTGCTTTTTTCTTAAATTATAAATATTTTCAAGCTCTCGAATGCATTGTCTGAAGGAAAACTCACCAAAAGGAAGCTTCTTATCCATTGCAACAAGGCTTTGCTAAAATTATTCTGAAGAAAATGAAGAGGATCTGCTAGCATGTACAGGAGTACCTTGGTTTGTGAGCATAATTCGTTCCAGAAACAAACTACTCGTATTGCAAGACATCGCTTGTTTACCAAGTTAAAATGTGTTAGAAACGTTTGCTCGTCTTGCGGAACACCCGCAAACCAAATTACTCGCAATTCAAGGTTTTACTGTATAAAACATTGGTGTGCTTTATAAATGTTTCTTGGATATAGTAGAAAACTTACCAAGATGCTACATCTGAAGCAGCAGTAAAAAAGCATATGACTGAGATGTGTCTATAGGTGCAATTTGCTTGTTTAGAAATCGCCCTAAATCGATAAACCTGGTCTAGGCTAAGATGTTGCAAGTTCAAGACATGGCTCAGAAAGCTGCTTGAAGGTTATCCAATCGGTAATGCTGACTTCAAATTGTACCCCATCTTTGTAATCTTAACTTGAATGTTAAAATAAAAAGAATTAAAAATTAACGTTCTAATATATACCAGTTAGATAAATTTTCTCCTTTTTTTCAATGACAGTAAGTCTTCCTATTTTCACCGATCTCATTTATTTATCTTTTTCATTAATTCTCCACTTCTGATTTCATATGTTATTCGCTTTATACTTTTTCTCTCCTAATTAGCAGGTTTTTCTGCCTTCTTTTACTCTGTTTCCCAATTCTTCATTACAGTTTTTTTATTCATTTATATTGGGTTGTCAGAAAAGCCATGATGCATTTTTGCAACGAAAAACATCGAAAAAATACGTCATGACTTTCCCAACAACCCAATATAATTACTCCTTTCTTTTACCACAAATTAGTTACCCAATCTAAATGGACTATGCAAACAATACCATCTTCATACATTTCAACTTTAGATAAAAAAAAAAAATCCCAGTGGAACTTCCAAAAGTCTTAAGGAAAATCCCGAACAGAAGAGGAAATGTTTATGGCTAATGTTTGATATTCATTGAGTCCCCTGCACAAAAGTGGCATAAGTGTATATACCAGGGGTGCCAAAAAAATGTATACACATGACTTGTATTCATCTTTTGTTATTGGTATATGTTGAGTATTACAGTTTTAATACAGTTTTTTTCCTTTCTTAAAATGTGCATACATGTTTTTGGTACCCTCTGTATTTTAAGTCTACGGTGAGCTCCATGAGATGAAGAAGGCAGAATTCCCACTGCTTTGTGGCAATGCAAGCAGAAAATAGCATAATACTCTTAGAGTGAAGGCATATCAAATAAATCTCAATAAAAGGGCACTTGGGGATTCTTACTTCAATACCTGCTGTAGTCCTACTCCCCCTTGTCTTCCTCTCCCCCACGCTTTGTTTCATCACATTTAATTGGCCCCCTGTCTTCCTGAAGAGGCTTATCTTTCCATAAAATACAGCTACCAGTACTTCTAGAAATCACAGAGGTAATACTTGATATCAGCCCCATAGTTTCATTTTTAAAACTCATGACCAGTTACTATATCAAAATCCCAATAAGCAGCAGAAGTACGATTTATGAACAAGCAAACAATTTGCCCACGGGTGACAGAGGAGGTGTAAGGCCAGCAGAAGGCAGTGTTGGTCCCACACACGGTGCTGTGCACGCAAGTGTTTGCCCACCTTGGTTAGCTGCTCTTTGAGCCCAGACATGGTTGCAAACATTTCATTAGCTTCTTCTTGGGAGCTCTCTTTGGAAATGAGGTGTGCTGTTTTTGTGATTATCTTGTATTGAGCTTCCATCACAGGAACCCTTTGCTCAATATCCTGCATGGGATAATTGAATCAGCTAAATTAACACACAGTACATTTCCTTTGACTTTCAGGATTTTACAGGAGGCTGGACAAAAATCAATATGCACTGTATATAATTCTATACTTATAATCAACTTCTGGAGATCCCAGTTATTGCTTTCTTCATTACTAATATTTGTTGGTAATATCAAATAAATAAATGAAAGCTTTCCTTGAAAAGTAACCATAATTCTGTAAACAAACATAAAAATAAGCTGAAGTAATCCTTACATTTTCAACATATGTGTGTTAATGTAGTATGTAAACATTATATCAGGTAGATGCATATTAATAATTTGGGGCAATTCCTCTGACTTTAAAAATTAAACAACCTACTTTTTCTTTAAACGGTAACACACTGTCATTGCATAAAATTTAAAAATTAGAGATAATAGGAAAAAAATTTAGATTGCTTACAGTCCTTTCACATAGTGATAACCAGAACCAATAGCCCATCATTTATCATTAATATTTACTGTGTGTTTACACCCATTTTTTATTTTTACAAAAAAAGAAAAAGGAATATACTGTTTTTTGTTTTTGTCACTTAATAGCATATTGGAAAAGTTTTTCATGTCATTAAATATTCTTTCACTACTTCATTTTGAGAGCTGTAGGATATTCAAAATATATAAATAGCACCATTCATTTAGTAAATCCTTTATTGTTGGAGGTATTCATAGAGAGATGCTATCTATAAATGTCTCCAGTTTTCTCCTAGTGCTTTAAAATTTGGCTGTAGATAAAAAAAAAATCTCTCCAAATTAAAAAAAAAAGAACTATTTTGAAGTTACTTTATAGTCAAAACATATTTAAAAATTCAAATAGATGTTTTATTTGTTTACATTTAAAAAAGAATTTTGAGTTCAAGTCAGGATATTTACACATGTCAAAACGATGCCAAGGAGATACAGAAAGCGCTTTCCAATGACCTGAATAACTTCACTGATCTCTGTTTCACAATAGAATAGGTTTTTCTCTTTATGGTCTAGAAACCACACCACCTCACCTCCAAGTCTTGAATTAATAACTTGACATTAATAAAAGAGACTTCTAAAGGTTCAGAAAGTTTCCTATGGGCTTCGGTTGCAAAATCAGACAGGGTGGTAATACAGTCTGTGTATTCTTTCTTCATTCTGTCCATCTCGTCAGCTCGAGCATACTGTCGAGGAAAGGGAGGAGAGGAGAGAAACGCTGAAAATCGTTACGCCAAGACGCTGGGAGCCTGTAGCCTTTATTTCTCCATACACGCTGGAATTGTTACATGGTACTAAAGACTAATTCTCGATTCTTATTTTAGATACACTTGAACTAAATCCAATTACTGTGAAAGGAAAACCGGAACTAGCACAGAAGTGAAGAATTAAACATGAATCGTTCCATATACATAGGCCCCATATGGCAATACGATCCTTAATCAAATTATACATTTCTGTAATGTCGCTCCATTATAAATGGGAAAGGTTAAAGGACCAAACAGAAACATGACAGTTCTAAACACATCTGTATTCTTCCTTAATAAGTCCATGCTATAACAATAAAGTAGTCTCTAAACCGACTGTTTATCACATTTATAACACATGCATGTTCTAGGCATATATAGATTTGAAAGACATACTTGCTTGACCTCCATAAACAACTCCCTCCATCGCCCATTTAGCAATAATAATTGTTGTTTAAGATCACGGGAAACCAGCTCATCGCACGTTTCAATTAGAAAATTGCCAGCATCATTCATGGCAGTGTGTTGCTGTATCCAATGAGGCAAATTTCGAAAAAAATCCTAAAACAAAAAACAAAGCACACTATCGTAAACCATAAACCAAATTTAATAAAGTACATAAAAAAGGCCAGACTAAGGGAAATACCTTTGTTCTAAAATTTGTGCAAATGTTAAGGTAAACCCTAAATCTCTTTCAAAATGCAAATTGTTGACGAAGAGGTTCAAAAATCTGAACTGGAAATGCTATGACTTTTTATAAGAATATCTATGTGAGTACAGGTTCCATATCTTTTGCTGAAGATGAAAACAAAACATGGCCATTTTCTGTTATTCCTATTTTACAGTTGAAAAAGCTGAATTTCTGTGAGTGTAATGGACTTGTACATAATTTTCAGGCTAGTAAATACCAGTGCCAGAGTCATATAAAACACATACTATTTCAGGAAAATATATAGCCTCCTTAAAGAAATTGTAAACACACTTTGGACCTGTTACTTTTGATTTTAAAACCTGACTATAGTATATCCAAGATAATTAACAATCATGGAGATAAATCATCACAGAAAAATTTTTAAAAATTAAATATCTGGGCCATGAACACTTAACACAATAACATCCTTCCTTGTTGTTTTAAGGTTACACAGTGGGCAATGAAGCAGTTTTCACCTGATTTCAAGTTGAGTGCTTGTGTGTATGTGTACATACACCACAGTAAAAAACCAGGGCTAACAAAAGATAATTCAAAATCCACTTCATAAGCTCTGTGTGGGAGGACTTCCTCCATAAATAGATGAGAACACTTCTGTTTCTGGCGCTTATGTTTCCTCAGATGAAATTAACACATTAAGACCATCTACCGGGGAGCTGCAGGTCTAATCAGAAAAGCCAAAATCCGTATGGGTATATAATTCTTGTCACTGTCAGCCTACACAAGAATATGTAATCTAAATGAAATATAAAATAGTAAGACTTTTTGAAAAGTATACACCTAATTGGATTACACAATAATAAACGGAACAGTTTTGGATGGCGAGCAGCAATTCTTATGTATGTGCTGTACTCCTTAATGGCAGCCTGGCATTTTAACATCTTTTCCATATAAAAGGGAAAATGTCAGGCTCCCATTAAGAAGTATATGCACAGAAATCAGTCCATTTCACGTTAATTTTTAATGTAAATGACATTAAAGGAAAACAGTAATTTTTGCACACAAACATATACAACTGTAATCAAAGGGTGGGGGCGGGGTGGGGGGAGCATGGCAGTAAAATCACTCCTCCTCAGAGTGACACCCTTCTTGACTGAGGGTTGCTAAAATCCAAAAATGCATACCCAAAGGGACAACACTGTGGTGACCCATCTGTTCAACTGGTGTATGCCATCACACAGGTTAAGCACTATGTTAGCCAAAGCTATTTTCATCTTAAATTAGGAATTCCCGTGGCTGGTGCCTTGGACATGCCCCTTCAAATACAGACCTCACTGTGAGTATAGCGCCCTCTGCTGCCCACTGGGTTTGGCTGTCCCTCCATCCGTTACTGCGCTTCTGAATGCAAAATCAAACTTGGAACCGGACAAGGAACTGTTCTAACATAACTTTTGTAAAACAGTGTATTTCTTGGTCTAAAATAATTTAATAACCTGAAAGTGCAGCTTTTCAGGCAAAGTCAGAATTCTTGAGTCCAATCTGCAAATATGTAACATTCCCTAGAGAACTACGCTGTGAAATCCTCTTATTTTTATTTATTTATTTATTTATTTATTTATTTATTTATTTATTTATTTACTTACTTATTTACTACTATAGTTTTATTTTTTTAATTTTTAAAATTAAATTTATTGGGGTGACATTGCTTAGTAAAATTAAATGTACATGTGCTCATTTCCTTTGGTAAGAAGGAATCTTACCTTTTTGGCAAGTTCTGATTGATTTAGCATTTTCTCAGCATCCTCTAGCCAGGCCTGAAGACTAGCCACAGTATTGCCATATCGATCCCAGTTAGAAATTACTTCTTCCAGCATGCTCCTCACACTTCTGACTTCTACTGAGAGGTTCCTCCACTGGGCAGTAGTTTCATTCATGAATTTCATCACATTCTCAGCTTCTTCCACTGAAACAGGTAAAACAAACTGCAATCCTTCTTTTATATTTTAAATCCTAAAATATATCTAAGGCCATAAAATCTAAGTCCTATAATTTTTTTTAGATTATAAATGTAGCAGATGCAATGTTAGGATTTCATTCAGTTAGTACTGGGAACTATGTTTTATTCATAGGTATTTATAAAGATTAAAGGTGATAATATATTTAAAATTCCTGATAAATGCGATGCAATAAATGGCATGTACCATATTTTGCCATATATAATGCACACTTTTTTGCCCAAGTTTATGAGGGAAAAATAAGGATACGCATTATATATAGGTAGTACTAATTCTGTTTCCCTGAGAGTTTGGGCCAAAAACGCGGGTGCATATTATATACAAGAGCACATTATACATGGGCGTGCATTGTACATGGCAAAATATGGATTTGTTCACATTTTATATACACTCAAATAGATGGACACACACACAGTATCAATCACAAATGCTAAAAACATACTTTACAGCAATTTAGGAAATGAATGCTATTTTGCTCTCTTAGAAGATCACACACACACACACACACACACACACACACACACACACGCACGCACGCACACACGCGCGCACACGATTATGCACATTAGATATAGCACAAAGTCAGTGGGAGAGAATCCAGTATGTACTCTCCAGGCCAATGGCATGGTCACACAAAGATTCTGCAGAGAAAATGTGATTTGATCCTACAGAAACCTGTAGGTTCTAGATTTTACTGTATTCGACACTGCAACAAATTCCGTCATGAGTCTTACCTGAACCATCGGCTTTGACGTACATCTCAGCTGTCTGTTTCAAGATCTGGTACGTCACTTCATATTGCTCAAAGAACTTGCTGTTTTCTATAAAAGCCTAGAAAAGCACGGATGGTGAGAAGGTAATGAATACTGCTTATGTAGACATGCCAGTCGCTTTTCTTCAGTATGTGGCTATGTTACCCAAATTTACCAAACTCAACCTTGCTCTTCTTAAAAATATCAAATCCAACTGCCATAAATAACTTGATTATTCTGAAAACTGAGTTATTTCCACACTTTCAATTCTAACTCACCCCTAGATTGAGAAAATATTCTATTTCTCCTCCACTCAAGATTTGTTTTTACAAGTTTCTCCAGGGAACCTGGGGCTAACATTTAGACAGCACTAAATTTGGAGAAACACTATCAAGTATCCCGCTGTGTTTTGGCGGTGGGGTTCTATTGCTCCTTGAACAGTAATCTTGGTGTATAATGGCTCTGAGGAACTTCAGGTTATAAATAAATAGCACATAGCAAAAACACTTTCCTTAAAATAAAAGGTACAAAAATGTTTACAAGTAGAAAAACGTTAAATAATCACACTTTCCATCCATGTCATCCATGCTCTTCAATTTCTATTTTCTAGTGTAAAAACTACAGATAAGACGTGTCTATATCTATGTTAGAATGCAATTTACATATGGAATAGAGTCGCTATCAGCAAATGGGTACTATAAAATTAAGAACACATATAAAAAAAACCGTAGGTAAATTTTATTACTGTTAACACCAAGAAATATGAAATAACTCCCATTTCAAAGATTATTCCTACTTCTCTAAAGTAGAAAATTAATGTAATTATAGGTAACAACATATCACCAAAAAGCTCCTTAATTCTTTTAATAGCATAATTAGTTCTTAAGATTTAAACCCACTAAATTACTTGATAAGTGTCATTATTATAAAATGCAAAATTAACCTTCAAAAACCAGCTAACGTCCTGAATAAAAATGCTGATGAATGCTTGATATGGAGATGCACAATGCTTGTGTGCAGATGCAAAGTTATTCATACAGCAATGTCATAGGAATCCCTTCATTTTATTAATAAATGTTCATCCTATTTCAATATAACATTTAAAATTTACATAATAATATATTTCATATCAATATATGTGTACAAAGCATTTTATTTATATATTAACTATTTAGGCTACGGGAAATAGTGAAGAGAGAAAGCTGTGAGTTACCTGGAATGAGGGGTTCCACGATGAATACTTTATTCAGTAACTTTAATGGGCTTCATTATTTTTATGTGAGGATAAAATAAGCCCATAATATCTGGTCAATTCATTATTTAGCCTTATGGCCCACTCCCTTAACCTCACCCTGCTTCCTAACTGGAGGAAGAGTAATTTAACCAAACAAGCAAGTCCTAATTTGATAAAAAATGGAAAATTATACCTAATGTCCAAGACACTGTAAGGAACTGAAGAGATAAATATACCTGGGAAAGTTTTAAAAAACAGTCTCCATTTAGTTTTGGCACACATTTCAAGATGCTAATGGCAAAACAATTAATTGTTCTAAGAATCAAAGAAATAGGGAATAGTGCCTGTACTCGGCAGTAAGACTTAAATTTGTTTTTGCTAGAGTACGTTACAAATTAATTATAAATGAGGAAGAGAGAAAAGTTTATTTCCAGTTTCATTTTTGGTCCAAGGGGGAATGGATGTTTTAAGCATATTATAAATATAGTAGGGATTCATTAAAGTATTTCTGAGGTTTTCTATGAGGAAAACTAGGCAATTAATTTTTAAAGGAAGATACCTTATCTTTTACTTTTATTTTTAATTGTTTCATTTATTTTGGTTCTTTTTTTCCCTGACTGTTGAGTAAATCCATTTAGTGACATGAATTATTTTGTCTATTAGAATCACTTTAGCAGGAAGACTACTAACTCTCCATTTTATTGTGAGCTAGCTATCTAGACACACTCTCAGAAGAATGAAAAGTAAACACAATTGTATGTTTAAAATAACAGCGACAGGATTAGTTTATTGCTTTCAAAATAAGACTTCCATTTGGCTATCAACTTCAACAAATAAGCCATGTGAGTCAAGAGGCTTTTAAAGTTGGTGGCACTTTAAGAAAAATAAGATACCTCTCCATACCACTAAACTCACAATCTCAGTGGAAAAGGTTGTATTTCTACGCTTACAAGATAAATACAGATATTATAAATTAAAAGTTCATCACTTTCACTTAAAGTGAGCTAAACCAGATAATTTAAGATTTAAAAAATTCACTTTGAGGAGTGGTTTCATCAGAATTGCCTATGTACATTAATAAAATAATTATGAATAAAAAATAAATGTTCATATTACTTATGTTACATTCACATAGCCCACAATTCCAAGGGCTCTTCTTCTTTTGTATGTGAAAAAAATGAAAGGTTATCCTATTTCTTCCATAGGAAAATTGGAGCCTGTGTGTTAACTAACATGGTCACATCAAGAGCAATCTGACAGTGAGAGCCAAAGCAATCGGGTTCCGATTTACGTTACAGTATGCGATGTCTCCTCAGTAGCATGTGGCCTGAGTTAACTAACAAGCATTGTGAAATATTTCCCAAGAATTCCTTAAGTACCTATCAGCTGTGTACGTGAACGCCTCATACAAAAAGTAGTAGGAAGCACATTCTCTAATTCTCTAACCCTTAAAAAAAAAATGTGTCTGGTTTTTGGTTTTTTTTTTTCAGATGAATAAATCAAACAGAATTCAGACTAAGGAAAAGATGATTATGGTACATCCTGAATAGTGCTTTGGTTATTAGATGATGTAGCAGCATAGGGCTCATTACAATAATTTTTCTTTTAGAAACCAAGGAAAGAATTGCATTTAAGAAACTGATGCATGGTTTCATTTGAAAGTCTTTACACTCTTTGAAATAGTCTGTTATAGAGAGTGGTTGACTGAAAACCCCAAAAGGATGTGAAAGGCTGCATGGGGTACAAGATGGAGGAAAAACAGTCTGGGTCAGTCTTTGTTCCTTAGACAAACCTATTATTCTATTATTATTATTATTATTATTAATTATTATTATTATTATTAACTGAAGAGAGACTAAGTCTTCTAAAAATTAAGCTATTTATAAAGTCACATGGGTAGTAAGTAGTTGAGCCTTGATTCAAGACATTTCTCTGTGACTGGTAGCCAGGCTCCCATAGTCACCTCCCCCTCACCCTACCCGCCCTGATGCCAGGCTGCCTGTAACAGAAATAATGGAGACTTTCAGGCTACAGTATGGAAGTATAAAATATTGTCAAATATGGACCCACATTCAGTGGAACTAATAAATTTATGTGAGCTACATTCTTTAGTTCGCTAAGCTACAACAGATCGTTTTAGTGATTTGGTCTTTTAAGCTTGAAAAACAAACTTTTTGCACAGCTTATTTTGTCAAATGGTGAAGTTCAGTACTTAAGCACAAAGGCTTTTGGGTCAGAAAGATGTGGATTCCAATCGTGATTCCACTTCGCACCAACTCTGCCACCAGGATGCTGCCTGTGGCTTGAGCGCTCCAGGATGTTCGTCGCTTCAGCGAAACTATGAAAACATGCAGCCACAGGGTCATCGGGGTCATCGCTGGGATGAGGTGACATAGGCAAAACACTTGGCATGTGGGAAAATTCAGTATCCCCCAGTTATTCAAACTACTAAACAAGAAATACCTTTAAGCCCTTTTTGGAAAAGAAGTGTGAGTGATACATAGGGATAAGAATATTAGGAAATGTTCATGAAACATCTGCCATCTTTGTAGAGTAAGTAACAATTTCACAAATAATTTTGATCTAAAAAGAAGTTTAAAATGAACAGTTTGGTGAACTCCTCTTTACTTTATGGAGTAAGCAGAAAGCACTGCTTTTTTATCATTAATAACAACTCTCTCTTTACATAGACTTTATTTGAGATGTTCAAACAGAATTACAAACATCATTGTGTTGGAACATTCACCTGATGCAACAGTCCTATTAGGCATTTCCACCTGATTGGCTGCCCTTAAATAGCTACAACAAAGATGGATCTTGCATAAATACCTACTGAGCTCCGAGTGCATCATTTGATATGACTAAGCCCCCAAATATAAACTCATACCTGTATTTAATATTTAAAACACTAATGTAATTACTTGAACTGAAAAAATTGGATTTTCATTACTTTCAAAAATAATTAAAAATGAATAAGGGAACATATAACAGACTTCACATTTTTGGACAATTGTTTCTGAGACAATTGTAGTAAATCTAGAGAATGATTTTATTGTAAACCTGTTAAATTTTTTTTCTTAAAATGCATGTCATTCACTTATCACTTAGAAAATTAAAATGCAGCAAAATATATTATGGTTCTAGGATGCTTCAGTAGAGACATGGTTTCAATAAGTATTCATTCATACCTGTTACAGAGTTACTGCGACTAGTCAGGTCAGGAATGGGCTTATATTTTACATTCATTAATTTATCATTTAGAATTTGTGATTAAACATAAATGAAATAATATAGAACTGAGATGCCCTAGTCACAATAATTTTGCAAGCAAATATGTATTACTAATAAATTTTGGAGAGATGCATGTCTAAGAGAAATAAACTGCCTTTAATAATTATAATTTTCTGATTACACAGAAATGGAAACTGCTAGTTACAGAACAATCTTCATTAATATTAATCCCTTCATTAATACAGGGCTACTATTCTATGTACATACATAGAATTATCTATATGTACATATAGATAGATAGATAGACAGATAGATAGCCCACAATAGAAGATACTCTTTAAAAATTAAATTGGTACAGAGGTTTACAGTAAAAATTTTACTCTTCCTGGATACACACAAAAAGCAGTGAAACTCAGGGGATAGCCATAAAAAAGATATCCTGGACCTAACCTAAAAAAAATAGTTTAAGACAATTCAATTCTCAATTGTCCTAAACTACTCATGACTGGATTTTAGAAGACATGAAGATAATCTTTAAGTATTTTAACTCTGTTTCCATGGTGAGCTCACAATCACAGTCATGGGTATGTGATGCAAAAACTTTTTTTTTATGCAATAAAGTCAGTCGCAATGGTTCAGTATGATTCATGCAGCAAAGCCTTCTATACTTCCAAAGAATACAGGTGCATATTTCAGATTGTTGTGGAAAGCTCACCAACATATCAAACCCGTTTATCACACTGGCACCTTCATGCTGAAATTCAAGATTAAAATACCAGTGTCCAATCAACTGGTCGGTGTTGAAGGCTAAACCCAGGGGTCCCTCGTGTCTATCAAGGCAGCGGGGAGACTTACAACGTAGCTTTGCAGAAGCAGCTCCACGGACTCTCTTCTTCCATACTTGATGATCCAAGTCTTCAGCTTTGACTCTGCAAGAACCAGCAGCGAGAGCAGACGGTACTTTAATTCTAGAAATTCCATTTTCATTAAGTGCAGTTCTGATGTGGAGGACACAAAATGAAACCTAGAAATAAAACACAGTTTCCAGAATGTAACGAATAGTAACAGAACAGTGCTTACTTAACCTGTTACATGTCAGCTGGTTAAATGGGGAGGCAGGCACCAGGTCTTCTAAAGTCTGGCTGATCCGTCACTAGCTGGAGGTCTGACTCCTTTTCTAGCTCTGGGTTTAAAGGCAAATCATGATTGATGGAAGTCTTTGATTTAGTTCTTTCTCCTGCCAACACATCTCTCCTCTGTTTCTTTTATAAGCTGTTTTTGAAATATTACATAATGTTCCTCACAGTGCTGAATAAAAATACAGCCTCTGAAGAAACCATTTCTGTGATTTCCAGGCTCTGGGTATATTCAGGTTTCCTGTTTTTATTTAATGCTATATTAGAATGTTGGCATTCTTAAGCACATGCTACGGGAGCCCAGTTTTATTGTACCAAATGTAAGCGTTTCTGTTAAAAAAAAAATCAATTCATTAAAAAGAAAAGAAATGGAAAAAGCATCCACCAAGCATTTTAAAAAGAGACTTCATTTAAAACCAGGCATTCTCTTACCTCTCGGCCATGTCCTCTAATTGATCAGGGGGCACTGGGATCCCGTTGACAGACCTGGTCCGGTAGATTTCATGGAAGGCTCTTTTGTGGGCATCTGTGTTTTGAAGCAGATCCTAAGATACAATTTTAAAAAAATAAAAAAATGAGGAAACATGTTCACAGGAGGCTCAGAAGCATAATTTTCAGCCTGTACCGATGAGTCAATGTATTCAACAATTTCATCCTGCTGCCACATCCATATGCGGCTTGGTGACTGTCAAAAGCTTGTACCTTGTACAGGAGTCCAGTGCTTGCCTATAAGACCCCGTGCTAGAGCCGCATCTAATAATTATGGCATCTTTAAACACACATGACACTTGCACAGCAATGCTTTCACACATTTTAAAGGTACATGGTCCAAAGGAACATGTAATCACTGCTATAAACAATGATTGGGTATTTTTCTCCTTCCTCAAATTTTACATATGCTGATTTTTAAAAGCTGAAAACTGAGCACAACTAATTTAACCCTTTAATGGTAAAAATATTAGAGTCTTTTTCTTTTGAATGCATGCAAGCTATCATAAAGATACTTGCTTGCCATCTAAAGTAAGTCAATTCTATTACAATATATTAAGAAAATACCCTTATGGTTAGAACATTTCAATCAAGCACAGGGAATGTCCCAAAGATATCGTGTGCGATGTTTATAAATATTCTTTGTAGGCTGTATAGAGCTCCGTAATTTGAATCATTTATTTAGATTAATTTGAATCTCCCTTGATTTATTTTCTGAGTGTTTCACTGTCAACAGGCTGATTTATATAAAGACTTACATGAATTTCACAAATCCTAGCCAATTTCTCACACAGAAGCAAAGAAGGAGAGAAGTGAAAGGAGATTCTGTCATATTTTCTAGAGTTTAATTTGTTTTTCAATAGCAGAACAAATACCCAATACTCGCTGAAAAGTAAGACACATTAGCCCACCAGAATGATACATTTAAATTGATATTGTTTCTCTCACACCATTATTTAGTGGATTGATTGGAGAAAATAGAAGCAAAAACCCCCAAAAAACAAAAACAACAACCACCACCAAAAACCAGCCTAAAGCCATAAGAGAAACACTTGATGGAAGCGGGGCGGGGAAATGAAGGTTCTCATAGATTAAAATGCTAAAGTCATGTGCATTTGTTCACATAAGTGAAATTCATGTGGGGGGGATTAGCTTTTACATTGTAGAAAAAGCCAGGGCCAAACTATTTCCATCCTGATATATTTTACTATGAACTGTGTTTTGAGCTACTTTTAATCTCTAAGGAACTGCACAGATATTCACCAGCTCCTTGCCCAGAAAAAGGGCACTATATGCCGCCAAGCTGGTCAAAAGAACAGAGAACGCTCCTATAGCGGCTACTGACTGTGAGTGCTTCTGTCACTCTCCACCTCCTTTGTATCATCCAGACACATTTCTACAGCAAATGATCTTGGCTGAGACTCCCCAAGTGACTGCAGGGCCAACTGGGGCCACCGCCACGCCCAGTTTGGATGTGTTGTGTGTGGCCGTATGTGAATGTATGGATGGGGTGCCGGAATACCCAAATGTTCAGTTGCCTTCTAAGAAGCTTTCCCTATTGTACTTTTAAGTAACTAGTTCATTTAAAAAATCTTGACAAGATATCAAAACAAACAAGAACAGTTTCAAACATATGACAAAAGAACTACAGCTGGCATGATGTCACTAGGTCCTCTGGAAAGGCAATCTCACTCTACAACAGCCAGACGCTGAGAACAGCATGTGACTTTAATTCACCGGTGAGTTGACGGGAAGCAAGTGAAATCTTTTATGTCTCCCATTCAGGACCCTGAACCGGATCGCAGACCTGTGAGCAATATCAAATGGAAAAAGCTGATGGTCCCAAAGCAAATACCTGCACATTTGCTGCAGGAGATTTTGTCTTGGGACTTGACTAAGGTGAGAACACTGACATAGAGACTCTTACATTTAGCCAGAACCCTCAAAGGGGGCTGGTGTGGGCCTGGTTGGTAGCAAATGTAATACAGGAGGAGGAAAGCAAAAATCACCAAGCACATGAAACAAGTCACCATTTGTGAGAAGCAGCAGAAACAACAAATTTATAGTGTTAGAAAAATAGGAGCAATTAATAGTTGAAAACAACAGCTTGTAAGTTAGGAAGAGAAGGATCTGGTTAAAGTGTTCTTATTGCCTTATATTGATTAAGAGGTGGTGAAGACACTGCTTAACTTTCAATTTTGTAGACTCTATAGCATAATTTCAAGGGCAACCCTACTATTCACCGAGAGTTGATAATGTTCAAATCAGTAGAGGGTAAAACATGGAAAAAGAAAAACAGGCAAGTAAATGAACAAACAATTCATTTGAAATGAAAAACCCCTCAATCAGCTTATAAATAGCAGGACTGTGGGGGGGGGGCAGGGGGGAATTAGAGTAAATGGGAAGCAAAGAGGCAGACGGTAGAAACAAGTTCAAGTATATCAATAATTATAAATAAATGTGAATAGAATATAAATCCACCAGTTAAAAGGCAGAGATTGTCAGATCAAACAAATAAAAGGGAAGCAAATAAAACAGGGCCATCTGTTTCTTACAAGAGATACATCTAAACACTAAGAACATGGATAGGTTGAAATTAATAGAATGGGAAACAACACGCCAGGCAAATACTAATCAAAGGAGGCTGGCATCAGCATATGCGTATCTGATAAAATAGATTTCATAACAGAAATCATTATAATTTAACTGCTTAATGATGAAACTTCCAATTTACTAGAAGACATATTAATTCTGAACTTGAACGTACCTAGTAAGCCAATAAACACATAAAGCGAAACAGGGAACTGCAGAGGGAAACTGACACACCCGCATGGCTGTGGGAGCTCACGGCTTACCTCTCTCCCCCAGGGACTGAGATGGACCAAAGGGGACAATCGGGATAGCAGGTTAGGGGGCGGGGAGGGGACAGGAGGGAAAGGGCTGCTGATCTGTGGGCCTCATGGGCCTTTGTAAGAATTTTTGTTGTTTATTTTGAGTAGATGGAAGTCAGTGGGGAGTTTGGAGCAGAGGGGTGAAATGAGCTGAATTGCATTTCAAAAGGATCGCTCGCCATCCTACCGAAAATCCCCTATCCTGATACACCACTTCCTTTTTCTTCTAAGACAGCACAGTAGCTGCATCCCTGCCTGCTTCACTGATTGTTCTTTCTCACAGTCTTTGGCTGGTTCATCTTTATTCTGTGATCTCTTAACACTGGACTCCCTTGGGGCTCGGTTCTTGAGCCTTTTCTCTTCTTTAGCTATACGTCTTTATTGAATTTCTCTAGTCTTAGAGCTTTAAACACCCCTCGATATGCCGATGACTCTGAATATTTGTCTCCAGCTTATCCCCCTATTCTGAGCTCCTGTTTCTTTTCTCCATATGTCCACTGGAATGCAAAAAAGCCTCATCCCCCAACCGAACCTCTGATCTTTCCTCCCAAACTTGCTTCCTTGTTTCTCTATCTTAATTGATGGACTCCATTTTCCAGTTGGTCAGTCCAAAAATCATAATGTCATGTACGACGCGCCTTCCTTCACAATCGATATCTAATGTTGAAAATTCTCTTTGCTCTGTCCTCAAAATATATTCAGGATCTGGCCATTTCCATCATTTCTACAACTGTCACCCTGGTTTTTGCAACTCCACCTGGATCACTGAGACTGTTGACGCTGGTTCATTAGCTCCTACCTTCTATCCCTAATCCCATCTATTCCCACACAGCAGCCAGAGCGAAACTGTTAAAAAAGTGATAACACCATTCCTCTGGTAAGAAAGTGGGTAGTCAAAGATAGCTAGGATATGACAGAGAAAACCAACAAGGCCAAAGATGCAATCAAGGGAAGTGAGAAGGTGCAATGAAACAACATCACATAAAAATAGGTAAAATTTAGGCACAGAAAAATTACCAAAAAATAGAAGAGAGTATTTTGAACAATTTTATGCCATTAATTTTGAAAACTTAGTCAAATGGACAAATTCTTAGAAAGTATGAATGAGGAATATTGGCCCAATTAAAAATTGGGGGGCCGGCCAAGCAGCGTGTTGGTTAAGAGTTGGCTTGAGATGCCAGCTCTGAGCAGCAGGGCCCTGGTTCGGACCCCACATGAGGGCCAGTGATGCTGCGCCCTCTACAGCTAAGATGGTGAACAACAGCTCGACCTGGAGCTGGGCTGCCGTGAGTCATCGGTGATGGTGTAGGCTGCAGCCCCTGCTGCAGTGGGCTGCTGTAAAGCTACCGTGAGTGGCAGGCAGCTGGCATGAGCGGCTGGCAGCCGGCATGAGCTGCCAAGAGCCGCTGTGAGTGGCCATCCAGGGCCTGGTGACTGATCTGCCTCACCCGGGAAGAGCGCAACGATAATACCAACATGGGCCAGTGAAGTGAGGTCCTCCACAACTAGACTGAATAACAAAAGGACAGCAACTTGTCTGTTCCCCTTCCCAGATTCTCCAATGCTGTTCTCCTCCCCCAATTCTCCAATAAAATCTTAAAAAAATAAATTGCATATTTCTAAAATCATTTTTAGGAGCTGGGGATACAAGAGTGAAAAAACAAACAATAATCCTTGCCCTTACAGAGGTGACATAACTGTAGGATATCAACAATACATAAGATACATAATTAAAATAGCAGTTAAGATGAAGATAAATGCTAAAGAGAATAATTGAACAGGGAAGGGTATAGGGAGTTGTAATTTCAAAGATGTGGCCAAGAAAGTATTGATTAAGAGGTGACCTTTCAATAAAGGCCCAAAGGAAATGAAGAAGAATAGACTGGGAATATCAGTAGGAGAATGTTTCAGGTCAAGGGGAGAGAACGTTACAGAAAGATGGCACAGACAATGGCCTTGAGGTGGAAATGTGCCTATTTGATGTCATCGTTTCAATGAGGTTTCACCGACTACCCTACTTAAAATTGCAACACTGTCTAATACTTCCTGTTTTTTTTACCTTCTAATTTAACATTTATTGATTATTTTTATTGTTTCTCATCTTCCGCTTCCCACTAGATAAGTCACATAAGTGTAGGGATTTTTGTTTGTTGTGCTTATAGGGTGTATCACAAATGCCTAGGACACTGCTTTGCACCTAGAAATCACATAATAAATATTTGTGGAAAGACTAGAAAGGCAGCTAGAGGAATAGAAATAAAAACTAGGAAGCCAAATGAAGAAAGTGTTTCAAGGATGAAGGAAGAACTACGTAAAAGGATTCTGACGGGGGATGTAAGATGAAGACTGAATTGGCCACTGAGTGAGGATTAAGGAGAACCCTCCCTGAGATAAACAACATGACTAAGGAATACTTGGTTGGATTGGTTCTAGAAAGAATGGGAGAGAAGAATTTTGAAACCAAAATGAAGCACAGACAACTCTTTCAAAGAGCTTAGCTATTGTAAAATAAAAGAGAAAAAATGAATAATAGCTGGAAAGGGAAGTGCAGTTAAGAAAGAGACCTTTTAAAAATGAGAGCAATAATAGCACACTTAACATGGATGGGGGAAATCCAGCAAAGAGAGACAAAAAAACAATAAATAAAGGAAGAACTGCAGGAGTTGTCTCTTGGAGAAGAGCAGGGAGGATGGGATCTAGTGCACATGTGGAGGGGTTGGCCTTCGCTTCGAGCACAGATGGTTCACCCATGGTGACAGAAGTGACGATGGAATATGCAGGCACAGACGCATGCACGTGGGTTGATGTGGTCGTGGGAGCTTGTGGAAATTCTTTTTTGATTGCTTCTATTTTCTCAGAGAAATAGGAAACAGTGCCATCAGCTAAGAGTAAGGATGGGGGAGGAGGTGTGGAAGGGTTGAGGAGACAAGGTAGGAAATACTTGTCCCAGAAATGGAGAGGGAATGGTGCTGGGAAATGCCTTTGGAGCCTGGGAAACTCCAGCCTGCATTAAGGGCCCACTTGGGTTAGTCACCATGCCTGGGAGAGTGTTATTCTCCAGCCACAGTCAGCTATATGTGCATGGGCTAGAATTAAGCAGAGAGTTGGCTTTAGCTAGGGTTGTGTTTTAGCCAGGACAGTAGAACAATGTGAGACTTGGACAAGGTGGTTAGAGTATGGACAAGGGGTGGTTTTGATGAATGAGCATTGAATTTTAACAAAGTACACAGGGGACTGGTGGCAAGAAGAGGATGCAAAGCAATAAAATGGCTGTAGGATCAATGGGTTGCACAGAGGAAATGACTTGGCGATGGGGCAAGTTTTGACTGGCCAGTGAGGTGCCTGAGGAAGAGACTGCGGTGGGGCTTCAGTTCCTGGGGATGACAAGTTCTGGTCTTTGCCTGTGTGGTGAGTGGCTAGGGTGGGGTGGAGGACAGGAGCACTGAGAGAGAGATGGTCCAGCAACCGAGAGGCCAGGATATTAGCAAGGTCATCTACCGGTTAGTGAAGTTATTAAGAATAATGGTATGTATTGTCATCCAAGAACTAAAATATTCAGGAAAGGAAGGAAAGTGACGTAGGTAAGGTGAATGACTGCAGTAAGCATGGGCAGCCTGATGACTATTTTCATAATTCCTTCAGACTGACAACCTTACACTGTCAAAGCAATACTATTGGGTTGTCGGAGAAGTCATGATATATTTTTGCAATGAAAAACATAGAAAAAATACGTCATGACTTTTCTGATAACCCAATACAAAGAGGCTAAATCACTCTACTTGTATTATATGCAATAGTTTTGTGGGCACATTTGAAGTTTAGTGTTTAAAACAATCTGGATTATCAGCTATGTGACCTTTAGCAAGCCAGATAACATTTCTGTGCCTAAAGTTTAGTTAATTGCAAAATTAGAGTAATAATACCTATTTCACACCCTAAATGTCATGTGCTTTGCAAAATAAGTACTTAGGACTGAAACATGGCTAAAATCTCAGTCACAGTTATGTAGGATTATTGTGATCTTTCTAGATAACTGAGCATGAGGGTATCTGAAAAATAGAAGAGATAATAGAGGGGCGCCTTGTTTTCCAGGATAAGTGTGCTTCTACATCATGCAAGTAAATTTTTTAAAAAATAGTAAAAAACATTGGTAGAATCATTCATAAAGTGAACTCCTTGAAAAAAATTTGTTTTAAAAGTTATCTGAATTCAATTTTTAAAATTGTTTACATTTTAAAATTTAAGTTTAAAAACTACTTATGTATTAAGTAATGAAAGATTGTCATGTAGTATGTTTTTTTTAAAAAAGATATGAAGAATGCAGAAAATCAAGAATTCTAGATCTTGGTAGCATATTTAAGTGTTCATGGCACACACCATAATTACTTTTAGACTGGGATGGGGGGATAATATTCTCAGACATTCTTGCTCATGTATTGATGAGTCCTATATTACACTTTTATCAATTGATTGCATTTTCAATTGAGCCCAATGTACCAGAGCAGAGGAACTAATACCAAATTGATGGGCTGATTTCTCTGTTATTGAGGAAACCTAGGATTTTAGTTATCTGAACCATGATTCAAACTTCTCACATCACCAAACCTTAGCTTATTATAGGCACCTAATAAATACATTTGGGAGGAATGAGAATTGGTCTTATCATTGACAATTACCGATTTTATGACTCTAGTACTTTAAGTCCTGGTGCACAGACCTAGTAAAAGTCCCTACCCAGTAAAAAGTTCATCCCGGGGATTTGCCTTGAACTTCACCTTCGCCCCTGCCTGCCTGTTGCTAGCTCCCTGTTCTCTCCTCATTGCACTCCCTCGCTCTTAGTACAGTCCTTTCTGGTTTTCAGTTTCAGAGAATATATCGGCTCTGACTCCTACCCCTTTCCTTCTCCCCGCTCCACTTCATTTCTGGCTTTTATGGTTGCTTACTGCACTTTGGCAGAGATGGTTCTGGCTGCACACTTTGTGGCTGGCACAGGGTCCCTCTCTCCAGGAAGCCTGAAGAGTCAGGAGGAGCCTCGCATCGTATCGGCACTGACAGCATGTGTGCCGTCCAATTTAAAGGCATTGATGCTGCCTAGAGTGTACCATGAACTACTATCTCCGCTAAATCTCATTACCTAGTAAATAGCACAGTGAATATCGTAGGACATTTTTCTCTATGGTGGAGCATTTCAATGGGATTTAGGTCTGTTAGATAAACAACATACACATGCTGTTTCCCAAACCTCTACACTGGAGGCACCCTCAGCAGTCTCCCCAGTGCCAAACCTGACACATAGTGGGCCCTCGGTACACATTTGCTTGGTTGGCACATCCAACCCATAATCGGTGTACATTCTTCATTTGGTTTAAAACACTAAGGTGACTTTGTTTGTATGTAACATTATGGCGAACTGCTGACATGTGAAAGTGGCATTATTTGTGTAGCTCTGTTTTACCATTTCCCCCCTATTTTTAATATACTAGGAATCTCAACATGGATATAGCCCAGGAGCAGATTCCAAAGTCATGCTCTAATCTGAGAGGCAGATTCTATAGAGTTCTGTGTGTGCTTTGTGTGTGTTGATGGTGATGGAGAAGAAAGGGGTTAAAAATGAAGAAGGGCCAAGCATAAATGGAGGATGGACCCTGACTGACTGTCTGGGAACACAAAATCTTGTGTGTGTGTGTCAGTCGTGTTTGATGAGCTAATCTGGGTTGAGGAGGTTGAGCTGAAAGGGCCAGGAGTTGAATTTTCATGGCATCTCTACATCTCTAGTTCCAAAAATAAGATTCCAAAGGGACATGAAATAAAATCTGTCATGAATCTGCTTTATAATCTAGTTGGGAATATACAACAGTCTACTTCCTTGGGGTAGCTTTAAAAATATCGATAATTTGGCAGAAAATATATATGAGCTATAAATAGCCCATGTGTGGTCAGGAGTAGAAATCTCTGTCAATCTATTTTCCACATATACAGCAACCCGCCATGAGATGGTTAAAGAGGCATACAAATTCAATTGCACAAAATGTAGGATTGCGTTAATGTGATGTTAATGAAAAATAGCATTTTCAGTTAGGTCTGACCTATCACAAAACACACAGAGGAAGTATATTAGACTTTATACTAAGCACACTGACCACGCAGTAAGCTGAAAAAGTTCACAAATGACTAAATGGCATCAAGGCCTAATCCCCCCCCTTGTTAAGACCATGACTCCCCCACCCCACCCCGCCCCATTGCACCAGAACCTAAGAAACTGGCCACTTGCCTTGCCTTCCTTTGAGAACAGAGGCAGGAATGAGGTCTGGAGCCAATGGCCAATCACATTATTATGCAAATGCATACTGTCTGTGGGCTTATGTTTTGAAAAATAATGTATAACAACAGAGCGAACAAAGATAACTGCAGATGAAAAAATATCAAAGAGCTACTGGAAAATACCTCAGGAAATAAATTTACTGGAGCTGTCATTAACAAGTACAGGAGAGGGAAGTAGATCCGAGAACTTCTAAGAAGGTGTGACATTTCTGAATCAGTATGAATGGGTTCCTGGTAGGCCATGTCCCTGCATGTTCTAAATAGACCACATCAGACCACACTGGGACTGTCATGCTGGAAGGTTTTCTGACCAGAATTTTTACCTTGTGTTGCTCAAGTTTCCTCTGTATTGTGTTGGCCGTTTCCTCATGAACCTGCTGAATGGTTACTTCCTCTCTCAGGGCCACCTCTGCTCTGTATAACCAGGCACCTATAGTGCCCAGAGGTGCTGGAAGAGATTTATCAAGCTGTATATGCCAGTCGAAGAGCTGAAAGGCAAAAGTAGAAAAACAAAATATCTCTAATACAGAAGGCAATTCCTAAAATTCCCCCAAATGATTTCAAAGCCTACACAAGGCTTTAAGTTAATAATTTCATGTTAATTTAATACATTTCAAATAAAAAGATTATCTGTGTTCTGAATTTGGTGCTTTGAGAATGGGGAGGAAGGGCATTTTTTTTTTTTTTTTTAGCTGAGCCATCCTGCTACCTGTTGGCAGCTCAGCGGCTGCTCAGCTCAGGCTGGACTCAAACTGCTGTTGCTCAGAGCTCAAACTCTTGAGCGAGCTCTTAACCAACTGAGCCACTCGGCCAGCCTGAGAATGGGGAGGAAATACTGTTACAAGCAAATTTTGAGCAAACTCTAAAATACATCTTAGACATGGAAGCCATTTTCTTCTTAAGCCATTTTCTTCTTACAGGAATAGCGTAAAGCACCCACTAACTTTCAGTTGGGCTTTTGCTGAACGGGAAGGGATTGAGTTTGCTGACATGCTCAAGGATGCAGGATGTGTAACCCTTAAAACCTCCTACATCATAAGAACAGGTCCAGAAAAATCAGGGTCATCTAGACATCTCTGGAGGAAGTCGAGTATTCAGGATTCCTCCTGTAATAATATAATTCTCTAACCATCTCTCCATTTCTTCCACTTCATTCAATTTTCAAGCACCATTTCCCCAGCTTATTGGAGGGCCAGGTAGGATGGATGGAGGTGCTTGGAAACTAAGCTGTTCTTTGATGGAGTTTATGGAAAAAAAAATAGACCATAAAAATGGAGAAAATAAGATAAGTTCAAGACAAATATTGCCACTAATGATAGAAATTCCAGAGGTTTTGAAATCTTGGTCTTTAAGTTTGCAAAGAGTTAATATTGAGGTTCCTGAGCAGTCCCCCTTCAGGTTCATGAAAGACCAGGTAACAAGGTTTAAGTTTCAGTTAAAGACTAGAAACATGAATGTGAATATAGGAAGATTAGTAACTACTGATGAATCATGGTTATGGACTATGGAGAAGTTGTGGAGGCTCCACTCCTAAACAAGCCAGAGTGAATTTGTGTAAAGGAAGAAGGAACCCAGATGGTCTGCCAGGGTTTCAGTCTATCATCCGGTCGACGGCGATATCACGTGCAGGGCAGAAAAGTCGGGAGAAATGTTGAACGAGAACTTCCCTAAACTTAAAGGAAAACTTGACGAGAGGGCAAACATTCTCCCACAGTCAAATCTTTCCTACTTCAGACAGAGGCAGGAGGACCAGGTGCAACATTACTGTGCAAAAAAGGATGATGGAAAATGGCCTTGACTAAGTTACGGAAGCCCAAATGAAATAAATCACGGGAGGACTTACCCTGGAGGACAGTCTATCCCAGGACTGTTTCACCAAGGCTTGGTCAAGTGACAATTTGCCATCTCTATGTAACGGTTGTAGTAAATGTTCAATCTGTTTCCTTTTTATTTCATACTGAACTCTGAAGTGCTTAAATGACTAAGAGAGGAAAAACAACAACCAAGATGGCAGTGAGTCAAAAAAAGCAAAAGCAAAGGAAACCACATTTCCTAAATAACAACCCTTCATATTTGGATAACACTCAATATATGTCGTTGATAATAATAATGACAGTCATGATACTAATAGCAACCACCATTCATCAAGCCTGAAGATGAGCCTGGCCCCATGCGAAGTGCTTTCTACATATTATCTCCCCTGACAATAACTTCTACATTTCATATTAAATTAACACATCCTAAAATATGATTCCATATCTAAATATGAATTGAAAATACCACTAATGTGTGCAGTTATGGTAAAGAACTTGAGAATGGCCCTACCAAATCTCACAGATAATACATCTAAAAGAATTTCTAAGTCTCAGAGCAAACAAACATGTAAATCCACATGAAGAACACTGGGGGGAGACGGTGAATAAGCATTTTACCATAGTTACTTCCCATTCCCTCTAACTTAATGTAATTAAAAATGCCAAAATATAAAATCAATCTTCAAATTTATTCCACAGATTCTATGAATGTAAAATCTAGGAAATACACTATTGAGTGATAAGTAGAAACAGATAGAAAATGTTGATGACACAATAAACCCACATGTTCCCTATATTCAGATTTCAGATGGTCTGTCACCCTATTTTAAGAAACTGGTGATCATACTTGGCCTGAAAGGAGCGTTTCTGTTTTATATTTTTCTAATCCTTTTTGTTTCCTTTTATAAAATAACATCTGCACAACATGTAACTTTATAACTGGCAATTTATTTTTTGACAATTTATGCTGAAACTAAAACTCACTAATAGACTAAATAAGTGTGTTCATTCTCTCCTTGCATTTCTATTATCAGTTTCTTGGTTTAATACCTTTTTAATGTAGCTCATCCCAGAAAATTGTATTTTGGGGGGAAAAGATTACATTGAATTTCAAGCAAAAAAGCATAATGTAAGCACATATTAACCACTTTGTCAAGTTCCTCAAATATAATATTGATGGCATCACCCATCTACAGTCAAGCACACCTTATAGATATAATTATATGAAATACACACTAACATAATAGCTAAATCTTTTACTGTTTGCCAAGTTGAATCACTCACATCATGCTTGGAATATAATATAGTCTAGAATATATTATATGAAGTGTGATTGAAAAATATGTTGAATCTTTAAATAAAACAAAATTATTACAGTAAAGGACACATTGCCATTAATCCCCCTCAAAATACTCCCCCTCACTTCAAACACACTTATGCCATCGTTCTTGCCACTTTCTGAAGCAGTCTGGAAGTCCTCTTTCATGACTGTCTTTAGTTGTGCTGTCGTGGCTGCCTCGATGTCCTGAATCAATTTAAAACATTTTCCTTTTATGGTTATTTTAACTTTGGAGAAGAGCCAGAACTCTCATGGTACCAGATTCAGTGAGTAAGATGGATGAGGACACACTGTAATGTTTTTATTTGACAGAAATTGCCATACCAGAAGTGATGTGTGACATGGAGCCTTTCCGTTGTGATCACAAAATGCAGTGAATGCTGTTGCCGAGTGCCATCCAATGGAAAGGCAGGGATCTTCAATATGGGAAGCGACACATTGAACCTTAGTAACAGTGTGTGACAAGTTTCAACTTGTTTGGTGCCGTCAGTTGGGTGTGAGCTATGGTTGAGAGAAGGTGTGTTTTAAAGTGTGCAGTAAATCATCCTCCATCATGACAATGCTCTGTGTCACACGTTGCTTCTGGTATGGCAATTTCTGTCAAATAAAAACATTACAGTGTGTCTTCATCCACCTTAATCACCAGATCTGGCACTGTGTGACTTCTGCCTCTTCCCCAAAGTCAAAATGACCATGAAAAGAAAATGTTTTGAATCAATTCAGGACAACGAGGCAGCCATGACAGCGCAACTAAAGGCACTCACAAAAGAGGACTTCCGGAAGTACTTCAGAAAGTGGCAAGAATGATAGCATAAGTGTGTTCGAAGTGAGGGGAGTATTTTGAGGGGGATTAACGGCAATGTATCTTTTACTGTAAATTTTTTTATTTCAACATTCACCATATTGTTTGATCACACCTCATAGTTTGGCCACTAAATGCAATGCTATTTTAAATAGGGGGGAAATGTCATTGCTGCATAGAATAAATCACAATTTAATGGGAAAACCCATTATATAATTTTGTGTCTTGGAAGTGGAAATTGGAAGCCAAAATCCATTTAATGACAATGTAATGAGACTGGGGGAATCAACAACAAAACAGCCCTGGCCTCAACTTGATTGCAATAGTGTTGAACTAGATAGGTCACAGTAGAAACTGATACCATTAATGGGCCCACTCCAAATATTCATAATGCAATCCTTTATTAAATTCAACTTATTCTATAGTAATATTTAATTTAGAACTGAAGTCATTTTTTGGGTGGATTTTTTCGTTGTTATGTGACATCTAGAGAATCATGAGTTCCACAAAAACAATAACTAGGTGTTTGTGTTCTGGGTCATTGATCAGACTCTGAATTTTGGAAATCATGAAGCCTCAGTGCTCTATACACGGTATGGTCATATACAATTTAAAAGTACTTATTTACATAGAAATACAATTATAAAATTGCATGCAAACTTAAGATAACACATATTCTTTAAAGACTTTTTTATTAATATCATTTGAAAGATTAAACATAGATTAAATGAAACACAGGACTCTTATTCATGAAAGGCTTTTGAAAAATTGAAATCTCTTTTCCATACATTACCTGGTATTTATCCTGCAAATTCAATTCTGTCATCTGTGCCCTTGTCAAGTCTCTTTCAAATTGTTCAATCCAAACTTTCATTTCCTTCAAAATTAGCCTGTTTTCTCTCTAGAAACCAGCAGATGTTACAATTTTATTAGTAGCTGTGCATTTATTTAATTACTGATTCATACCTGACTGACCCTGGAATAGACTTAATTTTAATAGATTTCAAGTGTCTCTGAAAAATGTTCTCTCTCTCCACTCTCACCTCTTTTAGAGAGTTAAAAACAAGAGTTAATTCTATAAAAATACTGGAATTATCTCTAAATACTGAAGTTATCTTCATTTTGTTCTCTCAAGAAATGCTAATTTAATTAAGAAAATGTCTGCATGACGGGAATGACCTAAGTAGAAAAAAAAAAAAAAGTACTCAGAGCAATAGCTGGAATGGGAGTAGAAACATAAGCCTGAAGTTTCCTCTTAACCCAAGGCCATTGGTTACCCAGAGGACTATTCCGGATGAGATTAATTTTGACTGAATTCAAGAAGCTACAGTCACAATAACATCAGACTACTTGTGTATATCATTGAAAACTACTATTCAGTGTTATAAGCTCCATGTGAACAGAAAACCCATTTATCTTGTTCAATGTGGTATTCCTAGACCCTGGGTACATGGCACCTATAAGGTAATTACTAAATTATATGCCGAATAAATGTGTCCAAACCACCACTCTCATCTCAAAAGTGAAAAAAAAAAAGGAGATTTACATGTTGTTTCCACAAATAATAACAAAAGCAATTCTACCGCTGAATTAGTGAAAATACCATAATTTTTCAAGATTCTTTATCTGGCAGGAATGCCAAATTAATCATAAATACACTTAACATGATTTTTTGCCACTTACAAATAGCTTTCAACTACAGCATCTCACTCGGTGATCACAGCTCTGTGACAGAGATAAGATTGTCTCTCTTGACAGGTGAAGTGGCAGAGTAGAAAGATTGCTGGCTATGCACACAGGCAAAACTTTTCCCAAATTCTGGTTCTAGCATGTATTAGCTCTGGGACCTTGGGCACATCTTTTTTGTGTGTGTTTTATTTTTAACCTCTCTACTGTTATACCATCATCTGAGGAGTTATCACACACCCTTTCCATGGTTTAAGGGACAATAGAGATAGTCTGTGTAATACACCTAGTACAGAGATTGGCACACAATACTATCATGCTTCCATGCCCTCTCTCACTTTCCAGTTCTGCAAAGCCAACCCCATTCTGCCTGGAACATTTTCCCCCTGGATAAGGCTCTCCTTAGGGCTCAGCTCAGACACAACCTCCTCTGACTCAGAGGCTTTTTCTAACCCAGAAGTCTACACCAGTGGTTCTCAAGCTTTCGTGTGCACTGGAATCATGTGGACGGCTTGGGAAAACACAGATTGCTGGGCCCCACCCTCAAACTGTCTGGCTCAGCAGACCTAGGATGGAGGCTGAGAATTTGTATTTCTAACAAGTGTCCAGGAGAATCTGATGGTGCTGGTCTAGGGAACCACTTTTTGAGAACACTTCTCTGTGATCTTGTAATAACCTGAGCTCAAAATGCACTATTTTGAATCATACACTTAACTGTCTCTTCCCCTCTCCCCCATATAAAAACCCCTTCGGTATCTTTTTTACTCCAATCTAACACAGTGTCTGGCATTCAGTGTCACTCAGTATATAATTGTGGAAAAAATGATTGGTAAGACAGTTAATTAGAAATAGAAATGGAACAGGAGCCGAGGATTCCAAAGCTTCGGCTCTCCATGATGGCTCTTCTGAGTGAACAGTGACCGTGAGCAAGCCACAGATCTTATTATCAGTTCACTTTTATGCCCATAAAAGCACTAATGACACATTCTTATGTGCTTAGGAGAACAAAATGCTCTTGGTCTACCTGAAAGAAAATTTAACATTTGATATGAACTTAGTTACTTCTGATTTTTTTTATTGCAATATTGGCATAAAGTTTATCGTGTTGATAGATCCTTCACTCAGGCCTGACAGAATACAAAGAAAGATGGGAAAACTGATGTGCAGGACAGATTGGATATGGGGAAGAATTCATAATCATTAATGCCACAAATATTTTTGAGTACTTACATGTCATAAAGTTTACTAAACCATGTGACCCAATATTGAACAGAAAGATGTGATTAAACTCAGGAGGATAAATTAACTGTATAATTACTTTTTTCAACTAATGACCTCCTGCTTAACTATCTAAAATGTAAAAATAAATCTCTAACTTTAGTTTTATTTTCAATGTGACATATAACAGAAAAACCCAACAGTCATTGTAAATTCTCCCTTTTATTAGTGCTATTAAGTGTTATTAAAGAGAAATTAACTGATGTTGTCTTATAATTAAAGATTAGTGGGAAAGCTCATAGCAGTAACTTAGACTGTAAGTAACATTTAATAACACATATGTTATTTGTTCTAATAGAAAAGAAAAGGAGATAACAAAATTAAGGTATTAAAACTGTGTGTATTAAGACAAATGCATGCAAAGGAATGGCTAACAAGCTACAGAATGTAGTATGTTTGAAAAGGGATCACTACTGCAAAGTTACTTAAATCTTACCTTAACATTTTGGATAGAATGTGCAAAAGATGGGAAACCTGGAAATATTTCCTAACAATATGAAAAGATAATGTGTAGAAAAATAATTTAAATCAGGGACAAAAGTTATATAGGAAACAAGAAAGAAAACAATGGAGAAGCATCGGTCTAAAAATAAATAGACAATAATTTTAAGGCTGCTGCTATTTTAAGATGTTTTCATAATTTTTGAAAACATCAAAATGCTTGAATCCAATGAAGCAATGTAATATTTCGGCATTTGATGTTTTTATTTAATTTATAATAATTGTATGTGGCAAGATATACATTTTATAAATGTCTTGAAGTAGTAAACATTTTAAAAGAACAATGTAAAGAAGGGGGTATATGGGTTCCTATTTTTTTCTCTATAGATACACTCACAATATGTATTTCTATACACCCATGGCAATTAAGACTGTGCTGTGCTTCTGAAAGCAGTCAGTAATATTTGCTGCAATGGGAGAAAAAATGAGCGAGTAAATAACTGAACACTTGATGGGTAGGGAAGATGGATCAATAGGCCTATGTACTACTGAGTGATGATCATCTAAGGCAGGCGTTGGCAAATGCGGCTCGCGAGCCACACGCAGCTCTTTGGGTACTTACATGTGGCTCTGAAGTAAAATTGAAAATGAAAATAAAATTATCATAGTTTCATTAATAAAAATTTTAAAGGATATTATTCACATAATGGTGATTGTATTTGTTTTATGGCTCTTGAAAACATTTCAAATTGTTGTGAGGGACAGAATTGGCTCTTCCATCTCAAAAGTTTGCCGACCCCTGATCTAAGGAATACCTTTAGGGAAAAAAGTTTCTTTACCTGTTTTATTGGCTAAAGTAAGAAAAGCATCGTATGTTTATTTCCAATAAGAAATTTAAATTTAAAATGGTATGTATAAAATATCTAATTTAAATAAACTCATAAAGAGGACATAGAAATCAAATGCACCAAAAAATGGAAGCCTGGTAGATATGTGGATGCCAATATTTTCAAAACTGAATTAAAAGAACTATTCACTAATAGACAAATATGAGTAGACAAATATTGAGTGATGGCACCAATAGCCCCAATATGTATAGTTTATAAAATCTTAAAGTTTCATTACATAGCATTAGGTGGCCACTTAGCTGCATTAAACAAACATAAGCCCTACATCACAAAAATATAATTTTTTCTTCTACAAAATAGTCATTTTAGGTGGTTTTGTCTTACATTATAAATGCCACATTAAAAAAGGGCAAAGCTTATAATACATTTTCCTCAAAATTAATTTTTGAAATCATATGTATTCTCTTTTTACGGAAGGGATAGAGGAAATTTTTAAAAGGAAAATAAGAATTTATTTTCTAGATAATGAGATTAATCTCTTCATAATAAAGCCTCTTTAGTAAAGTACATTAACAAGTTTATATCAGCAGTATTTGTGTTTCAAATCTCTAAGGGTTTTTGCATTAAATTCTTGCTTGTGAACATTAATGAAATCATCCCCTTTTGTTTCTCAGGCTTTTTCAGCCACAGAATTTACTCATCTGGAGAGATGATTAACGTCAGAGAAATTAAAATAGTGCAAACTCAGAAACAAGACCAGAAATAAATCCAGTTGGGTACTATAAAGACATTAGAGATGAAAATCAGATGGGAAGCTGCATTTCTCTCTGCTGTATTCAGTCTAATATGCTTTCCATAGGGTTTCTTATTCGCACAGCCATGTCCATGCCCAGTTCCATTTGCAAAACCCAGAAATCCCCCAAATGGCTCTAAAACACGTGCCTCCATCTGTGCTAGGATTGGCACAGAGTCTGTGCTTCTTTCTGTCTTCTGCGGTGCCTCTCAGAAATATTTACTTTGTGCCCTGTAGATAAGTTACTCAGGTGCTCAACGTTTTTGCCTAAATTCTGGCAAGAAGGAAAAAAGGCTTCCTGAAATTATATTTTTTAAGAAACTCATATAGTTCTATCAAACGCTGGATTAGCTTCATTCAAGCAGCCTAGGAAACACCAATCACCACTGCTTTGCTGAATTCTTTTATGAAGTCACTGATTTCTATTAGCGCAAATCTTTTTCCTATTTGAAACATTTGGGCTGGTTCCCCTGACCTTTCCCTGCCTGAAATCTGTTTCTAAGTCTATTTAGAAAACACATTTCTAAATTTCTGTTTTTCTTGTTGCTCTTCATTATAATCTCAGACTGCTCTAAAAATTCTAGATGTGACCTCAGCGATGAAGACAGATTGTTATTAACACATTTTGAAAATTCCATTTGTTATTTTCCCTGATGTCACTTTGTCTTATAATGATTATAAAATCAGCAGTAAATCCAGCTTTCTATATAATAAACAAATGCTACTTTTATCAAATTAGGAGGATGGAATAGCCATTGCTTTTAAAGACAGGGAAAATGGGCACCCTGGTGTGCTGGTTAGAATGTAAAACGGGACCAACTTCCCTACAGGGTATTTGAAAAATCTTTTCAAAAAGCATTAAAAATCTGTATGTTCTTTAGCCTAGGAAATCCACTCCTAAGGAAGAACTGTAAAACAATGCTTTATTACAAAATTGTTCATAGAAGTATTGTTTATAACAGCAAAAAATCACAAATTTTCAACAATTAAGGTTAGATAAGTAAATTACTATACACCTATATGATGACCTGAAAAGAATGACATGGAAGAAGTTTTGTATAATGTAATGGAAAAAGAAAATTATAAATTGTATTCACACTATGGTTCTACTTTTGTTAAAATATATGTACCTACATATACACTGAAAAATGTTGGGAACTCACACCAACGTGTTTTTTTCTAGGGTAGGTTCTCTCTAAAAGGCCAAATACAAATAATTTTCTTTCCCTTTTTTTTCCAAGTTTTGTTTTTCTTTATTTGTGACAATGAACAATGTCATTTGAGTAGTATGAAAAATGTTAAATTTTATTGAAACTATTAAAGTCTAAAAACATAATCGCAGTGAATAATTAGAACTTTTACAAGTTTGCCTTACTTCCATAGGTTTGCCATGAACAACAGCTTACATAACAAAATCGAAGAGTCAAAATTCAATTTCATCAGATTGAGCAGAACAAGGGCCAGAACGGGGGCTCCAGACTTAGAAGTGCAAATGATGTGATGCATATAAAATTATCTAAAATGGGGTTTCCTGATGCTACCATCTTTCCTCAATTTTAATCCATCAGTGTTATATATACACAACATTTATAAGTAGTAATGTTTTCTGTGTCATATCCAACAAACAAATCAGAGAAGCTTTTTCCTCTGTTCACCTGCCCAGTTGGTAATACCTACTTTTTAGTCAATTGCTCTTATATTAAAATGCATTGCAATGTAATATTTTGAAAACAGCATATTTCAAAATCAGCCACTGTCACTGAGAGCAGTATTGATATTTGAAGAAAACTAAATACCTACATCACTCTCTTGCCCGTCAGCGGCTTCAGTGTGTAGGTCAGGGTATTGCTTCAGGAACTGGGCTACATAGGTCATAATAGACTTCTCATCTGGTTTATCCACATCAACATCTGGAAAAGCAAACCCAAGTGTGAACAAATCAATTAGCATTAGATTATAATAACACAAGCTTCGAAATCTAGCGAATATACCAAAAGACACTGTCCTAAATGCAGAAGAAAAACAAAATTACTATTTAGAGACTTTGGGGGGGGGGAAACAAATGTAGAAGGTGGAAATTTTATGATTCATAAAGATGACACATTTTAAGAGCTTTGAGGAAAGTCGTACTGGTTTCATCTAAATCTCCATATTAATTGATCAGGAATCTAAGATACTATACGATAATGCAGACATTCTGTCTAGTTAATAAAATACAAATAATATGTAAGTTCCAGAATTGGAGTAGTATTTAAAACACAGGGGTGGAATTGAATGACAAGTGACTATATAGTTTGTACAACTATACATGGTCAGGTATGGATACGCCAAACCCCCACAAATTTTGCTTTAGCAAAGAATAAGATGCCCTTATATTCAGTTCCTTAGACAGCCTCTCCATTGTGGAGTGTCTTCTCTAAATTACTATATTTTGTGCAATAAAGTACTTTTTCATGGAGACATAGAGTCTGAAAAGATTTCAATCATTGTCATTTAAAGTTAATTGGTGTTTACCTAATAAAACCAGAAAAATTAAGGCAAAGATATTTATAAAAATTTAATAATTATACATGGGGGTAAGACACCATAAATAAAAAGTATTGAATGCTGTAGAAAAGTCTTTTAAATATCCCTTTTAAAGGCAATGAAAAAAGTGATTACAGTTTGGAGATTACCTATATAAAACATGTACCTACAGTGTAAAAAATAAAACAAAACAAACAAAAAAATATAAATCAAAATATACAACTGCCCTATTTTTGTAATGTTCCTTGTGCTTTGAGATATAATTTCTAAGGACTACCAATATAGAATTGAAAAAGTGCTGCAACTCAAATGACACAAGAAGAAAAAAAAGATAATGTATTCTGGAATTTGTTAGATGACTCAAAGACGATTTTGGAAATGACAAGACTGCTGACATGGAAGATGCATGTGTAGAATGAGTAAAACTTTATGAAATGTGAAAGTGGAAAGAAAAGCAACATTTAATGCATGATTTAACATAGTACATGCTTTTAAGTACATAGGTAACTAAATCATAAAATAATTATAATAGACATTGGTCTATTTAATCTGTACCCCTAAAAGTTTATACATTAAATTTGACTAAGTAACTTTTTGATAGGGAAGTTCTCATTAGGAAAATCAAGGATCACCTTATATCTGGGATAGCCTTAGATTTGGGCAATCTCACTTTCTGATCATCAAAGAAAATATAATAGTAAGATCCTCTAGCGTAATGGATATGAAAGAACCATTTATACTCTCCTCTCATCCCACTCTAGGAAAAAGTCCACTTCTGCTGCATCCTGTCAAGTTGAGGACTGACTGGGACATGTGTGTGGTTTTCCCCTTGAGCTGAGTAAGTGTGATGGATAATATTGGGTCTTTTTGTGCAGAAACAGGGTGGAAAGCCTTGGCTATCCTACTGAATCTAGGAGCCCTATGCAGGTCCCTAAAATTGCTAGGGCTCACCAGGCTGCTCCTCATCTCGGAAGAGACTAACTAGGGACCTGTGACTTGTCTTGGAAACAGAAGTGTCTTCACTTAGATTTCATTCTGAAATCTCACCTTTAAATATAATTTGCTTACACTGTATTTACATGTCTGCACTCACTAACAAATGTTTCCATAACTGCCAACCCAAATAAATTATTTGTGACATTTGGAAAATTCACTTTGACCCTTTCATTTCAATATAATAACGTAGTTTCATAAAGTTTATTAAAGGCATCAAAATTGTCTTTTGAAAGTTGAAAGAGTTAACTACATGTCCAGAAAACCTTAACATGCACATTCTTACAATGGAATGGAAAATATTAGTCAATAATTTGTGTAGTTTTCTTGATTGACACCAAAACACTGGACAGTTATCATCATTTCTATATATTTAATGACTGACATTTTAAAGATATGATCTTACATTACCAATAATCTTTTATTTATTCCCTGTTATATAGAGTAATTCCTTTATCCTGTGATACCCCTTGGCCAAACGCACACTTCTAAAACTTTCATTACACCCACAAGTACAGTAAGTACAGTTCACCTAGCTGAACCACCGATATCCAAGTGCTGCTTAGAGCAATAGAGCTATACTTTGCTCCCAAATATAGAGGCGAATATTTTTTTCGAAAAGAAAAGCAGTACAGGAAGATACTATTTCTTTGTGTTATTTCAAGTGTTCTGGCCTCTAACAGAGTCTTGAAAGTCACCTGTAATTTCTGGGTGTAAGACATACAATCCTACTGAGTGGAGCCAGCAATTATTATACTCAACGTACCTTCAGGATCTAGCAATCTGGGGATCCCCAGTTCTGTCTCAGCAATAGTGAAGGCTTCCTCCAGGTTTTCTCGGTTGGATCTTCCTCTCACCCTCTCCAAGTCCACTAGTTCTGGTCGGATGGCATGGATGACTGAATGAAAGGCAACCCCACTTCTCCAGCTCCGCCCAAAGTCCTTCACTTCTATTCCAGTCTGCCTTCATGTGAGAAAAAGATAAAATCATGTCACATTCTGAATAGATGATAGGCATTTTCCTCAAGGCCTCCAGCAGAGTCCAATCCGTTCCCACCATGAATGGTGTGCAATTAGCTATATCAGCTAGCTGGTTTTCAGAACGTTTAAGCAAAGCAATATTTTTAGAGGGTAAGAAGATAAGATGTAGAAATTCTGGTTTCATACTTCTACTATATTGGATTTTTCAGCAATTGAGATATTCAATTTAAAGCACATTTTTAAAGGAAATCAATTCAGGGAAAATTGTCTGGCAACATTTTTTTTTTAAAGAAAAATTATAAAAACACCAAAAGTGATGATAATTCATCATTGTATATTTTTTTGAAAAAGTACCTAACATATTGCTAACGATAATGATGAGTAAGCTGTGCTATACACACACAGGTTATAACAGACATCATAGATAATAGACATTGTCTAATGTGTCTGACTTAAATCAAATGCATTAAAATAAATGAATGCAGATGGATGTGGTCATATCTGCATATCAGTCACAAAGGAGTCAAATGATTCCAGTTACCCCACGGATCAAATTGCGTTTTAAACTCTTTTTTTGGAATTACCTGAGGGTATTGCCCTGATGACAAGCATTTGTTCATTGGTGGTGGGTGATGATAATTAAGAAAGCGACTCAAGTTAGTACCAATAGTTTATTGCTGAAAACAGAAGTGAGGCAAGCTCATGTAATTTTTTTCTACATGTAACTTGTTGATTTTAAAGACAGTTCCAAAAAGAGTAACAATATCTTTCAGCAACGGCAACATCCCTTAAGTCTAGAGCCTTTCAAGGTGATCCATTAATTAGGTAACAGCCAGTAGATAAAAATATTCTGGCAGTTTCATTTTCAAAAATCAGTCTCATTACAGCAGAAATAACATCACTCAATTCTTTTCTTTTTACCCTATATTTTCAAAATTTCCATGAACTGTAAGATACAATATGTCTGAATGGTAAACTGATTAATAAAGTTGGTAAGTGCCCATCAATTTTATCTCAGTAAACTGAAGATTCACTTTAAGTTATGTTTTATCAATGTACATTCAGTGTGCATAAAATATGTTGTCCTAAAAAGGGCATCATTGGATCTAATCGCTGGCTTCGCAAATAAATATTTGAAAAATAATTTTATGTGACTCCAGTATTTGCAAAGTAACCTTGAGTCTCCTGTTAGCTCTTTTAAAGGTGCTGTCTTTGGTAGTACAAATATAATGTTTTTCAGCCAACGTCTGACATACTGGCCAATATCCATCCAGTATGAGTGGTATGTTCCTGTTACATGTTCATTTGTATATTCATCTCTGGCTTCATCTTACTTTGCTACCTAAATTTCCTCTCTTCCCACATTTCCTTGTTTAAAACTGTTTTTGTATTCACAGTCTCTTAAGCCACCTCAGATTATTTTTTAACAAAACAAGATGGGAAGTAAATAAACAATTGGCTATTAAATCCACACGTAATTACATATTTTCTGATTTTCTTGAACTTGTTTATTGTTTTAGACATTTTAAAAAATAAGTATATAAAATGTTTCCCTGTATACTTGCTATGTTGGTACAATTTAAAACATCAGTACATTTTCTTCTTCTATATTTGTTGAATACACACACACACACACACACACACACACACACACACACACACACACTCCTACACTGTTTTGTTTTAGAGCAACGTACTAAGTGATAGTCTTAAAAAGTTTTTGTTTTAGTCCAGATCTCTCATTTAAGAATCTTTGATATAAAATCAAAGAAACTTAAACACATCACTTAAAGCAGTGATGAAGTATGTCCTGTTTATAGACATTTCTGCCCTCTAATGTAAATTTACTTAACTTATTTTGAAGGGATCTGAGATACAGATCTTCATTTGTTTGGTTATGTTATTAATTTTTGTACTAAAATACAATTGTTCTTAGACATTTGAAAATAAGGCATGCAAACGTCAGGTATGCTATAACGAATGCTTTCGTTTTTGAGACTACATACTGATAGTAGATGAAATTGGTAAAAACAAAACAAAAAACAAACAACAAGAAAGGAAAAAGAGAGAAAGAGGAGGAAGTTAATTATCCTGTGTTGCTGAAGCTATTTTTTTAAATAACTTCTCAAATATTTAGAAATTTTATATGAAAACAGTGAATACACTCTGACAACTTGTCTGGTGTTTTCTGGATATTTTATCCTTTCCTACCATCTTCAGTCTTTCCAAACTGATAAACCTGCAGACTACAGAGTCTCACAGATTATCATTTAAGAAACATGTCGTATACTAAAATGGGTACCGATTTTCAAATCTCTTATCCATGTCAAATAAGAAGTTTTTTATAAAAATACAGACTGAGATAGTGTAAAAAGCAGCTTTTAGAACAATTATCAATAATTCAGTAGCATAATGGTATCACATGCTCATTACAGAGTTTTTATGGCAGACAACAGCCATCTCCCCAAATCTCTACAATTTATGCAGCTGTAAAATAAATGGATCTCATCGATATGCTGACAGGTCGAGAACCCTTGAGTCCATGAATCTGGACATTTATACCGATCAGTAAAATACAACTTCCACTGATGTGTCAAACACACAAGTTGCAGAAATTACTTTAGTTATCATTAGGCGCCGGCATATCTTTGAAACCCCTCACATCATGTGTGAGACAAAACAAATGCAGGACAACTCCCACAGCATTCACTCTGATTTTTACTTCAACACTAAAAGAAAATCAATTTATTTTCAATTACTGCAATGATGTGTGAAACAACGCACAAGAAAATATCACATCGACACTAGAAAGTTTTATTGTAATAGCACTATGACAAATGTCATAGCATGTGTTCACCATTGTCCTCCTACCTAGCACGTTTCTTGGCCAGTTAAACTGCAAAAGAGACTAGTAATGCCTGCTGTAGATGGCAGGCAAGCAACATACCAGCAAGGTAGGAAGGGCTCTTCATTTCATTTCCATTACAGTTTCTGAAGAGCCAAAAGCTTTGCTTTCAGAAATATTTTTGAGTGCAACTTAGATCATAAAAATATACCCCAAATTAAAAAACCACCAACACACTATAAAAATTAAACTATATAAATTAGTAACACTAATTTCATCTTCTTTATGTTTACTTTTTTCTCTCCTTATTCTTTTTTTGCTCTTCAAACACTTTAAAAATAGAACTCCCTAAGCTCAGCGCCTCAGTATTTTATAATGATAAGTACTTGTTTACAACTATTTTCCAGAAGTAGAGAATAAGATTCATATTATATGTAGGCATGCAAAAAAAGAAAAGAAAGAGAAAAAGAAAATGAATGACTTACATGTCATTTAGGAAAATTATTCAAAAGCACAACTTCTATGTAAAGAGACCTTACCACTGACCACATGTTGCCACAAAATACTGGTATGATCAATTAAAAACTTTATTGAAACTGCTATGAAAAGATACTTTTTGAAAGTAGTACTTTTGCATCCAGCATTATCACATAAATGTACCCACATGTAAATTTATTATACTTAGAAGGAAACAAAACTAAAAGCGAGTTATTTGTCCATAAAGCTGGAGGCAACAAAAGAATCTACATTCCAGGTGAAAGATAAAAACAAAGGAAAAAAATTAAAAAGTAAAATTGCTAGAAAGTCTCAGAAAATAAAAACAAATATAATTATTTCCAAATATGGGCCTTCGTTCACACTATCATTAAATAGAACTGAATAGTCTTATGAAGAAAACATGAAGTTTAAACCTCAAATTTATCTGTGTAAAAGTTATTTAATGGGAGCAAAAGTCCAAACAATAACTTAAATAGAATTAGCCCTTGTGCTTCTAGTCAAAGTATAGAAATTAAAGAATTTAGGTAAGCAGGCCCAATCACATGCATGAAGAAGGAATTGGTTTTACTGCAGCATTTTCTTAGAGCATTAGTAATGATTCATGCTTATCTTTCAATTCAAAGAAAGAGTGAAACATGACCCGAAGCAAAGCCATTCACTCAAATGTCTCCTCACATTTGGCAGCCATTGGAGGACGCGCTCAGTCATAAACTTGATTCCTCAGCTTATTCAAGGGTTTCAAATGTAGCCAAACTCTTGGTACTTACTTGGCTGCGGTGTACTGAACCCACTTTAGCAGAGTCTTCTTAGCGTTTCCTTGGATCTTGGCAGCCACCTTCCGCTTACTGGGGGGGCTGGCGGTCTCCGAGCTGACCGTGCTGTCCACAGAGGACGTGCTGCCTGACAAGGACTGCAGCTGCGGCAGGTTGCTGGTCAGCTCCTCAATCTGTTTGAGCATTGACAGGTGGCAAAAACGAAAGAATTATCTTGGTTTTTCTGCCCTCAGAAGTTTTACTTTTCCAACTAGAAACGGTTTATCTTCACAGCCTTAAGGGGCTGGATTGAGTCTTACTCTGCTTTGTACTTCCCGCTGCATCTAAAACTGTACCTTATACACAGTAATAAACACTCGTTAACTACATGCACGAATTAATAAATAAAACCTAATGGTTCTCCAAACTCATAAAAGGCACAACACCAAAAGCGAAGCTTAATATACACTGTGGACTTGGGGGAATGATGATGTGTCCATGTAGGTTCATTAATTGGAATAAATATACCGCTCTGATGTGAGATACTGGTTTTGGGGGAGGCTATGCATGTGTGGGTGCCGGGGGTACATGGGAAATCTCTGTACCTTCCACTCAACTTTGCTGTAAACTTAAAACTGCTCTGAAAAAAAATACAGTTTATTAAAAAAACAACAACAAAAGAAAACAAAACAAAAAAAAAACACCACCCAATGTCCAGAACTACTATTCTGAATGAAACAGCAACTTAATTTCTCTCCTTAGAGTCTAGTAGGAGGATAGAGCTGCTCCCTTCCAGAGAACAAAGAAAAACTTTCTGAACTTCCTATGCCAACATTTCATCTTCAGTGTCCTGCCCACTTCTCAGATTGGGTACCTTTGCCAGAGTTCTTCGGGGAGTTCTATCTACAACAGCTTTGCAGGAGAGAGAGGAAATTCTGCTACCAAAGAACAACGGATGTGTGAAGGTCACGTTTCTGCCAGCTCAAGGACCAGCCCCACAGGTATGACAAGTGACAGCATTAGTAAAATGTCCACCTCTACCTCCCTGCATGACATTATTATCAACTGAAAAGGAGCTGTAGCACAATACCTGGAAATACAGAATAATGGTCCACATCAGTCCGAGGACGATTGATGGCCGGCCATCAGCTATATCAGTGGAGTTAATGTTGACTAATTTAATCTGTTCAAAAAGAAAAAGAAAAACTGTGCTAGTTAGTAACATACTGGAAAATTATAATCCACTTAGTTATGCAATAATGAGCACTTTATTAGACATCGACAAAAAACTTGGTCACACCTGTACAGTGGTTCACACGAGTAAGTAGAGTGAGCCATAAAAACAAACAAGCACATGGTTTCAGTGGAAATTTTAGGAGCGTTTCATTAGGTGCACACAATAAAAATAACTATAAGATGAGTTTCAAAAACGTGTTTAAAGTTGAAAAAAATGTGACGTCATGCAAAGAATTACCAACAAAGTGACACACACACACACAAAAAATTCACCGCAACTGAAAATAAACTGTGAATAGTTCAAGAAGATGCACTTACTTTGAAGCTTGTTACCAAATATCATGAAACTTATGTCCCTTTTACCTAGAAAAGTCAGGAGTTAAATTTCCTAAATTTGTACTAACCGGTGATCCTCTGTACATGGACTGGCATGAAAAACAAAGGGAGAAGATGACACACACACATAAATAATCTTTCAACATCAGCGTTATTTGTTCAAGGTGAATAAAAATATAGGTGGCAAATTTAGAGCATGATTTGGGGAATAAATTTTAGAAACAAAGGAAAGCCAAGAAATAGTAAAGAAAAAGACACTCTTAGGGCTCAGTTCCCTACTTTTGGGCACTGATACAATAAAGTATTCAGGACAGATGTTAATCTGTCTACAGTTGTCCCCAATTATTCATTTTAATTCCTTCCTAACTATTAAAAAGGTATTCCCAAAGTCCAAGCAAAATGGATTTTATCTCAGTCTCTATAGAATAGAATTAACAACTGCTCATCTTTTTTATAATCCCTAAACCAATACAAAATAATAATAAAGTACTCCTTAAACTTCTAGCTCAATAATTCTCAGCCACAATTTCATGAGGTGTGTTATTAATAATAATAAAGTTCAGAAGTTTGTCAATGGTTTACTTTAATAAAAATTTATCAGATGCAAAGTCATCCAGCAAATACTTTATGCTTGAGTGATTCCTTTAAATTTACCAGTTATTCATCAGTAAGGGTAGTATAAAAGCTAGCACAAAAATCATTGGAAATAATTTAAGGTACACCCATGGTAATGTTCACTCATTACATTCAGAGACAGAAAAAAATTGAGAAATTGTCATAGATTATAAGTGTATGTGTCTACTAGTTTTAAAGCTAACATAGTGTAAGACATATAATACATGTTTGTGGAAAATAAAGAACATCAAATTTCTTTAACCTTTTATGACAGAACCTATTGCAATCTTTATAATCATTTTGATTACTGTGTTTTAAAACTTCACCAGACTTTTCTCCATATCCATTTTAGTATCCATGGACCACAAATTTATAATATAGCCTAACAACCATCAGATTACAATTGGCCCTCTGTATCCTCAGGTTCCAACCACAGATCAGAAAAACTCTAAAAGTTACGTTGTTGCTGACGTGTACTATGTAGCTAGGCCTAGGATGGTTGTGTTTGCACTGAACATGTACAGACTTTTTTTTCTTGCCATTATTCCCTAAACAATACAGTGTAACAGCTATTTACTTAGTATTTACATTGTATTAGGTATTTTAAGTAACCTGGAGATGATTTAAAGTATGTTAGAGGATGCGAAGAGGTTATATGCAAATACTATGCCATTTTATACAAGGGACTTGAGTGAGTATCCTTGGATTTTGGTATCTGCAGGGCCCTGGAACCAATTCCCCATGGATGCGGAAGGAGACGTGCATTTCACAGAAGAGAGATTATTTTCCTTTCTTTGTATACCATTTTTTTAAAAAGGTGGTTGAATATAAATTGGATTTCCTCCCTCAACCCAGCTCTCTAATTACTATGAAGTTAACATACTCAACTTATTATAGAACCTAATGATCTTTTGCTCAACTTGTGCAGAAAAATGTTTTTCATAATTATTTTCTTTCCTAAAAACTGTGTGTTCCACAGTGGGTTTATGGAACACAGGTTAGTTAGTTTGTTTTTTAACCTCCTTTCCCTTACAAAGTACTATTAAGCCTACAATAAATTGTTAATAGCCTAGGAGGGTAGGATGGGCAATAGAGAGGCGTCCAAAGAGCCTGAAAAGTTTCCAAAAGCCAAAAAGAGGGTGGGAGCACGTAGATGAAAATCAGAGCACAAGGATGTTGGACCACTGGCTCTCAAAGTGAGCTCCTCGGAGCAATAACAAGCATATCACCTGGGAACTTGTTAAGAATGCGGAATGTGAGACCTCACTCCAGACCTGCTGACCCAGATATTAAGGAAGTGCTGCCCAAGAATCTATTTTAACAAGACCTCTAGGTGATTCTGACACATGTTAATGTTTGAGAATCCTGGATTAGACAATTGTACTTGGCTCGTGTTCTCTGGACAATTTTGATTTTGCAAGCCAGAGCCCTGGATGGACTGAATTGTGTGTCCCCAAAATTTGCATGTTGAAGCCCTGACCCACAATGACTTTATCTGGAGGTAGGGCCTTCAGGTGAAATGAGGTTGTAACGGTGGGGCTCTGATCCAATAGGACTAGTGTCCTTAAATGAAGAGGAAGAGACACAGAGCAAAGGTCCTATGAGGACCTGCAGAGAGGAAGAAACCAACCCTGCTGGCACGTTGACCTTGGACTTCCAGCCTCCAGAACCATGAGAAAATAAATTTCTGTTGCTTAAACCATCCAGTCTGTGGCATTCTGTTACAGTAACCGCAGCAGGCTAATAGAAGGCTCACGGATGTTTCCAAAAAAATATTCAATTTGAATATTTATATTTGAATATGAATACATTTTTTTAAAATGCAATTAAAAATCTAGATTCCCAGCTTTTCTTGATAAATGAGAACACCTAATGAATAGCTGCATCACCCTCTGTACTAGTTGCTTTCTATGATGGCATGTCAGGTGCATCATTCTAAACCATAATACCGGTAGCCAACTCCCTGAATTATCTAATAAATAACTTAAATATATTAAATAGATTTTAATAATAATCCAGGTTACTGGCTTTCCTGTTCCGTAGGAAAGCCTGGGGTCACTGTGCTGGCATTTCATTGGGGGTGACCCTAGTTGGAACGAGTTGAGTATTTGCTTCGCTCTTTAAAGCAGGCCGGGACTGCTCAGTGCTTCTCTTACAATAGTAAGTCTCTCACTCACTTCATCTTTTAGATCACCTTTCTGAAACTCATAGGAATCTAAATTCATGTCCCTTGCCTGCACTATGGCAAGTTTTCGGAAAGAAGGCCAGGGGTGGCCCCTCCTATTACTGTTTGGAAGGATACACCTGATTCCTCACTGGAGAGAGAAACGTGTGGACGTGGAGATGGACCTATTCATTAGAGTCACACGTAACAATGTTATTGGATATAATCTATGCTCTCTTTTTCAATAGCCCTGTAAACAAATGGAAAGTAAACACAATGGTAGCGTTTTCTCCAGTAAAACTGGAGGGAGGAGCGCCTTCATTTTTCTTCAAATAAACTAAACCTGTTTTCATTTATCTACGGAAGAAATCAAAATGGAACACAAAGTAAGTACAAAGATCAAAGACAGGTTCCTGACAATATGTTTGAGACATAAGTTCTTAAATTGTAAAGAAGAAAAGTAAACAGTAAGGGGGGCACCAAAGAGCCTTCGAAAACTTCCATCTTCTCACAGTCAATTATTTTGTGAACTTATGGAGGAAGAAATGCAAGAGTAACCCCAAACTATGTATTTCAGACAGATTCTTTTTTAACTAAAACAGGTTAGGGATTTGTGGGTACAGAAGGGAAACACTTTCGATTTTGTTCCAAGATTCAAATGCATGACCTTCTGCCCTTGGTCAACATAATATTTAAAATCTGAATTCTCTACCTTTCACAAAATTATTATTACTCAGGATTGTTCTGTGAAAATGGACCTTATGCACACAGGTCTTCTGTGAAAACAGGTCCTCTTTACAAACAATGCCTTTAATAGGTTAGGTTATTAATTTTTTTCTCCAATCTTTATTAATTAATAAGAAGAATTTTATTTTTATATTCTAGCAAATTGACTGAACTTTATACAGATTCACTGTACTACCAACTTATCTAGCTGTAAATTATTTAAGGGCTAGACTCTCTAACTTTAATTTTGTATTTTCCAGAGCTCCTGCCTTATAGAAAGTATTTAGTTATGCAACTGTGGAGTAAATGAATTAATTTAGTGCAGATAGACAAAGAAGTAAATAACTGATCATTTTACTTTCCAGGAATATCTGGATATCCATTTATAAAGTTGGGTTTAGTATTGCAAAACACATACTTCCTGAATTCGACAAATTAGAAAAGTCTAAATCTAAAGAGACTGATGTAATCATTTTGCAAGGAAATATGGCAAAAACTAACAAAACTACAAACACACCTACTTTCTGATCCAGCAAGCAATCACACCTCTAGGAATTTACCCAGCAAATGCACTTCCAATAATATGAAAGTAGGTATGCATAGTTATTAATTGCATCATTGTTTCAGATTGAATAATATTAGCAACAATCTGCTCATTCATAAGAGTGTTTAAATAAACTGACACATCCAGGCCATAGAATACTAGACAGCTGTGAAGATGAATGAGAAAGGTCTCCTGAACTGATTTGGATGATTTCCAGGACATACTATACATTAAATAAGTACAAGAGTGTATCTATAGCCTGTTACCCTTCATGTAAGAAAGAAGGTGGTGTATGAAAATACATCTGCTCATTTGTGCCAAAGAAATACAGTCATGAGAAATGCAAAACTAGGGAGGCTGATTACCTAGAAGCATGAAGAGAGTGAAAGAGAAGGAAAATAACGGAGGAGTAAGGATGAAGAAGGAATGGCACTTGTCTAAGTATAACTTTTACTCTTAGAATCACAGGAATGCCTCACCTCAAAAAAAAAAGTAGTCAATTAGAAGGGGTGTGTGTGTGTGGCGGGGGGGCATTACCCAAATGGAATATAACTCTATTACCTAACTCTATTTCAAATTAATAGCATAATCACACTAAAAGGGGTGGGAAGAACAGAAGTAACCTACAGAAATTTGGAAAACAGTCTTTTGACTGGATATTATAATGCAAAGGACCAAAAGAACTGCACGCAGCATGTGCATACTAGAGCTGAAAAGGAAGTAACTGCATGGTAGATGCGAGCCAGGTTTTTGTTGTAAGACAGAACAGACACAAGCAAGCATGGAAAGCTGGAATGAGCCTTGTGGTGTTGGACTGAAATCAGAAGCATCGGCTTGAATTCCTGGCTTAGGCACACGTGGATAGGAGAAGCTATGGAGAGTGCCAAAGTTATGAAAGACGAGGAAAGAATGAGGACAGTGCAAGAGCCACACAAGCAAACGCCAGGTGTGTTTCTCATTGTATCGTGGAACAGGAGGAGGACACCGAAGGGAAATGAATGAGATGAGACTAATGCCTGTTCTTTAGTTCATACCAGTTTTAATTTTCCTAGTTTGAGAATTCTACATACACACACGTACTGTGTCTAAGTTCTTAACATTAGAGGAAGCTGGGTGAACGACAGACATGGAATCTCTGTCCCCCCTTTTTGTCACGTTTCTGCAAATCTCAAATAATTTTACAACAATACTGCATGCGTATGTTGTACAGATGACAGGCAGAGGTTTTGCTCCACAGCCAATACTGGCAATGTCAGAACGCCCACACCCTCTCCTTACAGAGTTTCGGTGTGCTTTTCCTTACCTTCCTTCCTTCCAGGAACTTGAGCGCCGTGCCGATGTTGGCCACAGCGTGGATTCGCTTCAGACGCCGTCCTTGCTCACAAGGCTACAGACAAACCGCAGGAAGAGACCCAAACGCACACGTCAAAAAGGTGGTTATAAAACCTATTTCAGTGTGTTAAAATATACTTAAAGAATATTCAGGAACAAACAGCATCACTCAATGTCTACAAAGGTTAGCATAAAGGAGCATTATCCACACAGCACCTTGAAAGTGCACTAATTTTACTCAATAAAGGCATCCATTCTTAGCTTATCTTTTGATGCTTTTTGCCTTTCAGATTTCTGTATGTCTCAGAGTACAAATTCACCAAATCCCTGTGCTGTCTATTGGGACTGTATCACTCCTGTAAGTGAGGAAGTTATTTATACAAAAAATACGCCTCCTGGGCCATGTGTAAGGGCAGAGTCTATATGGGAAATCTCTGTACTTTTTATTTTGCTGTAAATTTAAAACTGCTCTAAAAAAATAAAGCCTTAAAAACAGTATTCCTGGTTACGCACCATTTTTTTCAGTTACACTACCAAAAAAGGTTATTGACAATAGTAGTAACATTTCTTGGTTCGAATGATCAAAAATACATGGAGCACATGAGCCAGGATAAGAAGCAGGACTGTGAGAATCCAAATTGTTATTCACACAATAGGATGCTGTCATTACCTGTGTTTGAGTTACCAAAATGTATTATGTGCTTTCTGTGTGCCACAATGTGAATTTTAGAACTCAAAATAATTTCAATGAAGTAGATAGCATTAGCCTCCTTTACATTTACAGGAACCAAATGGATACTTGAGGTAAAGTAATTTCTCCATAGTCACATAGCTAGTAAAATGCTCTCATCTCTGTGACACCAGGACAAAATAATCTTCCATTTAAGCTCATAATCGAATATCTTTTACTTTCCAGTTAACCGTGTACCAGGTAATAACTTTTATTATATGATTTTAAACATATATTTAAATAAAAAATGGATTTTTATTTGTTTTATTTTTATTTGTTACTTGGGAACCTGTTATACATGACATAATACCATCATTGGTCCATACATGGTCCACTTACTTATTTAGTTAAGTATCTTTCATAATGTAAAAAAAACACCTATGAACCTGCCAATGAAAACAAAGCCAGTACCCGGAAATTAATTATGAAGCCATACCCCTCAATACCACCACCATTCATTCATCCATCTGCCTTCCTATATCCATGGCAACCATCATACTAAATCGAGTCCAATGCTTTCTTTCCTCTTTATATAAATTCATTTTATGAATATACATTCTTAAAGGAATATTTTTTAGTTTTTAACTTTATGTAAAGGATATCACTGTATTAGTCTTTTGAGACTTAAGTTTCCACATAATATTTTATTCCTAAGATCCATCCACATTGCTGTCTGTCGCTGTATTTCATTCACTTTGACAGCCATATTATGTGCCCTTTATCTTCTCTCCTTTTGATGTGAATCTGGGTTATTTTCAGATTACGTCTATCGTGACCTATGCTGCTAGATCATTCTTGCACATCCCACCTTTGGTACAGGTATAAAGAGTTTCTTCGGGATGCATACCTAAAAGTGGAATTGCTGCATCGGCGTGAATGTCACTTTTGAACTTCTAAAGCAATGCCAGACTCCCCCAAAGTGTTTGTCCCACTTTTCACTCTTGTCAGCAACACAAGTATGCATATCCTGTCCAACATTTGATTTTGACAGATATTAATATATATTTTTTCAATTGAATGTCCATAACATGGTCTTTTATTGGGGTCTCCCTTTGAGCTTCATTTGATGAACAATGATGGGAACAGCTCCTCCTCCATGCTTCAGTCATGTCTGCTCCTTTTGCCTTTTTGCATCGCTTGCCCAGGTTTCCCTTTGGGTGGTTTGTCCTCATTGTTCTGAAGATGTACTTCGTATATTATTTATATAATATTTTCTTAATCCTTTTACAACATATATTGAGAATATCTCTGACCCATTTTCAATTTCTTTAGTTACTTTCTTGGAAGATTTTGATTTAAAAGCATTTCTAATGTTAATATTAGTCTAGCATTCTTGTATAGTCAATATTTTGTGCCTTACTATTTTCCCTATCCTGATGTCTTAGAGATATTTATCTATATTTTCCTTGAAGAGTTTAAAGTGTTTCTGCCATTAGGTCTTACTCCTTTATTTTTTATTTTATTTTATTTTTTGTATAGGCCATGAGATAAAGATCCAAGGTCATCCTTTTCTATTAGGATTAACTTTTTTTCTGTTCCACTTATTGAATAGTCTCTGTTTCCCCCTGTCAGAACTGACATCCACATCTCACATCCACTAAATTTCCATTTCATGCATTTGTCTGTTTCTGGACTCTACTGCATTGGTCAGTAAATCCACCCCTGTACCAATATCACACTGTTTTAAGTGACATAGTAAGACCTGATATCTAATAGGGCAATACCTTCACTCTGCCTTTCTTCTTTGGATATATCCTGGCTAAGTGAGCAAGGTATAGACACCTGTTGTATGGTCCCATCTCATCTGCACCTATTTTACACAACTTAACCTGCCTTAACCAATGCAATGATCGTCTCTACTAGGCTACCAGCTCTTTGAAGGTCCCAATCATATCTCATATCTCACACAGGGGAAAAGGCAGTGCCTTACCCATTATAGAACTCCAGAAATGTTAGATGAATAGTCACTTATATAACGTCAAACCCAGTTGCAGACTTGAGTTCTACTCTAAATATATGATTATTAATAAAGTCACCTGGTGAACTTGCAAGGGTCTGTGATGCTCTGATTTCCTAGGAGTGCCCACTGTGCACTTTTAAGTGGATTGTTAGGCTCCTCTTGAATGAAAAGTGTTAGAGTTTTAAAAATATGGTACAGAAGGCTAACGAAATGGATGAGAAATAAGTTTCTCTGCATCTCTTAAACTCTATTCATATTACTTCTACTATTTCTAATTTTTCAATAATTCTTCACATTCTTAAAAAAAATTTAAGTGTACTTTGGTTGTTTCCATGTCTTGGCTACCATATATAAAGCTGCAATGAACATCGGAGCGCGTATATCTTTATGGATATATGTTTTCAGATTTTGGGGGTATCTACCCAAGGAGAAGGATTGCTGGGTCATATGGTAATTCTATTCTTCATTTTCTGAAGAACCTCCACACTGCCTTCCATAGTGGCTGTACCAGTCTGCATTCCCACCAACAGTGTATGAGGGTTCCTTTTTCTCCACAGCCTCTCCAACACTTATTATTATTTGTCTTGTTCACGATAGCCATTCTAACTGGTGTGAGGTGATGTCTCATTGTGGTTTTTATTTGCAGTTCTCTGATAATTAGTGGTGTTGAGCATTTTTTCATATGTCTATTGGTCATTTGTATGTCCTCTTCAGAGAAATGTCTCTTCAGGTCCTCTGCCTATTTTTTAATTGGATTTTTTGGTTTCTTGTTGTTGAGTTGTATGAGTGCCTTATATATTTTGGGCATTAGCCCCTTATTGGAGGCGTTGTTTGTGAAAATCTCCCATTTGGTTGGTTGCCCCTTTATTTTGCCAATAAACTTTAATGTAAAAAAAATTTTAAGCGTAAAATTAAATTTACTGTTTCTATGTTTGTGTCATTAAAAACATATAATCACTGGTTGATTCAAAGAGTAAATATTCTGCAAATAATAATCAAGGGGTGTAGAGCAATCCAAGAATAATAATTTAAAAATTCCTTAGAACCTTAAAAAAAATCATAGACAAGGGAGTGACAATAGGTTATTAAAGGGAACTAGGATACTGAGGTTCTGCCCTTTCCCTGAGTTGCTGATGCCAAAGGGAATACTAAGCCACGCGGCTACATTTCCTAGAAGACCACGGTCAGAGCAGAGAGCCCAGGCTATATAAACTGTGATGCTAAGCATAACGTTCTTAATAAAATTCCACCCATGAGATAATTATAAATTTCCGGAACAGTGTTAATGGTCCTGGGAAAAATGCTCCTGCCCACAGTCTCCCTTTGAAAGCTCTAATGGAAAGCCCAGGACACCTCATTCCTCTAAACGACGCTTTTCATCTGAATGCGGTCCTGAGCCATACTGTATACATGCTCAACATGTAAACAAAGATGCCCAAGGCTTATTTATCATATCAGGGTGGTTCACTTATGTAATTCAGAATCTTAAGGGCTCAATATAAATAAATAATAACAGTTAAACCGGAAACTGTGCTTCTATGGCTGTTTTCCTGCCTGTTAAATGAGAATGCTGATTCTTTCTGAAATTGATCCCGGCTTTCAGGTCCTATGATTCGAACTACGCGTATGTCAAAATGAGTAGGGCACTGATACAGAAGTAGGATTCTTACATCAAGCTGTACACTTCTTCTAGAATCATTTCGCTTAGCAGTTAAATGTCCATGGAGGTGTCTATATACTGTTGGCCAAGTATAATGGCAGAATTATATGGACACTTAGAATAATACACTTCTTAAATACACCCATTTGAATTGTAATGCAGGCTTCTTCAGTCTCCTTAGGAAACAGCTTAACCGAAGATGACCAGTTATATCTGTCAATCAAGGGAGTATACCAGGGTGCCAAAAAAATGTATACGCATGACTTGTATTCATCTTTTGTTATCGGTATATATTATTACAATTTTAATACAGTTTTTCCCTGTCCTAAAATGTGTATACATTTTTTGGGGAGCCTGCTGTATATTTCAGTTCAATGACTCCTACATCCTAATGCTAATCCAGTTTATTTAGTTCATGTATACGCCTGCATATTCCAAATTGACCATTCATATGTGTTTTGTTTGATTTTGCCAAAGCAGAGCCTGAGACAAGGACTTGGGTACGTGTAGTTTATTGGGGAGATGAGCCCAGGCAGCAGGAATGAGGATGCATGGAAAGCGAAACGGGGGAGGGGAAACTGCCAATAAAAGGTGCGCTATTCAGGCTCTCCACGGGGCAACTGGAACGCAGTTCCCCTGAGAATCCCACAAGGCACTCTCTCTGTGAGATGTGTAAAATACACCTCAGAATTGACCCTCCTACAAATGCAAGACTAGAGCATTATTTATGGACTCCCATCTCTACTGGTTGAGTGTCCATTGGGACCATTAACTCTCCTGCATTGAGGGCTGCCTTGTGAACTTGTGGTTTTGATAAACCCTGAGGGCAGAATCACACAGATATGCTACCAGTGCTGGAGCTCAGCGCAGAGGTGATACTGCCATGGCTGAAATCAGACCTGAGCTGAGATGACATCTGGGGCACAGAAAGCGTCTGTTATAATATGAATCAGATTAGATAAACGACTTACATAAAATGATGATCGGCTTGTATTTTCCAAAAAACAAACCCTTTTACAAAAGCTATGTTTAGGGCTCCTTACACAACATTAACTGAAATTTAGGTTCAGGCAAAAACATTTTTTAAAACACTAAATTATTCAAGTAATAATGATGGTATAGCTCTTGTCAAAATAAAATAAAGAAAAAAATAAGTCCTTCCAATTTTGTACCCTGTGTCTAGTGTGTTATATGAAATTCTGAAGACTATTTCCTGAGCTCCATTTATTTTTGAAGTTCAGTATCTTTTTCTTAATTTTTAAAAATTTTATTATATTTATTGGGATGACATTGCTTAGTAAAATTATGTAGGTTTCAAGTGAACAATTCTATAACACATCACCTGTGTATTGCACGTGTGTTCACCACCCAGGGTCAATTTTGCTTCCATCAGCATGTATTTGATCCCCTTTACCTTCTTCTACCATCCCCTCCCTGCTTACCCTCTGGTAACCACTGATGATGTTAAACATCATTTATAAATAGTTTATGTTTGCACGCTACTTAGTTCTCTACCACTCTGAAATTTAAAAAAATAATAATAAGTGAGAAAAAAAACAAATCTTTTATAATTTCAGTAATGTAGAAAAATATTTTTTAAAGCTCACCATCAATTTTGTTTACTCTGCTGGTTCCACTGCACATAAAAACAAGTGATTCTGAACATGCTGTTCCTGTTACAAAATGACTGATGGTAAGGGATGTCCCCAAGCATATGAAAAAAATGCCATGTTCTTTTCAAGCTTAATTTTCAACAAACAACTATATAAATACACAGGTATGAACCAACAATCCTTTACAAATGGAAAGCAAACACTTAATGGGAGGTAGATGTTAGTTTTAGATAAGCTTCCTGGACACCCTACGCGTGCAATATTTACTGTGATGATTACCAAAGAAGTTCTTAGCTTACTTCTACGGTTGCTACTACTACACACAGCGTGTGGGGACAAGAAAGGAAATGCATTCCTTGCTCCCAGAAGTGACCCACAGTCTAGTGTTTCCTGTGTTTTACTGACTACAAAAGGGAAGAACTTTCGCCTTTTATGTTCCCAACTCCACAGTCACCCATTCCAAACGGGAACAATTTGACAAGTCGGGTCACTGAAAAATTCTTACCAGTTTCTGCCCCGATAGGACCTCTAGGAGAGCAAGAAGCTTCACGCCATCTTTCATGTCTTCAAAAAGATCTTCTACCACCAGTGGGGGTTTCCGCTGCAAAATAAAATAAAATAAATTAACAAATGCAAAAACTGCTTCTGTTTGTCATACCTCTGCTACTCATTGTGAAATATGTAGGAGAACTTTCTAAAATACCTAAATGATTTATTTTGGATATGATTGGCAATTACCTTTTGATAGCTGTGAGGAGAAAAACAATCCTTGGGAGATCAATGTAACATTCAAAAGCCTCAGGAGGCCTGATGCTTGGGCTTTCATAAATACGTACATACCAGCCTCTTTCTAGAAAGGGATTTTTGACAAGGGTGGGATGGTGTGGGATAAGTGAAGGGAAAGAGGGCACTATCAATATAAAAGACAAGAGAGGCATTAAAGCAGGACCTAAAAGAGGAGCAGGAGGTGCCCCACATAAGCTGGGTCACCTTCCCAGCTGCACTCTGAGTGAGCACATTACTGGGCTTAACCAGGTGCCACACTTCCATAGTCTCTCTCCCAGGCAGCCTCCCTGCTCAGGACCAGCTGTGGGAGCCCTGTTAGCATAGCCAAGGGCACAGATTTCATCTTCCATCAGTAGGCTGGCTATGTTGTGTTTCACAGCCTGGCCAAGATAGCAAACATTCTCTCACAGCGTGACATTGAACCCAGGGGATCACAAGTACCAGAGTCCAGACTGATCATTGCAAATCCATTGCCACTGCTGGAAAAATAAATCAAGGCCCACTTTCAATTCATGGAGGGTCTTTTACATTTTATGAAGGTCATTAAAATACCTAATATACTTGGGTTCATCCAACCTTGAATTAAGGTCTGTCTTGGCTCAGGAGAAAGTAAAGAAGTGATGACGCTAATGTTGATGGTCAGTGGTGGGGTGGGGCTGGGGGAATGTTAGGTGTCCTCAGATTTCTCACAGAGTAAGGAATTTTTCTATTTATCACCTCGGTTCAGTCTCTATATATAGTTTTCTGATTCTGAAAACCTGTTAAAGGCCTGATACTAGATTCCTGACTTTCAACTATCTTTAAAAAAAACAATTCTATGTAGAGATAGATATTTAATCACTAACTGTTATATTGAAACGTGCCTTTTTCTCTATACACTGCTATGAAGCACTTATATTTCTTTTATAACGGCATGAATTACAGTCTCTGAATGGTACAATTCTAATTTTGAACACGTTTTTCTCTCTTTACAAAATGAACAACTGAATACATTTTGTTCTCATGCTGTGAAATACATGTTCAAAAATAACACTTTTCATTTGTAATCACCCTTTTAAATTCTACTATTGACACTGCTTATTATTTATATAGCAAAAATGTAATAGTGACTTTTAATTCTAAGCATATAAATAAAATTATTTAGAATAAAATGAGCCATTACAATGAAAACTATTCAGAGCAATAAGAATCAAAATTATTGTATGAGCTTTATGTAATCATTAGAAATATGGTCTATTATTGCAAATGTCCATTTGTGTCTTATAATTTAAATACAGTGGAACAACGAGGGAAAAGTTCATAAATATATGATATATTCAGTGAACAAATACAAATAAAGTTTTTCATATATTTTATTAATCTAAAAATACATAAAGTTAAATAAGACAGAGAACTTTTATGAAATAATAAATACTCCAAGAAATTGGACACAAAAAAAATGATAAATTACACCCATACGTCCATTTTGCCCTTAAACATACACTTTGAGGAACACTTTCTCTTGACCCCACTTCTGCCTGTCCTGTTCTTCCTCTTGTGTCTCTCCTGGTGCTTCACCTGCTTCCGGTCCCGTCCAGCTGCTCCTGGGAATGGCCTTCCCGTCAGCAGAGCCCAGGGGCCTCTCTGCATTGGGCATCGGTGGTACCATCATCTCCTTGATCTGTTCCTCCCCAAACCTCTGTGATCAGCCTGCCTGGTTTACAGGCCTCTTTTCCTTCTCTCTCTCCTCTCTTCCTAACTATGGCCATTCACCAGACTCAATCCTGACTCCTCTGTTCTTTAGAAAATTTTGTCTGGAAAGGCACAATTCTTGAATCCTTCCTTCCACTTAACTGTTCTCTCCTAGACATTGTTGAGTGCATGGCAGGCTCTCAATGAGTATTGTTGGCTGACTGACTGAGAATGAATGAATATAGTTTTCTCAAAAAAAAAAAAATTTCTGCAGGCCCCATGTCTGCCCATCTTAATGGATCTTTAAATGTGGTATATACATTATGGGCAGAGAAAAATGGTCTCCAGACTCTAAGCAATCACAGACTGCAACACAAAACACACATAGAAGTATCTTGTTTCTGAAAGTCTTGTTCCCAACTTGTTTAAAACTTGTCGAAGGAATGAATGAGCTTCTCAGTCTGTGCACGGAAAATAATAGATGGTTTTGATGTGAATACAAATACCGAGAACACCTTCAACTTTCCTCTTTTTCCCCTTAGCAAATTCCTGGTCAGTTTTGTCACTCAGCTCATATGCAATCTTTTTCAGTTATCCAACTGGAATTAATTACTTCTTCCATCCTAAGTACACTGTCGAGATTACAAGGGTCACATTCCATGATAGCTATTTACAAATCTGTGTCCCCAGGAACTCAGTTCATGGGACTTCTTGAGCACAAGGAAGAAGTTGAATATATCTTTATATGCTTAATAGCAGGCAGAGTGCTTAGTGCTAGTTGTTAGGAAGCATGTAGACGGTGACTGAAACAACGCAACAAGGATATCTACAAACACCTTTTGGAATCTTAGGGAGGTGCATGCAAATAAGATCATGATGCAAAAATTTCTCTTTTTATAGGAAACATGAGTTGCTTCTGAAAACTTTTCCACCAGTGTCTTTCTATACAAAGCAAAGTGATGCAGTCTGATGACTATTAATATACACAATAGAAATTGGGAGAAAATATTTCTCTTTAAAATAAAAATGTATATGTCCACTTACATTTGCAATATACAGGTATTATATTTTCAACACACTGAATGATAGGTTCTAGCATTATGTAATCATTCTCATTCTAATACCTACACCAGTAAAAGAGAAAGAAAATAAACCTCTGGACAATCTTACTGCAAAGAGCTTACAAAAACGCATACTAGACAACGACACATATTTCTACAAGCTCTGTCCAATTGCCCCCAATGTAAATATTGTGCAAAACCAAAAAAAGAACAACAAAACAACCACACCTCCATTTATCAAAAATTACACCAGAATAAACAAGTCCTAGTAATGATTGGGCATGGTTTTCTATCCCATTTTGCACAAAGCATCGTTTACATATGGCAAATGACCAACTAGAGGAGACGTTTTCTATTGTGACTGCATCACACTTATTTCTTGGAGCAACATTTTAATAAAAAACCTTGCAGCTAAAATGTCTCTCCTGTCACATAGGTGAACACTTATGGCACCAATCTGATTACTTCGGTAGGATTCGGGTCATGGTCCTGGAGGCCAAAATGAAGAGTTAGAAAGGAGAGGGTAATTTATCGGAGACTGACTTAATGGAAAATAAAAATAATGTGGTTTTGTTGCTCACCAATTTGCAGTTTCAAGCACTAGATAGAAATCTATAAGGCACTTTTAAGGTCACAATTATCTTTAAAAAAAATAGCATAAAATTATAATAAGCTCTTTTTTTTTGTACAGTATTCTCCGTGGCCCTGTCAGTCACATTTAGATATTCTACAGATATTCATGCTGAATCTGAGGTGATTTGAAAAAAGAAAACTCCTGACTGGGTGAGAGGAGAGGGAGATGAAGAAGAGAGAGAAGAAAGACTGAAAGAGGTACTTCACTTCTGTAGCTATCCCCTTCTAGAAGCTGTCCTCAAACTGGTTTAAGCCCTGTGTTTTGATGCTAAGAGGATGGCCTGGTCTCTGAAAGTCTAGAAACTCAGGAAAAGTGCACATGCCTCTGTGCCTGGCTTTATCCTTGGTAGTTAATTTATGAGTGGAACTGACATCACAGAGCATCTTTCTCTCTTTATTCTTCTATCCCTTTGTTTTTGCTGTGCAGTCCCTTTAACAACATGTAATAACATGTAATGAAATTTATTCCCTTTCTCTTAGGGCTTAAAAGTGATCAAACGTTTGTCCTTGAACCTTATGAAATACGAGAATGCACAGGGCTCTTTGATATAATTTTTACTATTTCCTGTATTTTAGGGAAATAATCTACTTTCTAACATTGTGTGTGTGTGAACTACTTGTGTCAGTTTACTAGTCTACAAACACTAGTCTATATTTAACCCTTACCCCCCATTTATTTTCATCCTTTTATTCATCAAGGGATGGCCATGTTTACTAAGCCACATGTTGATTTCATGCCCCTAGAAACAATTACATTACTTAGGGAGAAAAGATTAAGAGAATAATTTTGATTTTAAAAAAAAGATATCAGACATATCAATTTGGCATGAAATTAAAATTTCAGGGACTCTCACACTTAAAAATTATATATGAATTGAAAAATGTTAGTGCAAAAAGTAGATAGGAAAAAGTGGTCACTACTATAGACTACATATGCAAATTCCAGTATTTAGTAGGTGTTTCTGTGACTTAGATATTTATACATTCTAATTTAGTAGATGTTTTAGTAGGGATGTAAAAGGAAAGGAAAGAAGGAAAATAAGAAGGGAGGGAAGAATGAATAACATATTGTTGAACATCTCAATGTGCCAAGCACTACGCTGAGGGTTTATATACATGTTATTTCATTTAATATTCATATCTACCCCATATGGGACTAGCACCTCCTCTTTAAAAGCAAGGAAGCTGAATCTCAGAGAGGTTAAACCATCGGCCCAGGTCACACCCCGACTAAGTGACTAGATTTCAGCCTAGGTTTATTATACTTTGAGCTACCTTGTTAGACAGGAAGCTTAGTATAAAAATTCTTCATTTTTTTCCAAATAATACACCATACTATATATGTGATTTGTATTTAATATCAATACAAAAGTAGTAACTAATCAGCGGACGTGCCTGCCACTCTACTAGAAACAAAAAAAAATATTAACAAATAATAGAAGCATCATGCGTATAAATACATATTGGCATAGACACAAGTCAGCCCAACTCACACCATGTCCCCCAGCCGTCACATTTTTACACCCTTATCTTTTGTTATGTGAGCAACCTGAGCTGAGCCCATCACTTTCTCTGCTTGGATCCAGGCGATGGCTGAAGCTACGTGGTCACAGGGCAATGACCTAAGGACAAGTGTCAGCAGGTCCTGCTGCCAAGGCCCCTCTGCCTTTTTCTTTCCTAAGACTGGGTGAGTGTGTTAGGGTTCCCCAAGACCATCCTCAGCTCTATGACTCTCTAGAAGGACTAACCGGACTCAGAAAAGCTGCTATACTCATTGCTACGTTATTACAATGAAAGGACACAGGTTACAATCAGCAAAGGTAAAATGAACATGGCGAAACCATGTCCAGAGGTGGGTGACCTGTCCCTTCCCAGTGGAGTTGCACAGGGATATGCCTAATTTCCCAGCCACGGTGTGTGATGGTGCCTGTGAAGTGCTGCTAAGCAGGAAAGCAGACCCAGCCTTGGTGCCCGGGCTTTTATTTAGAGTCTGTCGTTAGGCACGTGTAGGCACGGGGCGCTTGCACAACTGACCTCAGTTACTCAGGCTCCAGCCCTTCCCACCCCTGTTCCTCCAGCAAAAGCAGGTGTTCACCATAAAACACATTGTCAAGATAAACTGATCTTATCAAAATGGTACAGCTCTGCCCAAGGCCTCAGGGGTACAGAACGCTCCTGCTGCATAGAACATTCCAGGTGCTCTGAGGTTATCTCCCAGGAGCCAGTCAAGGGCCATTCCTAAAGACAAGTCTTTATTTGGAATGTAAAGAGTTTGAGCAACTGAGGCCAACTGAATTAACCCTTTCCTGCCCAGACAGCATTTCCTTCCCGTACCCTGAGGCACCCAGTTATTTGTTAATAGATTTCATCTGCAATCAGTTTCAGTCACTTGCAAGAAAATAAAGCACAGCTGATATGTATGTTTATTTTGTGATTATTTTGTAAACACTGTTCTGAGTGTAACAAGTGACATGCCAATGTCTTTCCACTCCCACTCTGTGATAAGATTCATGTACATGACCAGGGATAAATTTCATTCCTTATTAATGAGGGTGTGCATTTTCATGAGAACCTGATTGCATTTGATGTGAGAAAATGTCTTATAAATTTTTGACCAATTGATACTGGTAAATGAAAGTGGAAATAGCTTAGGGTCATTGATGAACAAACACACACAAATTTTTAAAAATTCAGTAAATAAATAGATAAAAGGACTAGAGCCATTGAGCATGGACAAGTATATGCCTATAAATCCGAAATTATAAAAACGTTAATGGACTAAAAATAGTTGTATAATTTTTAACTTTGCATTAATAGGGCAATCACATGCACATCAATTAAAGTGAAAGAAGCTTTGGGTGTTAGATTAAAAGCAGTAATGTGGAAGAGTACAGGCCTACTTGGAAACATTACAGGCATACCATCATCACTTTATAAGCAGATATCTGCACATCTGCTAGAATCTTACAGTCCCTTAGTAACAAACATCACATAGCTATCAGGGAGATTTACAGTACGAATGATTCAGTCATTACCAAAGGAAAGGGTAAACATCACCTATCCAGTGCCAGGGCCAACCCGGGCGCTCATTTACCATTAATACTTTTAGTCTCAGAACAATTGGGCAGTCTTACCAAATGCTTTTTCCTCCTGGGGAGAAAAAGCTCCCAAAACATTTTATGGCACACATACACAAAAATAGCTATAGGAGTTTACTTTAAAATACTAAATACATATCCTAGGGTTTAAAATACTAAGTACATATCCTAGGGTTGCTAGCTATCTAGTGATACCAGTAAAACTGAACTAGAAGAGGTCTAAAGGGATAGCACGTGGCACAGATAACTCTTTACTCCAGTAAACAGCCTGAGTTACTCTCCCAAAGAGTATGTAAGTGGCAAGGCTGGTTCTCAAGGTGTATTCTGTGCACCTTGAAACCTCTGGACACACAATGGTCCTCACTTCTAGAGCCAGACACACCACTACCTCTGGTTTACATAAGTTTTAGGTAAGAACTATCTCACAGGCTGAGAGACAGTGTATGGGGAAAATCCCACCTCAGGACCAGTCTAGAATGTTTGCAGGCTCTGATGGTTATCTGACGGGTGGGAGCAACAAGCTAAACAACAGGAACAGAGAGGAAAGTGGGAAAGGAAGAGGGTTTGACCAGCAGATGGGGAGCAAGTTACCTCCCCAAAGCTTGGCAAAGAGCCCACGGCACTAAAACGTCTAAAAATGCCAAAGTAGCCTTAGACCAGTTCAGTAAAATCATGATTATGACCCCTGATGGTGAGCCAATAAAATTAATTCAAAGTCTATCATGTTTTTCCATTTTATTCAGAAAATCGAATTCGATTTTCCCAATATCACCAGAAACAAGGTGAAGTAACTAAAAAATTTTATGTGTAATCTGTTTTTTTTTTCTTCCTCTCCCTTTAGCAAAGCACTATTGTGACTATTTTCCACCACTACCTGGCAAAAGTGAGAAGATGGTTCCCACTCTTTCGTTTCCTATGACAGATAGCATAATCATTTCCACTTCCTTAATTACTTAATTCAATTCCGAATAAATATCCCAAAGGCAATAACTACTCTCCAGCCCAACTTTAAATCTGCTTGCAAAACTCTGCTCTTAACAATTTTCACATGCAATAAAATTCTTTTCACTCTGTAGGAGGTATAAAAGAAACACAGTTGTTTTATTCAGTACAACACGGGGGTTATTTTTTTACCCCTCTCTTTTGCTCAGACCCCATAGCTGATCCATCAACAAATCTTGTTGGCTTTATTTTCAAAACTCATTCAAAATCCAACCACTTCTCACCACCTCCACTGCTCTATGTTGGTTCAAGACATGTGTCTCTTGCCTGGATGACTTCAACCTTCTAACTTACCTCCCTCTCGTCCTAGACGCTCTTCACTTTATCCTCAACAGAACTGCTTATTTGCCTCCGGTACTGTCCATCCCCCTCTTAGGATATAAGTCCCATAATGAAGAGGTTAGTTTTTCTGTTTTGTTCATTGCTACCTTCCCACTACCTAGAACACTGCTGAGCATATAAACACCATGTTAAAATATTTACTGAATGAATGTACAAATAAATATGTTTCTAAAATAAGGAAATTTGACAAGTATTATCAAAATGTTTAATACTCTGCATATACTCTGTAAGCCTGTATCTATGTTACCAATAAATTAATATATTTTATTGATAAATTAATATAAATGCTACTCATTTTGAAACGATGACTGTCCTTCATAATCTTTTAGTTACATATCTGGAAATAACTAATTTATCAATACACTTAGGACTATCAAACTAAAGTAGCTTTCGAAAAACAACGAAAGGATGATCTCTGGGGAGGAATTATTACATTTACCTTTTCCTCTTTGCTGTTCTTCCTCCTCATCTTAGTTCATTCATAGTCCCACCAAACTATATACAGGAAACAGATGGGAGTACAATTCAGTCCTGAAAGTGTTTCCATGTTATCATCTTTCAGCACTGTTGGTGGAAAGACAACTGAAGAATAACAAAGCAGCCCCCAAAGTGATATTTCATGACTATGACGATGTCAATCAAAGTCATCTTTAGCATGGATTATTTAAAAAGCATGGAAACTCAGAAGTGTTCCTTTTAAAGAAGTGTATGAATCTAGCTTGGTGTCGAAACAAAATGTGCTCTTATATTCTGGGTTGAATTGTCTCCCTCACCCCAAGATATGTGACCTCATATCAGGACCTCAGAATGTGATCTCATTTGGAAATAGAATCTTTAGAGATAATCAAGTTAAAATGAGGTCATCAGGATGGGTCCTAACCCAATATGCCTAAGTGTCCTTACATAAAGGGGAAATTTGGACAAAGACACAGACAGGCACAGGGGCAGGATTGGACTGATGGGGCTGCAAGCCAAGGAATGTTAAGGACCGCAGGCCACCAGCAGATGCTAGGAAGAGGCAAGGAAGAGCCTCGAGAACTGGGAGATAATACATTTCTCATTTTAAGCCACTCAGTATGTGGTACTTTGTTACGGCAGCTTGTAGCAAACTAATACAGAACATAACTAATGTTTTATGATTTTTAAGTTCTTCTAAAAAATGTGGACATGCTCATATCATGCCTGAGGTCATCCAAAAATTTCAGTATTAAAAATGTTCAGTGCCTATCCTTAATAGCCCCAGAGATCTAAGGCTGGCAGATGGAAAAAGGACTGTTTGTTGCATATTGAAAAAGAAGCCTCATTTATAGAAACACGACACAATGGCCATTTGAGGTCCAGATTTCCCACCAAGGGACTTATTGCCAAACTATACATTTAATTCACAACCAAATATCATAAAGATTGAATCAAGGGTGTTTAAATACAAATAAAACTTTCTATTTGACAAAACGAGAGAAAATGTG
>NW_017731391.1:85296-109765 GCF_001890085.2 Hipposideros armiger | reverse complement strand
CAGTGTCACTGGCCCTCATATGTGGGATCCGAACCGGGGCCCTCTGGCATCCCAAGCGAGTTCTTAACCATCGCGCCACTCGGCCGGCCCTAGAAGTCATTCTTGACTCATTCTCCAAAATTCCAATTAATTACTCAGTCCACCTCTAAACGTCTTTTAATTGATCCACTTTTCTCCATTCCTCACCACTACTTTAGTCAAACTGACCTCAACTCTCATCTGACTTACAGTAAGGTCAATCTATCTCCAGTCTTACTCCATTCTGTTCTAATGTGTGTGAGAGAGACAGAGAGAGAGGGAGGGGGAGAGAGAGGGAGGTTTAGGGCCAGAGCGATCATTTCCTTTTTCTGCCTAAGAATCTTCCTTTAATGTATGTCACTGCCCGTAACACAACTTCCAAATTCTCTTAACGACTGACCTGTAACCAATTCTCCGTTTTCTCTGTTGCCAGCCCACGCCCGGAATCCACCTTTTCAGGCATTCCGCACTTCCGTTTCCTTTACTGTACCAGGTGCTTTCCCACCTCTCAACGTTGACCACGTGGGTTCCTTCACCTACTCACTCCCAAGACATTTCTCAGGCTCCTGCTTAGATGTTCTCTCCTGTGAAGCCTGTCCTGAAGCCCTTCTTCTGATGAGCGAGGGCTTGGCTGTGTTTGCCATGTGTCCTGACACCCTGCACTCCCTTCTCACGGGATTCACCACCAACACTTCAATGTAACTGTTTGTCTCTTCTGCTAGACTATCATTTTCATGACGCTATGGGCTGTATCAGTCTTTGCTCACCACTGTATTCACAACACCTAGCACATCATAAGGGCTTGAAAGTATTCGCTGTGTGAATAGCTAAATAAACAAATGAAGCACAGGAGACACGCAATGGTTAGTGCCCAAGCTTAGGAGTCCTGCGGTTGAAATCTGGGCTGTCACCTCCTTGTTATGTGACCTTCAGGTTATTAATTACTCTAACCTTCAGCTTTGTAATCTATAAAATAGTGAAATCATATTTATATTTGTTAATTTTTATGAGAATTAAATAAAAGATAAAATTGCTAAGAACAGTAATCGGCACATGGTGAGGGTTCAGAGACCAGCATCCCTGAGATTTAGAAATATTTGTAGCATTCAGTGATGACGCGCTACAACTGATGAGGACTTAACTTTGGTAAGCCATTACTGACAATCAACATTGAGCAAATTAAAAAATAAATACTCCACCTTCTTTCACTGGAAGAGCAAACGATAGAAAGATGCAGTTTTCTTCTTGAAAAGCAAGGAAATTATAGGGTTCATATCTAAATATGAAGCCTCATTACTGAATTATCAAGTATATGAAATAAATTCAACCCCCTAATTTTTGTTATTGTTAAATTACATTATATTGACAATTTGTGATTTGCAATGTTTCATATAATTGCAGAGCATAAAAACTTCAATTTGAAAACAAAGCAAATAGCGAAAAAAAAGACCTGATAATTATATCCACAAATTTGAGTAATCTACCTCTGTGTACTAAAAATCACACACACACACACACACACACACACACACACACACACACACACACACAAACCCAGAAAATTTTGAAGTTCTTTACCCTACTTGTAATAAGATTTTTGTCTTCAGAAAAGTATATTTTCTGAAAACAGATTGCTCTCTTCGCGCCATATCTCTTCGTACTGCTGTCATAATATTTATAAAGAATTTTGTTGCAACAGAATGAAATGTCATCAATAAGAGAGCTTATTGTTATATTTAATTAGAAATAAACAGTTTGTTCATTTGCAACTGAACAAAGAAGCCAAGGACAAAACTGAAAATTTCCCATTAAAAACACTCCCCAAATTCATCTTTGTGAAGCATGGTTTGAACATCTCCCAAGGCAGGCAAGACTGAACAATCTCAAGCGGAAGGATCATTTTTTTATTGCTTCTCAATTCAACATCCTAATTCTTTAACCTGCTACAACCTACTATTAAAGCTATTTTTGGAAATGGTCAATTTCCAAAGAAGCTTTTTGAGAAAACAGATATAAACTTTCTAAATTAGAAGTCTTTTTAATTGTCCTTTAAAATAGAAGTGTTTTTAGTTTGCTTGAAAACTTTAAAGAAGGCATTGAAGTAGCAAGACATTATCACAGAATTTAGGATGAAATGGTTTATCATTCTAGTTTAAATCCACAAAAAGTCCCATGACTGTTGTGCAAAAGCTCTCAAACAATAGAGATCCTGAAAAACATTTATAGCTTGCATTCTAGAAAAAACTTGAAACTTTTTTTTCTCCCAATTTAACACTTTTCTCCATTCTTAGTCTTAAAGATATAATAACTTGTCGCATTACACAGCGTAAGTAGTAGGTGAATTAAGACTAATATCTTGAGTACTTGCATAAAAAATATTTTTGACGTGGGTCATTTTCTGACCTTTATTGGTAGATGCCAACAGAAAATTGTAGGAAAAAAACCCACACAAGAAATAAAATGTATTTTAACTCTTTTAAATGGGTTGGTTGTGAGATTATCTGAAACAATTCCAAAGACAAGCAATGAACAACAGGGGTTCATTACCACAGCAGGAAACATTTGCTATGAAAGAGGAAAGAAGTGTTACTGCCATCACTCCAGGATCCAGTTCCTGTCCCTGTTTTACAGGTTTGGAAGGAATTCTCCTGTGCTTCAGGCCAGACCTCAGAATGAACTTGGGGCCTGTCATGTATTGAATGTTTGTATGTCCCCATATGTTGTGCCTCAACACCTAATGTGATGGTGCTTGGAAGTGGGGCCTTGGGAAGTAACTACGTGTGGATGAGGTCCTGAGGCGATGCCCCCATGGGGGGATTAATGGACTTATAAGAAGAAGAGACCAGAGTTTTTCTCTCTCCCCCCCACCCCATGCCATGTGAGGACATAGCCAGGAAGAGAACTCTCACCAGGAATCAAATCAGTTAGCACCTTGACCTTGGACTTCCCAAACTCCAGAACTGTGAGAAATAAATGTTTGTTGTTTAAGCGCTCCATTTTGTTCCAGCAGCCCAAGCTGGCTAATATTGGGTTTAAATTGATTATTTACTAGGCAAAGTAAACAAACAACACAAGCAGCACACCAAACCAGATTCAATCATACCTAATAAATTACAGGACACCAGATCCTTTCAAAGTCGAAAGGAATTATGGTTCCATCCTTTCTTAGTTATAAGACAAACCATTGGCCTTGGTTATTTAATAGGTTATTTAGGTTATTTAATAATAAGAAGGAAGAGGAAAAGTTGTCTTCAAGAAGCTCTGAAGGGTAAGGAAAGACCCTGAAACAGGTAAAGTTGCTTCTTTCTGGATTATTTTTAGTGAGAAATATTTTTATTCTACGTGTGGCTTTGGGCCTGCTCTGTGACTGAAAACCTACTGTCAGGGGAGACATCTGCGTGTTGCTGATGGGTGATCAGGAGTCAAGGACCAAAAGTTTAAGAAGCCATTTTCATGAGAGAGACTTAGTGAGAGTCTGGGCATGACATATGCTTCTGTGGAGCCTAGCTGGCTGAGTGTGTGTGTGTGTGTGTGTGTGTGTGTGTGTGTGTGTGTGTGTGTGTGCACGCGCACGCACACAGATATGCACACATTGGCTTGTGTCATGTACACAGGGTGCCAGAGTGATAGGACCAAGCACACTCTAGCATCACAGAACAACTTTGGAAGCAAGCCTTCTCACAGAGACAGCAGGAAAAGTGACACAATGCCATGGTCCAGAGGTTGGATCAAAGACATGGAATTGACCTTGTTTCTGTGACAAGTGAGATATTATCGTTCTCAGAAGTAAGTGGGCACACTGCGATGGGGAGGGAAGTGTGTGCTTCCATTTCAATATGGGTGTATATGTAAACGTGACCTCAATGAGACCGTGATGCCTAGAATGTGCAGGTTGCATGTGTTTTTACAGGGATAGGGTACAGATAGAAAGAGGGTTGGAGATGAGGATAAAGATGGGGATGGGGAGGCTGAGACAGAGACAGAAAAGCTGGGTGGAGGCGTAATGGAGGAGGATAGATGACGGGCGACACAGAGATGGTACAGGGATGGGAGAAGGAGAAAGAAATAGGGCTGGAAATAGAAACTTAAATTGGGATGAAGGTGAGCAAAGGATGGGGAAGAGGGAGAGAGACGAGTAGGGGATCAGGTGAGCTGCTGCTGAGACAGAGGCAGATATAAACATCAACCTACAGCTATCGTAAACTCTCAGCTGCCAAATGAGGGTAATGGGGTCAGATGTGATTTTCAGAATCTTTTCCAGATATAAGAGAGTCAGTAATGGAAAATGATCTCCAGTGAATTTGTGGGTTTTGGCTATCTTTGGCAAGATACTACAATATCAGTATAAATAAATTCAGGATAACAAGTGTAGGTATCATTGGTCTGCTTCAGTTTTCAGTTTTCAAGATGACCCAAGTGGCAGGGGGTGGGGGAAGAGAAGAAAAAAAAGAAGAACAAAATAGCTCTATCACATTACGGTTATAATGGAGACGTCGTGGAGGTAATCATTTTCTGGATCTTTCAAAATGATACTATTGATGCAAAAATGTGTGAAGTAAGGAAAACACATGGACTTTAGCTTCCTGTCTGGATTAAAATCTCAGTGGCACTGATTTATAAAGAGGCATGCTATAAAATAACCTGTGTCAGGCACTCGGCACAGTGCCAGAAATGCATCCTTACTTCTTCCCCCACTGATGTCTTCTTTGTTATTCCAACACAACAAGAAAAGATAAAGTCTCTTTGCTGCTGTTGTTTTATTAAACAGCTCTGCATGGCACGCAGCACTGTGCTTAGAGCTACGAACATCTGTAAAGAAATCCCACCAAGTAGAAGATGCCTTAACATTTTACAATGGTGCTGGGAAGGTGAAATATGAAACCATACAAAGTAGTTTAAGACATGGTGAACTTCATCTTGCTACAGGTTCTGGAGAAGTGCTGCGATTTCAGATTCTAAAGCACTGAAGACAAGAAAACCAGGGAAGGTACGGGGCTGGCCCTGGAGCAGGGCTGCAAGGGAAACTGCTAACATTCTTGGAGCATTTGCAAGGGGACAAGGCACAATCTGTTGCAACCACTGTGCCAGAGAATTCCCTTCTCATCGAGGGCTTTTGGAAAGAGGTTATAGGAGACAGAATCCCAACTCATTACATATATAAAAGCATTGCTCTAGTCTTCTGTTTTTTGCTGGATTGTAAACTTCTCCAAGCCTGGGAAAGTGTCATACTAAGTTTTGTCTTGTCTCCAAAGCGTAGCAGAGACACTTGGTAGGTAAGCAGTTAATTTGTACAATGGGCAATACATCGCCAAGCTTCATTTTCTTCTGAACTATAAGAGGGGCGTTGGGGAAGTCCCGACCCAAACTGCCCATAGGGTTCTGCCTTGTGCACTACGGGTGCCACTCTCAGCCAAAGCGTCCTCTAACTGAATGCAGACAACTGTCCCATCGTCTGCATGAACTTTACAAACGCAAAATTTAGGGGGCTGCATATTTTTCCATCAGCGTTACAAGAGATTGTTTTAACATAATGTAGCTATATTGGGATTTGCTTTATATTAGTATTTATGTTCAAGGTCATTGCAGTGTACAAATACAGTCCCCTGATACAACTTAATGTCAATATGGAAAATCTCAGAATAATTAGTCTTTTTAGTGTCCTGCCACCATGGCTACTTTTCTGTCAAAAGCACTACGAAGGGAGACAGGATCTTCTCAGGTAAAATTCTTGGCTCAGAGCAGACCACTCTTTGCTTCTTTCTGTGCCAATTCGAACAACCACACAAATGAAAATCCAGTACCAATTGATTCTCCTTTTCATATGATACACACGTTATTAATACAGAGGCAATAGTCTTGGATGAAATAGTTCATCAAGATTCATGAAACTGACATGAAGTAATTTCTCTTGACTCTAGCTATCTGTTCATTTCTTCTCAGAGGCAACATGAGTGAATGCTATATGTAGGTGACAGGTAAACTGATAACAGTCAATATCCCTGATTAGTAATAGCGACAACAGTGACAGCAGCATTCCTTTATACTGCACATTTCATGATTTATTGTCTCCAGCTAAGTCAACACAGAACTCTGGGTAGTTTCCGTTACCTTGGCCAGATGAGAGTTGATCCATTTTGTGAAAGTGCGTTTTTGTACTATCTCTTGCTCATCTAGAAGAAAAAAAAAAATCAAATTAGATAACACAGTATCATGAGAGTATATCATGAAAAAAAGTTTATTATTACACAACTCTGTTACTGTATCTTCTAATTCATTTCACCAATTGTCATGAAGGAAAAGGCAGTACGACTCCAAGTATATTATTAATCAATTAGACTATTTCTTTAAAAAATTATCAGCAATGTGCTCTAAAGTTTGCAATATGTTAGCCCTATATTCACCCTCACTTATTGAAAGTTCTTTGTACAGCTGGTTATACCTGTTTGAAAAAAAATCACTGAGGCCAACTGAGTGTGAAGTTTTATGCTAAATGCAAAAGGATGCAGAGAGATGAACAGGCAAACATCTCCACCATGAAGCATATAAAGGTGGAGACAAACAGGCATATGCATAGCAGAGCGTTATACGGTAATGCAATAAGATAGAGCTGCCTGTATACAGGACGCCTTACAGGGACTTCCCAGGGGTGCGGAGAATGGTGAACGCTCTCTAGGGTGACCTCCAAAGATTCCACCTCTTGGAATCCACACCTTTGTGCAGGCAGACTGCAGGCAGAACCTGTCATGTGCTTCTAATCAATGGACTATGGCAAAGGTGAAGGAACGCCACACCCATGAATATGTCCCTTTATGCAACATTCCATCTTAGCTGACTTGAGTGAGAGAGCAGGCAAACGGTCCTGTTGTGAGCTGCCCATGGAGAGGGCCACGTGGGCGGGAAGTGTGTGTGCTGCTCTCAGAAGTGGAGGGCGGCCTCCTGCCAAAAGCCAGCGAGAAGCGGGGGCCCTCTGTCTTACAGTAGCAAGGAAATGAGTCTGAAAGTGGATTCTTCCCTAGTTCAGTCTCCAGATAAGAATGCAGCACAACTGACACCTTGAGTGCCAATATTTGAGACGCTGATCAGAAGATGCATCTATGCTGTGCATGGAGATAGTAAATGAACGTTGTTTTGAATTGCTAAGGTTGTGGTAATTTGTTATGCAACAAGAGAAAACTAATACTAGATGCAAAAGTGGGAAGGTCCAGGAAGGTTTTAACTGGAGGTAGGCGGAGATGAAGGCCAGAAGAGGGGACAATGTGACACCATTCAGAGAAAGGGTGAATTCTATTCATTCTGCCACCTCTATTAAATGTCAAGTGTTTGCAAAACACTAGACTAGATGTTGTGAGGAACAATATGAACAAGATATCATTTCAACTCCTCATCCTTTCAGGAATGATGCTCAAATCTCCATCTCAAGAGCTGACCACTCCCGGGCTGCAGCTCAGGGCACCTGACTGCCTACGAGAACATAAACTCCATGAAGATACTAACTTTATCCCCAGTGTCTACAAATGTGACAAATAAATACTGTTGAATGAAGAAAATTAATAACAAAACTTTTTCATTTGGAGAAATTGTGGATAGCTCCATAAAATTTACAGAATACCATTATTTCTAATGTATTTTAAGCATGTGTTTTGTTTTAACTTTCAAATACACACCAAAAACAAACCAGTATAATAATAGAAACACTTGCTATGCAAAAGGCACTGATATTTCTATCTCTATCTCTAGCTCTCTATATAGATTACATAATTTAATTAGTTTAATTAATTAATTAGTTATTATATATCATATGTAATACATGTGGCATTAACTTACTTTAATTCTTATAACAAAGCTACAAGCAGTAAGTATTACAATGCTTATTTTACAAATAAAACCAAAGCACCTAGAAGTTAAGCATTTTTACCAAAGTCACCCAGTGCCAGAGTCAAGTTTTAGACCCCACATGTCCTGTTCCTATAACACTACACTGCTGCCCAAAGACGGCACAGAATTACTCGATTAGTCATATCAAATATTAATCACACCAAAATGATAGATTCATAGTTAAATCAATTTGACTTTGACCTTAAAACCTTTAGATTCTATAAATAAAGTCATGTAGCAACAGCATGGCCTTAACTAATCAAGCTAGCTTTGATGGAATTCAGAACTTTATAATACACAAATCCAATTCTAAGCCTAAAATAATCAATAGATACAGTTACAGTGCTTGTAAAGTTTTAAACTCAATTTGAGATTATATGCTATTTTATAAATATCACAAGATGTCAATGTTTTAAAATCTTAAATTATCATAATGTTAGTGTATAGAGTCATAGATTAGGTATATAATCTACTGATAATATATTACTTCCTGATTTTAAATTGTTATATTTCTATTACTAACACCTTCAATGAAATAACACCGCTATTGTAACAGTTCCATCTGATGGTAAATCCCTGAGTTTATATTTAGACTTTAGCTACAAGGTCTGCTTTTGGAAAGCTCAAATTATGATCTTGGCACCATTTTTGTATATATCTAAATGTCAAGTTCTTTTCATATTTGCTTTTATGGCTGCAAAAACAGTTTTTATTGGGTCTTAACAATCTACTTTTCATATCATTAGACACAGACAGCCAAATTGTAAATAAATATTTTCTGATTTTATTTACTATTCCCCCAAAATAAAAGAAAAATTCCTCAAACTCACCATGCCAGCAAATCCTCATTTTTGATATAAAAACATGAATAATTTAGTCCAGAATTTGGTAATTAAATCTGATACCAACAGCATAAAATACTTCAATTGTGGAAGTAATGTGAACTGTGCAATAAATGTATTACCTTGCTTTAAAAAACCTATTATGAATAATATCACTACTTTATAATGTTGCTGACGAGAAACTGACCTAACACTCATGATATAGGTTTATAAAGCTCTCCTCGTGCATATGTAGCTGTATATAAAGGACCATTATTTAAATGCATTTAATAGTTAATCTTATAAGTGATTTTTCTAATTTCAGCTTTTCAGAACAACATGATGTAATCTTACCAAGTGCTCACATATATACATGCTTAATGTTTCTACTAAAATTGTAAAAACTGTAATTCATTTAGATACTTTTCTGAACATGTATGTTAGTTCTAAACACAGTCAAGTTTACTTCTATCCCTCAAGTAAACTCAGTCCTCTAGTTCGAAGAATCATAGGGAACAAAAAGTTGATCCTGTTTTTAGGTTTTATTCTCTAATTTCTATTAACGGAACCTAAGATCCACATAGTTCTTAAGCCAGTCATCTAAAGGTCATCCTTGGCTCTTTACTCTTTCTCATCTCCTGTACTGAATCAATAAGGAATTGCTATCCATTTTACTTCCTGAATATCTCCTCTCTACCAAGACCACTCTAGTTAAGACGCCATCATCTTCTGGATGCTGTTTCATTTCCACCACTAGAGTATAAGTTGTAGACCAGATGGCAGGGACCACGTCTGACTTATCTGTTACTGTTTTAATTCACCACTGCATAGCAGATGCTTAATAAAGAAGTGAGTGGAGGAATCTGCCAAGGAAGTGCTGGAGGCCAAGACACAGGCCTTGCCCTACGCAACTGGTGATAAGACGGAAGAGACCGTTATGTAAACCAGAGCCCAAAGCAATGTGCCAGCTATTGTAATGGAGGAACATAGAACGTGCTGAGGGAACATAAATACAGGAACAAGTAACTCTCCCATCAGGTAAGGAAACAGGCTTGAAAGTCCAGAGAAGCTAAAAAAGGAGGTGCCATTAAGTCCAAAGTCAGCAGGTAAGTGGAAACCTTTGTAGGACAAAGAAGCAGCCTCTTAAAAGCACGATGTGTTTCAGCTGGATTATAAAGTGATGAAGGTTTAAGAAGGGACCTGAAGTGAGCCTGGAAAATGAGCAAGAAACAGATTATCAAAACCTTTGAATAACAAGCCAAAGAGTTTTGTCTCTACTGTATGGACAACGGGGATGCATCAATGGTTTTGGACAAGACAAAGGCATGATCATATGAGACCTGAGACACAGAAATACATATATATAGGTGGCAGTATAGAGGTTTAATTGAAGGCAGAAGAGACTGGGAACAGGGAGAATATCTGGGAACATTCTGTTGAAGGTGATGAGTCCTGTTCTAGGGCAGCACCTACAGAGATGAGATGCATCGATGGCTGCAAGCGAACTATCAGCAGTAGAATCAAAAGGAAGCAGAGAGACAAGGAGGTAGGGGCGCTTTCTGTATGTCTATCTTGGGCAACTGGATAATGACGCCACTAGCCAGGAAAGGAAAGACAGAAGTAGCAAGCTCGAGAGGAGAGGTTATGGGAATTCAAGCCCACTGCAAATGCATCGTGAAGGGCCTGGAAGGGAGGAGAGCAAGGTCGGGCTTGAGAAGCCAGATGACCAGGTGGGTGTTCTCAGATGGGAACCTGTCATAGGCTCTGATTTAAGGGCAGGTTTTGATCCACGCAGTTCCACACCCCCACACCCCCCATTCTATAACTCGAATTTTGATTCCTTCCTAAAGGCCGGTCTGAGTGTATATGTTGGCTGTGGGGGAAACTAGTTATGGAAGTTCTCTAGGGCCTTCACCCTTGAGGCTTTCATCACTGGTTCTGCTTCAAAATCAGCTGGTCCTACAGACCTTACAAGGCAGAGGCTGCTTGGCCTTGGGAAATGTTCATGTAGGAAGGCTATGGCATAAACATGGCCCTGGGTGAATGCTGTTATAAGAAATAATCCCCAAATTGCAAGGCCACATCCATCTCTAAAAATGAGTGAAAGATAAAGGGCACTGGCTCTGCTATTCAATTTCTGTATTACTTTGCCCTGCTTATATATTTCCTCAGTAGTTGGATATTTCACAACAAGATGCACAACACATGCAGAATTGAGGCCCAACTGAAAAAGGGTGATTAAATTTGACCATTCAGAAACTGTCACACTTGATTATAGTCAACAGTTTTTCTCCTGATGAGTCATAAGTAACAGTGACTTGCTGATTTGGAATAGCTGTGGTTTCCCCCAGGGGGCCTGACACCTGCACCCGGAAGCACAGAGGCCACAGTAAGAGGTGGTCTGGGTTATGAAGCCTTTGCAATCAAACCTGAAAAATTTGCTGCCTAGAAACATGTTAATTGCATTTTCATTTTACCATATGTATGAAATTACCACATGTAATATATTATGTAAAACTGTGACACAGAATCCTGTGGTCACTAGTTTTTAAATAGCACGACTAAATTTTAAAATTTAAAATACATGCCAATATCCTTTGAACAGATGGTATTTTGAAAAACGCCAACAGTCACTGAAATTAACATATTTCAATATATTTAACAAATGCTTCTATAAAAATTTATTTCTGAAGGATATAGCATTTCATATGTGGGTATGCACAGGAGGATGTATATTTTTATCAGAATCATGAACAATCATGAAGAACATAAAACTGAATTCAATGCCATCTTGAATATGGAATACCAAGAAAAAGGTTGTTTACATAAATAGCTGTAGTTATCTGAAATTGCCATCTCTGGCAAAAATATTAGGGTACCATGTATTTATACATTTATAGCTTGTAAATAAGTTATGATTAACTTTTTTGGTTTTTGCAGATGCTCACTATACTCTTTAGGTGCTTTAATGATAATGATGGTTGAAATAAAAGTCTTATGGATTTCAATGACCTGAAAATGTAAATGTTAATTTAAACAAATCATACATTTAATCTCATATTGTTCCTAATTGTACTGAATAAAGTTTTTTTCATCATTTTTGATGCAGATGGATTTTTCTTAATAAAAAAGGTAGAAAGGAATCTAAAAATAGAAATATATAGATTGAATTTCTTGACACAACAAAATGATGTGGCTACAAAGGAAAAAAACACAACAAAAACATAAGGTTACAATGTAATTATTATTAACAGCCACAATCGAATGACCCAAGCCAAATGATTTGTTGGGGGATCAGAATTATATGATCCCAATCACAGATCTACAGTTACTAAACTCACCACTAATTTTGTTGTATGTGAGTACTGGCTAAGGTATATGGAATATTTAAACATAATTAAAGAAACAGTTCAGTATAATGAAATAAACAGCTTATAATTATCCAATGTTTAGGTTTCTAAATTAAACATATAAATGAAAACAAATTTATAGGACCAGGCTGTGGCTGATGGTAAAACACACCCACAAATTCCTCCCATCTTGGTCAGCGCACCCTTTCAATGTGAGTTTGCTGCTCCTCCTACCAGAATATAGCTGATTTCTCCACCCCGTGAGTCTGGGCCGGTCTTGAGATTTGCTTTGACCAATACTATGGCTAAAAGGATTATGTGTGACTTCTGGGGCTGCGCCGTAAGAGGCCTTGAGAGCCTCTCTTGGAGATCTACCGGAAGACCACCACACAAGGAAGCCTGTCTGGCATCCTAGAGGAAAGAAGTCCTTTGGAGGAGAACCGAGGCCCCCCAGGTGAGAGCCAACACCAACAGACAGCTCTGCTGATGCCTCAGCTGAATGCAGCCGCATAAATGAGCAGAGAAAACAGCCCACTCACAGGAACATGAGAAACCATAACGTGTGGTTGCTTTAAGCTGCTAAGTTTTGGTGGTGGTTTAGCAAAGCCTCACTGAAACATAAGTTGCTACTGGGAATGTCTGCTGCTTTAACAAAAACTTATAGCATGTGGTGTTGTCCTGGGGACCTGGTGGAGAAGAGGCTGGAAGGACACCAAGAGACTGTTAGTGGAGGCTGAAAGAGCAGCGAGGGAACTGCTGTATGTCTTCTATATTCTGCATCTGCAGTAACTTGAACTTCTGTATCTGACTACAGAGATTTCCCTGCAGACAACTGGAAGTGTCTATTGGTTTCTTTATCAGGTACTGGAAGAGAGAGATGAACCAAAGAAGAAACTTTAATTTGCAAGCAGATTTTAGAGGAAACATAGAAGGCCTGTGATATGATGGGTTGGAAAATATGATGGTTTGTCATTTCAGGTGTCTCTTGGAAAAAGATCTATGAAGTAAAAAATATACTCAAGGTAACAGTACATCAAGGATGTAACTGTAAGACCCGTTGTTAAGAACTCCGAAAGATTTTAGGTAGTGCCTAGGTGACTTCTCAACTAGACAAACCTGTTTCTGAGAATCAGGAGCAAGGCCCACAGCGGCTACACATGTGGTCCAAAGTTTGTTTCGAACTTTGGGTTTGGGGGGCACAGAATGAACTCCAAGCAGTTTTAAGAAGTCAACAAATTTGTTGAGCAAAAACTCTACAAAAGGGTCAGGCCAGTTCAGAAGGAGGAAAAAGGAAGAAGGAGGCTAGGAAGAAGGCTAAGGAAGTCATCAGCCACAAGCATGAGTCCCTTCTTATCACAAAGACAGAGAATGTCCTGTGCCCCTGGATTAAAGGAACTGGGCATATGTGCCAGGCTGGATTTCAAATTACATTGGACCATGATGGCTATCTGCTTTCCACCCCTTCCGTCTTTGGACAGAACCACCTATTACAAGGGCTCCTGTCTCATCATTGTGTGTTGGATGAATAGGGATAAATAGCCTCTCTTCTGAGTTTACAAGTCTGGAGATTGAGAGAAATTGCAGCTGAGGAGCCTCATCTGTATCTGGACCAGGTACAGATCACATGACACTGAACTTGGAGTTTGATGCCATAATTAGATGAGAGTTGTGATGTCTTGTGAGGGGATGCATGTACTTTGATGTAGAAAAAAGAGTGACCCAAGGACACATTTTAAACTCTGGCCACAAAATCCACCAGTCGAAATATGCATCTTCCTTTGCAATGTGACTTTGTCCTTCCTCCCATTAGGAGAGGAATTGATTGTCCCTCTCTTTGAATCTGATCTTGTGTTGTACTTGCTTTGATCAATAATGTAACAGAAACAACTTGATGTCATCTTATTCTAGGCCTTAAGAAATCTTCCAGTTTCTTTTTTTAGCTGCCCTGAATGTCTGTCCTCAAACCACCAGGAGAGCAGGAGGATAAGAGGTCATGTGAAGAAGATCTGAGATGCCCTTCCCATAGCCAGAACCAACTGCCAGACACATGGCTGAGGTTATTTTGAACCTGCCAGCTTAGCTCTTCTGCAAACTCACCTCAGGTAAAGCCAGCACATTGAGACCTGTCTTAGGCTTCAAGGTTGATGCATCTGTTCTCTTATTTCCCACGACCCCGTACATTCCTGGTTACAAATCCTTTGTGGGAAGAAAGCATTTTCCCCATCCAGGTGTCCCCAGACACTGACCTGCTGCCTGGCACATTGTCTTATACATGTGTCCTTAGAAAACCATCTGTATTTAACTGTGAACTAACTGCCCCATCCATGGATTGTGAGAAATAATGAACTGTGATTGTTTTAAGCCAAAGTTTTGGAGTGGTTTGTTACACAGTAAAGGCTAACTGAACAAAGGCATTTAGTTGTGTGACAAACACACACACACACACACACACACACACACTATGATGTCTCAGTCCTCCTGCTCCCCTCACTTTGTCTTCTACAATGAAACATTCTAGGTTTGCTTGATTGGGTCCATCACTTTGATGTTCTGATCAGATGATTACAGATTAATGGGAGAAGAGAGAAGGAGCGAAGATCAAGAGCTACTTGAAAAGAGGGCTTAAGGAAAAAGATGAGTAAACAGAATTTGGGGGAGTTTTGCCTATGCTGAGTGCTCTAATCATTGCTTTGATTTTTTTTTTCCTAATGTCAGTAAAGACATGCTGCTCTTAAGATTTTTTAAATTGGAGTTGTGTTTCTTTTGTATGTGAAACCAATGACCAGATTAAAACAGCCCTATTTCATTACAATTAACATTTGCAAAATTGAATTAAAATCTAAGGCACTTAAAATCTAAGGCACAAGGAATGAAAAGAATATAATTATAATATCTCAGTTCCCAAATTACAGTTTCTCAACCTCAATACTATTGACATTGTGGGCAGAATAATTCTTTGTCATGAGAGGCTGTCCTGTATATTATAGGATACTTAACCGCATCCTTGGCCTCTACCCATTAGATGCTAGTAGCACCCCACTTTCCCCACCACCCCAAGTTGTGACAATCAAAAATATCTCTAGACATTGCCAAATTTCTGCTGGGGAAAGATTACCCGTTTAAAATCATTGGCCTAAACTATGCCCTTTGCATCGTTTTTGACAATGAGAATAAACTAGTATGAACATTTGAAAAAATTTCTTTATGTTTCAAATGGATTATTACTGTCCAATTAGCTACTCCAAAAATCATTATCATATTGGGTTGTTCCCATAATTTATATATTTATTTAGGCAAAAATCTCTTGCCCTGGGATATATCTATTTAAGAAGTGCCAAAATGCAGTAAGTCTACACAATCTTTGCTGAAAGATTACAGAGAAATTACATGATTTTTCCAATGTGAATGAAAAGTCCTATGATGTTTGAGACACTGTAACTGAAATCTGAAAAGTTAGGTCTTAGGTAGTGGGGAGTGGGTGGGTGGGGAGAGGGTGTGATATCCTGATATTGTGCTTGGTTTATTTTAGTAGTCTAAACCTTTCAAAAATATTGTCAGAACTATAAAGAAAAATAGCTCATCAGCTTAAGTTGATTATTGTTAGTTAAAAATAAAGCCTGAGCCATTCCTTAAAACATTTTCATTTTATCACTGTCAGACCAGGAAAGGCATATAGCACATGTAGTCAGCCCAATATGAATGAATGAATGAATGAATGAGTGAATGAATGAATAAATATTTAGAGATTTTAATGTATTTGTTTGGAAGGCAGTTAAATATGGCTGGTTTTGTAAGGACATATAAATTAGAAAATGTGACAGGCAGTGGCTTCGTCTCTAAATACGATAGGGGAAATGTTTTCTTCAAATGAGAAATGTTAATAAGGTATGTAGGGGGCGCATGGGGGAGAGGAGGTACCAGATGCATCAGCCTTGAACCCCAAAACAGGCCTCAGTTTCATAAATTTGTAGTAAAATCACTTGGTGGGAAAAAAGAGAATTGAGAAAAGGCTGTTTATAGTCTTTCTTCATCCCACTTAATGTGAAATTCCTCTTTTTCTCTGCAGAAATATTAATGTCTCTGATGACAATTGCTGATGGGAGGTGATACATAATATGTGGTATGTCCACCATGTATTCCTAAAATTCAAAAGTTTCTGAATTTGAATACAAAGTTGGGCCCTTAGACTTTTGCAGGAAGGACTGCGTGTACCATACAGAAATACAATGATAAGGGTGCGCTCTGCAGGAGAATAATAACCATGAGGAAGAGAAGAGAAGCAACAACTATAAAGAGAGAGTGAAAACGGCAGAGCTCGTCATGGCAATCCACACCAGTGGCTTCCTGTAGTACCTTCTAGTTCTAAAGAAAGATAATACATTGAATCGTTTGGACAGAACTTTTCTTTTTCCTGTCACATTTTTCTTCCTCTGTTTGTGGACATAAACGTTGCAAAAGAAAATGATCACATAGTGAATTCATGAAGCTACCTTATGTCTTTATAAAATCTGAATTCGTGTTTTCATGTCTACTTCTCCTTTGGTCCAGGCTGGCCGAGTAGACAGAGGAGGTCTCATGAGCCCAGATGTTAAGAAGGAAGTGAAGCATGGCGAGGGTTAAGAAACATGCCAGAAATCTAGAAACGGGAATACGGGCTAGAGGCTTACAGAACCATGGCCAAAATTTAGGAAGTCTGACTCTGACTCTAATGTAGTTTCCACCCCAGTCATTTGCTGATTATTTGATTCACTTATTTAATAAATGCTGCTGTGCCTCTCCTGTGTGCCAGCCCCCCACTCTGATCAGTTTTGGATGTGATCTGAGAGGCTGGGTGTGGCTTCTCACAGTCCTGTAGCACAAAGTACACCACAGGCCCAAGTTCTGTGCATTCAGCGGAAAGAAAGAACAAACAGTAACATGGAACAAATGAGTAGGGGAGAAAGGCCAGTGTTATGAAATTAAAGACAACGTGAAAATGCAGAAAAAGAGAGCCAACCCTTACCATTGGCTAGCATAGGAGCTAGGAGAAAATGTGGCTTCTACATTTATGATTTTTCCTAGTAAGTTACATATCAAGGCAAATGACGGAGGAAAAGTGAGGAGAAATGATCTCCTTGATAAAGCTTTATTGCCAATCAGAGGACACAGAAGCCTTTAGAAGAGCTTCAAGCTGGCGCAGGACAAAGTTGCCACATGTGGCTCCCTGTTGTAAAAAGTGCCGTGTCTCCTGGTTTTGCAAGAAAGCTATTGCAGTTTTGAAATCTTTTCCTACTGTGAATGCTCAGCAACAGAACAGCAGAAGAAAAGTGGGTATTGAAAATGTCCTGAAGTACCATCTTCACACAACCACTTTTTAAACATGAAATTGTACTTAATGCTAGTCTTTGAATCAATCAAAATACAGTGTTTTCTTTTGGGCAGGGAAGACAGCAAAGAGTACTTGATCACAGTGTTCATACCTTTGATATCCGCTATTTAGCATAGGCTTTCAAAAAATATATATTGGGTCGTCGGGAAAGTCATGATATATTTTTCTGTTTTTCAATGCAAAAATGCGTCATGACTTTCCCGATGACCCAATAGTGTTCCCAAATAAACATGACTTTTCCTCAGCTACTGCCTTCAAAGTACAGCTGTTTGTTTGTTCATGAAATTATTGCCCTTTGTCTCAAGCAGGTTGAGGATTGCAATCCCATATTTTAGGATTTTGTATTTTGTTTCTTATTCTCACCCTGTGATCTAAATTTTCCTTTTCTATTATTCTTATCAATACATAAGCAGAAATATTTTAGACTGCATGTCCTCTTAAGAAGATGTAAAGAGAGCTACCATTTTAATATGGAAATTCCTAAATTTGAAATGGAGATGAAATGATAAAAAGAACTTAAAAGAGTAAAACTGAAAAATAATGTCAAATCACAGAGTTTGAGGAGCAGATGCGGGAAAGTCCAGTTGCAAACAAATTCAGCCCCAGCACATAATGTTCAATTAGCCACTCAAAATACCTGCGATCATGGCAGGGCAGCAGATGGTGCTGTACTTCCGGCTGCTTTAGCCCTGGGGCGGGGGTGACATCAGTGACCTTCCTTGTAAAGAAAGGTTCAATGGCTCACAGGAGCTGTGACCACCGTGCCAGCTGCAGGAACTTCCACTCAGACAGCAGGTGGTGAGAGGCACAAATGGATTTCCTGGATGTCAGCCCAAATCCACATGTTCAAACTTATGTGTATGGCAATGTATTATTTTTAAGTTTATTTTTAATAATAATAATGACTATCCTTTATTTAGAATTTATCACATGGCAGTCATGTTGCATACAGTATTACACCACGTTATCTAATTTAAACTGTACAAGAGCCCTATGAGGAAATATCCCTCTCCATCCCCCCGATTTTACATGTAAGAAAACGGGGGCTGATCAAGGTTAATCCACTTGCCTCAGGTGACAAGGACACTCAGCGGCAGGGCGTAGCTCTGGGTCTCTCCAAAGCCTGTGCCTTCAATCACTTCACTCCACCCTCACGTCCAGCTTGCCCACTGTGGCTTCCAGAATACGTCCTTTTATATGTATATAACCACCCACTCTTTACCAGACCCTCGAGATAGTCAACACTGATACTGTCCCCAACCACAGATGAAGCAACCCAGCTTCAGAAATAAAGTGTCTCAGCAAGTAAGTGCCAAAGCCAAACTAAGTCCTCCCGACCCCTTGATCCCCTGCACCATGTTAGCAACTATTTGGCTAGAATGTAGCCATAAGGAGGACACCTCCATGCTACACCATCTTCCTCCTCCTCCGTGGCACCTTGACCTCCTGTCTTCAGTTTTTCAACCTTTTCCATCCCTTATTCTCAGCCCACCTCACCTCTGCTCCGGCACCCTCCACAAAGCAGGAAACAGAATCTAACCAGATGTTCGTGAAGGTTGGCTCACACACGAATCCACAGAATAATTTTCCTTTCCATATCTCTATATTTGCATCTGCCTTGGGATTATCATGTATTGTAGGTCAGGCTAACAGGGACCAACTCTAGGAGGAGTTTTGTCAGCAGAGGGATTTTTGGGGAGATGTGCTCTCAGATACAACATTGTAAGGGTGTGAAGGAGGCAGGATTAGGCAGAGAGAGAGAGAACTGTGGTGCAATTGTGTTTCTGAAGCTGAGATGGTCTTTTGGAGATGTCCTAAATTGAGGCCAGGGCCAGAACTTTGTCCCCACGCAATGATGACTCACTGGATATGGGCTGCGCTAGGGAGGGGATCTCCCTAGGATGAGGCAGATCCCTGGGGCCCAGGACACTTCGTAGGGAGAGGCTCAGCTGTGAGCCTTCAGCAGGCAACGCTCTGGGTAGCTGGGAAAGGAGGGCCCCAGAACTGAAGGGCTTGACCTTGGCTGTACCCCACAGTATGTGCTACAACAACTTCTGTAATGCTAACTACCCATCTGAAGAACTGGCTCCTTTCAAACAACAGGGAGAACAGCAGCTCCCATCTGTTTCTGTGTCATATTAGACACACCACATAGAGAGGGAGTCAACATTTGCTCTCATGTCTGTTTGACACCAACGTCAAACCCTTTACTGCCACTGGATGCCGCCTTCTCCATTTATTTCAAAACGGCCACTGTTCCCAAGGCCCACTGTTGCACTTTTCTGAGGACTGGATCAGAAGTGTGGCAACAAAGAGGAAAGTGCAAAGAAAGGGTAAGGTCCTCACCTTTTGTGAGGCAGTCAATTCCACGGAGTCTCCAAATGGCTTCAGACATTGTACTCCTTCCACCAGTTTGAATGGTTCCTCCCTAATTTACATCCTTTCTCAATGCAACCAGCTGAGCTGGGTTCTGTGTTTCTCCCCTGCAGCCCGCCTACCTAAGGCACCTTACTACATGTCCAATACATGTCCAATCCAATCAGAGGACTCCGTAACCGCTCTCCTGTCCTGGCCTCTGCCTGGCATCCATGTTAGAGTCCATCCTGTTTGATTCCTCCTCCTGCAGATGAGGTGGGTCTTCTAGCTCTTAAATACCATTGGCCAGGAACCCACACAAATGAGCAACAGGAGTTGCCAATATTGGGGCATAGGCAGGATCTGGACCCACAGTGTGTTTTCTTTCATCAGCAACATTCTAAGAGAGCACTTTAATTTCAATGGTTTGGGGGCGCAACATAACATTACCCAGTTTTCCACAGACCCACACCTTCCTGTTTCCTCAGCTGTTTCTCAAATCACCTGAAAGTAACTGAGTTTAAGACATCTAGAAAAGAGGAAGATGTGACTGCCATTAAGCGCACAGATGGGAAGCGAGGTAGAGGCAGTATGATAAGAAGTCTTAGGAAGACATAGAATAAAAGCTCCCAATTTAAAGAGGATATTGCAATTTTTTGATATGGTTATTTTAATTGTATCCTTGGGGAAAAATATATATTATACATATTATATATATATATCTGTGTGTGATTACATATAGAATATATAATATACTATAGTACATTAATTTAGGTTATTTATGATTGTTTTAATTATACCCTTGAGAAAAGTAGGTTTTCTGTTCTCTTTCTTCACCCCACCTCCTAGCATTTTAAATTAGTATAAATCTAAGTACATTATTTCAACTGAATTATGTCATGGAAACAAAATAATCATATAATAAATAAAAGTTATTTATAATAAATAATAAATTATTAATAAATAATAAATAAGAGTTACTTAGGATGTAAAGATATAAATAAAAAATGCATATAGTGTGACAAATATACACAAATATATAAGATTTGGCTGTTTTCATATATAACCAAACTTCGATCAGCTGTAAGAATGCATGGTACATTGTATATAAAGCTTTGGAAATCGCCAGTCTATGTCAAGAGCAAGCTTGTTGCCACTATATTCTGTATAGCCAACATGAGCATAAGACTTGCTACTGTATATACATTTATTTCCCAGGAAGAAAAATGGCTCAGCTACCTAATTATGTTTTGGGGGTCATCACTGAAAAAGGAAAATTGCCGTGATGCCAGAAGCAAACTAAAGGGCATCTGGTTACCATCCTCTATCTAAACATAATGGGAAGAGGTGACATTCGGAGTTATCCTCACATTTTAGGAGATGCCTGAAAACAATAAAATTAAAGATAAGATGAAATAATTGCATTATAATCACATAAAGATATGAAATAAGTCAATGTACTTTAAAATTTTGAATTTTAAAACAATACCCGAAGTAAAAGGAAAATTAAGTCATTAAGAGACTATGATAAATTTCTGACTGGAGATTCAGGCTTCAAGGGTGTTTTTGCTCATTCATTTGAGGAAGATATTCAGCTTTGTCACAAATGGCAGGCATTATGCCCTGATGTCCTTAGTTTTAGAAACCATTTCTTAAAAATACCTAAATATCAATCATCTAAATTTATGTCTTAAAATTTGGCTTTTATCTTATTTTAGCATTCCTAATAAATTTCCATTATTCAAGCTTTCACTATTTCAGGTTTTCCTAAATCAGGAGCATAAATCAGTACTCTTCATTTTTATTAGCCTTAGGTTCAGATAAAGCAAGAATAAACAATTTTAAACTTAGAGCTATTTTAAAATCTACTCTACATCATCCTAATTTTGTTATATCAGGGAGTCAGATTGGAATTATATTAGAAATGCACACACACACACACACACACACACACACACACACGGAGACAACAACAAAAGCACCTTCTATCACACCAGGAGTCCTGAAGTTTGTTTTTCTCATATCCCACCTATTATAGTGAATTTTGGAAGTTGTCCTAATTCAAGCAGTATCTAAACCAAACACTGCTTTCACCAAGGGAACTTTCCACTCTCCCAGCAGCAATCCCCTTAAAGTATCCCTATAGCAACCCCTCTGTAAAAGCAGGTTATTCTTCTCTCATTCCTGAGTCTTGCCCCCTGCTTACTGACCAAATGCACGACTCCCCAATGCCAGCGTTTCCACAAAGGCAGTTTTCACATCGATTTATAAAAACTGCTTCAGATGCATTTTCAAGGGGGAGCAGGGGAGAATACCTTTTTCAGTCAATATTTAGGAATTCAGGCATTCTTAATCTGTTAAAAATCTTAATAACTTTCTAGGGTTGTTTTTTTTTGGTTTTGGTTGGAAAAAAATCACTCAAATTATTAAAAGTCCCAAATTATATCCTTAGATCTATATGTAAAGTTTTAATTTTAGATTTGGGAGAAAGAAATTAAATGAATCCTTTGTAGACCAATATTACAATGACAGCTAAATTTCTCATATTTATATCTACACAACATATAATCTTGTTTATTTCTAATTTGTTCTTTGGACATGCTGGGATTCTTTCCAAATGTCCAATACTACGACACACATTAAAAATTATAATTGCTATATTTGAAATACACATTATAGCAAGTTGCCAAGGAAATCACGCCACTTTTTAAAAATATATGTGCAAGCAATATTGGAGAGGTTTTACATTATTTAAGTACATAAAATATCAGTGAAAGAAAAAGCCATATAAAAGACAAATACAGGTGCAAGAATTCACAAAGAGTATTTTAAAAGTTCCATGTCATGCTTCCTAAGACAATTTAAGACTAGATCCCTGAGTAAGACATGTTTACAGACTTGTGGGTCTCTCCAAGCTAGAAGAAAATAATTCCTTGACCTGGGATTTCAAGGCAAAATAGAAATCAGCTGTAGCCATAACTCAGGCCTGTTAAAATGATACCACAACAAAATTAGTAACAGGATTGTTTTCATTACTCTGTCCCATGTAGTGTAAGGAATGTTTGTTGCAATACAAATTTTTTTTTTTTAAGCTGAGCCATCCTGCCACCTGTTGGCAGCTCAGCGGCTACTCAGCTCAGGCTGGGAATCGAACTGCTGTTGCTCAGAGCTCAAACTCTTGAGCGAGCTCTAACCAACTGAGCCACTCGGCCGGCCCTTGCAATACAAAATTTGTTAACCCTCAAAAGTTCGTTTCTAAGAATGTTAACTGTTACCATGACCTATAAGAGAAAATAGAACCCTGCTGTTCAGCAGAGGCAGAAATGGACTAATTAATGTCCTCAGAAGTAAATTTGAGGCTCTGGCCAAACAACAGACCTGACCCGAAATCCCAGCGTCAACATTCACTGTGAGACCTTACAAAGGTGACTACGCCGTTTTATGCCTCCTCTGTTGAATGGGGAGGCAAATTTTTTTTTTTTTTTGTAAAATGGGGAGGCAATTATCACAAGCCTCACAGAATAACTGTAAAAATTAAATTAGATGTTTTACATAAGTGTTTGTCCAGAGCTTATTGCATAGCATTTATTCACTGGTGTTAGTTATCGTTATACATGATGGCAAGAAACAATTTGTGTTAAGAGAAGGAAACAGAACATTGCTTTCTTTCATTACTAGAATGTGCATTTAATGAAGGCAGGAGAGCTAAGAAGTTTCTGGAAGCCAGGGCAAACCTGGTGTTTATTTACGTGGTTCCTTTTGCCCCCACCTGCTTCCAAACACTAAGAATCTGGGCTTCGTGTAAAACTTACATTCCAGCATTTACTTACTGGGCACATCTGAGCCATTAGGTTTCCTTTATCTTGCCATGTTCAAGGCCAGCAATGAAGTTTATTAATTATTGGGAATAAAGTCATCTTGCAGCCTTGAGAGCAGGCCCAGTGCTTAGGACTCTCCCTAGGGTTCAACCTTCAAGTATAGCACACATAGCAGTGAAAAGTCAGTGCCAAGTATGGCGTTTATTGGCACAGTTTATGGTTTTTATCTTCTATTACTTGTATGCTTCTCCCCACCAAACACGAACATATTCAATAGTAAATCTTCAACCTTATTGTTCTCGAAATTCTCACTTGTATGTACTCCAGACCCAGGCAAGGGTCAATGGTGGCAAAACTTTCTATCACTTAAAATCTCACGTACCCAGACATTCCCCTTGCTGAAAGAAATTTTTTAAAGGCACCGCTAAGGAAGGACCTACTTCCAAGAAATGGAAGAAAAGAAATACGACGGAGGTGATTTACAAACAGGTAGGATGTCTTCTTTTTTCAAATTTCTCATTTAAGCCTTATTTCCATTTGGTAAGGCAGCTATTCAGTACTAAGGGCAAGGAAACGTGGGGATGAAAAGTTCAAGAGGACTTGTAGTCCTTAAGGAGGACCTAGTTTCTTCATTGGCTTTAAGAGAGATTTATTGCACACAATTTATGGGCAAGGCACTGGCTAGGTATATTGATGATTTGGGGGGATGGGACAAAGACAGGCTGGGAAAGAGAAAGGTACAGATCTGAATCTAACTCCTTTGTAAACCTAGTCTCTGGACACCTCTGCAAACTGTTTTTCCCCCTCCAACAGCCCAGCATGTGTGTATGAGTGTGTGTGTGTGTGTGTGTGTGTGTGTGTGTG
>NW_017731391.1:76219-85249 GCF_001890085.2 Hipposideros armiger | reverse complement strand
GTGTGTGTGTGTGTGTGTGTGTGTGTTACGGGAAGGAGCATCAGGCAAATATAGCAGCCTCTGTTTCATTTTATTTCTCTAAGAGGTTAAACCTGTGCTGCTTGTGGGAACCCAGAGTGAAAGATCTCAGCCCCTGGAGATAAGAAAGGCCAACAGGGAAGGACGGGAACAAGATGAAGATGCTGACTTGTCTAAGAATAACATGTTTGCTCCTCTCAAGCCAGAGCAAGCAACCAGCATGACAGCGTGACCTTCCTTGTTATTTTCAGTTTGCACTGTCAAGGGCAATATTGTTTCTTTTCAGGAAGAAACACTACCAACATGGAGAAAAAAAAATATCCCAGTTAAAAAATAGCAACAACAAAGGAGTGTGATATAGGAAGGAGGTACAAAGATGCAAGAGCAGTAAAATATGGATTTAGAGGCAGTTTTAGTCCAATCCACCCCCTTTCAAATTATATTAAAAGCCTGGTTAAGACAGCATTTTGGCAGGAAATCTCAGATTCACGGTCTTCTAGGATAAGGCTTAGTGGAATTATCAAGAGTGTGGACGCCAAATGGACATCAGGCAGGAAGAGAAGCCACAGGAACACCTTCAGCAAGGTGTCTTTATAGGATTATCTACATAGAGCTTGGCCTGACTCAACATTAATTTCACAAATGACTACAGTTATAAGAGGGAGTCTCGTCATTTACGGATATAACCTCCGTGGTAGAAAAACAATCCACAAACTCTTAGTATTGGGGGGACACTATAAAGTGTCTAATTTTAAACGTTAGCCAAACCATGCTAACTGTTCAATAATGAAACTGATTTTCCTTTCTTGCAATAATATAAAATCGTACATTCTTTTGTTTTCCTCTCCTCCACAACTCATATTTTTTAATAGAAAAGGTCTTTATCGGTGGGTTGTTCCACCGGCTCAGAGCGAGGTCGATATACCACATTATCCAGATGCTTCCATTGAATCCTTTGTCTCCGTTCTCACAACTGACTCCTTCCACCCTTCCCTGGAGCAAACGCAACAGAGAAAATTAGAAGAATATTTTTCCTTCTGTCATGACACCTTTAGTCTGAAACTCTCCTGCTCTCCCAAGGCAAATTAGTTATCATAATAGTAAATTTGAATGTACAGGTTTTTATGAAAAATCCAAGAAGACAATGATTTTTGTTAAGTTGTCAAAAAACAGCTTCTAATGTGCTTTCTGAAAAAAAAATGAGGGAGGTCTGACTACTTTACAAAGATAATCTTGGTTCTAAAAAGAAAAGAAAATAAACATGATGAAGGGAGCAGTGGGCTCTACCAAATATTAAAATACTCTATAGTTACAATTTTAATGTAGTTGAATTTTAATACAAGTAAAATAAAACACATCGAAAGTTAATTTAAGGGCCGGCCGAGTGGCGCGATGGTTAAGAACTGGCTTGGGACACCAGAGGGCCCGGTTCGGATCCCACATGTGAGGGCTAGTGACACTGCCCTCTACAGCTAAGATGCTGAACAACAGCTCAACCTGGAGCTGGGCTGCCGTGAGTCGCTGGCGATGGCATAGGCTGCAGCCCCTGTGGCAGTGGGTTGCCATGGGCTACCGCATGTAGCCAGCAGCCGCAGTGAGCGGCTGTCCAGAAGCTGGTGACTTATCTGCCTCGCCTGTGAAGAGCGCAATGATGGTGCCAACTTGGGCCAGTGAAGCAACGTCCTCTGCAACTAGACTGAAGAACAAAACGACAGCAACTTGTCTGTTCCCCTTCCCCCAATTCCCCAATAAAAATCTTAAAAAAAAAAAAAAGTTAATTTAATTAAAGCAGTGTGATAGGGAAGGAAGACACACAGAATGGAAAGGAATACATAGTTTAGAAAGGGACCCTTGTCTATCTAACCAGAAATGAGGACGATTATTTAATGAATGGTTTAGGCATAACCAGGGGCAAATTAAAGTAGAACAATCAATTTAGAGCCTCACTTCACACCAAAAGAAATTCCAAGTAGTTTAGGGAATTAAAGTAAATAAAGTAACTGTAACAACTACCTGACAATTTGATAAATATCTACATTTACCTAATGAAGAAAGACACTCTGATGAAGAAAGACACTCTAGATTCTACAGAATCTAGAAGTGAGAGGAGAAAGATTTCACTGCATAAAAATAAAACAGTGCAAAAATAAAACAGTGCACGCCCAACAAACTATAAAGGTAATTAAAGATAAAGAGTATATGGGGAAAACATTTGCCAAAAATAATAGTTAAAATGTTATGTGAAATCAATGAGAAAAACCTTAAGATCTATTACATTGTGAAGTAAAGCTATGAACCAGCAATTCACAAAATGGCTTATAAAAATGGGAAATAAGGTTTGAAATTACTTAAATTAAAAACAGAAATTAAAACAGTGAGAGAAGCAAAAAATCCAGGGGTGATTTTTAAAGAAAACAAGATTTTTAAGTGCTCCAAATCTCCTATTTTTGAAAGCCAATATTTTCAATTGTTTAAGGAAGATTAATTAATTAGCTATTTATTTCTCATGGTCTCGATATAATGGGTCGATCAGTGGTCCTCAAAGCAACTGGACCAGCAGAAATAGCATCAGCTGGGACGTTGCTAGAAATGTTAACCCCCAGCTCCACCCCAGACCTACAGAATCAGGTCAGCAGCCTATTTGCATAAGACTCTTAAGTGATTCATAAGAGGAATCCAGTGTGGGAATCGCCATATGCATCATAAGCTCTATAAAACTCTAGTGCTGAACGCCCAAAAAGCCTGGGTTTCAGCTCCAGCTCCACCTCCGGGCAAGTTACCTAGACTCTCCATCTTTCAGTTTCCTCATCTGTAAAATGGGGATAATAATGACAATGGCCTCATAAGGCCGTTAGGAGGATAACATGAGTCTATATCTGAAAAGGCACACAAAACTGTGCTTGGTATATAGTTTAGCCCTATTGTGAACTAAAAATTAAAATTACATGAATGTTTATTTTAAAAGGGAAATAATTAAAAGATTTTTAAAAATAATCAATAATCATACTATCAGAAATGACAAGTAAATTTGCATATCTGTCATAGGAAAGTAGGTGAGTAAACAGCTTTAGGAATAATGAGAATAGTAGAGAGGAAGAAGAGAAGAATAGTCACAGGCTGCTTCCAGAATATTCTCAAATACTTAGAATTGAGGGCCACACATAATTAATTCATAGATCTTTTCAGGGATAGCACTGGAAGTGTGAATGCTTCTGCTCAGTCTAAAGCAATCTGGGAACACAGAACTCCTCTCTTTGATAGCAAAGATGTGTTTGTTGGACTTCATATGCTAATAAAATAGCTTTGATGGCATGAGGCCCTACTTTGATGAAATAAATAACCCTTTATTATTTACAGGTGATCCAAACAGAATCATAGCCTGTCATCAGGATGAGTTCCTAGCGATGTCAGTCTATTAATAGTCACTCTTATGATTTACAATTTAGTTACTGAAATAATTTTACAGCAAAATGTGCAAGTCTAGTAATTAGTTGTGTTGTCTAGACCCTGTCTGACAACTTCACTGAACTCTTCAATTATGTAGATGTTCATAATAACTAAACAAATTATCATGAAGTCACAACAAAATAGGTGAAAACCAGTCTTGTGTTTTCTCTCTATTTTTAGCCACTCTTGCTCAAGACTAAGTATGATAATATAAAAGTTAAAGTATTCATTCTTCCACTATATTGCTTACATATTTGATTGTTCAGAACATTAAAATATCTTTTGTTATGCTTTCAAAAATCTTTGAATATCTGCCTATAAAACGTTTACTCTATCACATTTCAAATGCATGCTCTTCCATCTCTGTATATTATTTTTAGCTCCTTGCATGTGAACAGAATAACCAGGCGTTACCTGTGCCTTGGGTTCACATAGATGGGGAAGTCACTGAGGCCCACAAAAAACAAAGAGGTTGTTGAACAAAGTGCCTGACTTGAACCTTTTGGCAAGGCCCAGTCTTGTCATCCCTGGAAACAGGAAACGCTGAGGCCATCTTGAATCTTAGTCTCTCTTCAAAGCAGGAGTGGTGCTGGGTCCTGGTCTTTCACCCCAAACAAATTTAGGATGGATGGTGTGCATCACCTGCTCCCACCAGGAAATCAGCTTCACAGACTGTCCAAAAATTATACCCACAATCAAAGGCAATTGAAACAATGGGATTTGTTTCTTCCTAACATTCAAGAGCGTTATCTAAGAAGGTTCAGTCTCTACTAGCATAGCAAGAAATCTTTCCTTTGTTGCCTTTGTGACTATATCACTGAAAAGCAAGAAAACCAAACTCCTACCCACAACAGTATGGAGATTGCCGGTAAGGTGATCACCGGCCCAGGACACCGTCTCCTAACTTGGCCCGAGGCGGACGGACTCCTAGGAGAAGCCCATCAGGTCTCAGGAAGGGATGAACCCATCACGTTGGTTAGAAAGCTAGGAGAAGGGAAGGGACTCCGCTCAGAAATCAAATGGCTTCTTTCATCTGATTCTTCTCTGGTTTCTTTCTGACCAACACAGAAATATATATATTTTTTCAATTGACAATTTAATCTCAGTAGCCTAGTTTCAATATGTAACCAGTAAACTTCACCTCACAAGATGGAACTGTTGGGTTTCTGTCTTCCGTGATTGCTTAAGAACTGGAAACAAAGTCCCCACTACTACTATTCCTGCAGTTTAGCCAACAGCCTTGGCAAAGAGCTACAGCTAAGAACTAGCACATCTGTTGCATCTGGGCCTTTAGAAAAAGAAAATCAAGGGAAAAAAGAAAAATACAATGTATATCAACACAACAAAAATCCAAGAGATTCCTTAAAGAATGGAGCGTATACACATGTGTATATGAATCCTGTAGCACCCGGGAAGTTAGAGCTACATACCGAGTTCTTTAGAAGCATTTCATAACTGCTGCAGGAAGAAGAGGAGAGTATATTTAATTTATATTTGTATATACTCTTTGCCCTGACAAAAGGAGGAAGAGAAGCGTGTATGTTACCTACCTTCTTATGAAAAACAGTGTGATTTAACTTGTTTGAAAAATCTGTGATGGTAAAGTGTCCACAAGGAGGGAAGAAAGAAAACATCTTAAAAACAAAATTGTCTGCTAGCTGCATTTGTATTGGACTAATTACCATGACAGAAGGGGCGTTTTCTCTGGTACAGAGAATATCAGTATTTTCTTAAAAAGGAAAGAGTAACACGTGACTCAACCTTAAATTGCCTCTTGCTTACTTGCTACATGCAACTAACTTGTTATTTTTAATGGATTTAAACAAAAAATTAATGGCAGTTTGTGCCTCATTGCAAATTTTCACAATGCCCTTGCAAAGAGATTATCATATTTGGAGGGACAATGACAAAACTATTTCCAGTCACTTCCTGATAAGGGGGCGGGTGAGGGAAACCTTCAAAACCACAATCTTGGACTGGCTTTTTTCCTTAAGCATTTGAGAAGGTAAGTAGAAATCAATATTACTATAAATAAAATGTCTACATCGTTAATGACATTCTTTCAGGTGTCTGGGTGATATTTCTATTGTCATTTTATAATACTTAACATTTTACTGTAACGGGTCTGAAAACCAAAGTAATTTTTACAACAATCTATGTAGAGTGATATTTCTACAAACTGAAGTATGTTTATATTTTTCCAATTTTGTCAATTGACATTTCTTATACTACCCAGGTAAAGCTGTGGTCCATTAATTATTTGCATCCAAAATGCACAACGCTCTAGTTAGCTGTTGAAACAGTTTACTGTAGTGGATGTCTTGCTTCTCGTAAAACTGCTCATTTCATGTCTTACTAGAGAAATTATTCAGATTGGAAGAGTTTCAAAGCAAATAAACAGAATAAGGGGAAACACAGAATAATAGAATTCCAGAGTTAGAGCACTTTGTGTGGGTTAGGAAACAGGGTGTGTGACCGTCTCACTATCACAAAACTAGTCAGCCATAGAAAGTCAGAAATAACACTCATCACGGTCAGATACCCCAACTCTCTTTCCTGCACAGTTGGAAAGATTAGCTACAGAAAGTCTTTCCATAAGGGCAGCTCACTTTCTGCTCAGCGATGATGAAGCGTCCCTTAAACAGGGAGAGGGCAGAGGTAAAGAGATTTAGGTCAGGTCGTGCCAAAAACTCTAAGATAAAACTGATCCCATGAATCTTGCTCATTGGTGTTCTATGCGAAATGGGTGATGTCGCGTTGGTGTGCTTTCCTGGTCTTTTGGCTTCCTGGGGTAGGCTAGGGGAGCACACCTGCATAGAGCACTTCTCTCAGCCACAAATTCTAGAGCAGGGAGTTAACCTAGCTTAACAAGCCTAATAATCATCTCAGGAATGTAAACACCTACTGGGGAGGGCGGGTCTATTGCCATTCACACCTTACTGTCAATTGCTCTAATTAGACCACACCTTGCTGACTAGCCTCCAGAAACAGAAAAGGAGATGAAGTGAGAAAGAAATGCTTTTCTAAAGGGGGAAATCTCAGAGGTGGTTTAGGTCCCTTGGGAGAGAAGCAAGAGAGAAAAGACGGAAAAGTAGGTAGGATTCCATTTCTCACAACTCTCCTTCCTTTAGATGGCCCCATATCGTCATTCTCCAGTTTCAAATAAGGGAATAGATAGATGTTCAGGAAGCTTTGAGAAACACCCTCAAGAAACGCTGCACGTGTAATCTTGGGACTCTCATATATTATCATTTCACTGTAGGGCTTGCTGAGATTTCCCCATAAAAGTCCATTACCCCAGTATTCTCTAATACGTAAGCTAGAGAATCAAGTCAATCATTTTCTTTAAAAAATCTGATAAAGGTCGTCAAACAAATTATGGTAATAACACCTTCTTATCTTAAAATAACATTTATCCCAGAAGGCAAACTTCTATGACTAAGAAACAGGCCAGGGTCATTTTCAAATAAAGCACACTACCGCTGAAGTTCTGTTCCACCTATCAGAGCCATAGAATACATTTTAACTTGACCCCCCCCCCTTCCCCCACCAAAAAGCTAAAATCAATAGTGCTGTGCATCCATGCTCTGAGTCACATCTCACCATAACAAAAGCCCAGGCACATAAGAATCTCCTGATTACACCCTGTGAAAGTAGACACCGATACCAGTTTATAATTAGAATTTGAGCCTCAAAATGGGGGTGAGGGGTGGGGGAAATGAGAAAGAGGGACAAAATCCACCATATTGATATATCTACATAGATACATTTGCAGATGACACCTGGTGAGTTGTTTAAGGTTAGAGGTTTGTTTTGGACATACTCATCATGCAAGTCTTATCCAAACTGACGTTTAAAAACCAGTGCTTTAGATCCTTAAAATATTTGTATGATAATGTAATTATGTTGATTGCTGATAACATTCAAGAGCGCACTGATACTGCATTTCAATATAGTTCAGCCGTCATCTGAATGACCTAAGTTCACCATCAGTGACTGAGCTGTGTGAGTTTGAGCAAGTTTCTTTACCTCTCTGAGCATCAGTTTCCTTAGGTCTAAAATGGGAGAACTAATAACAGGCACCTCACAGGTTTGCTGGGGATTTAAATGGGCCATATATGTGTAACACACACAGCACAGTGCCTGGAACATAGTAGGCAATTAATCTGTGGTAAATTTCATTATTATTATTACCTTCCATCTTAGCAACTTGATGTGACTATAACTTCTTTAAAAAATATTCAGTTTCAACAAAGTTTCTCATAATCCTCGCAGCATTCTCAGTAATGTTCTGGGAAACAACTATTACATAATCTGCCCAAGAAGAACAAAGCCGACCTCAACTAATCAGCCAACATGCCCATGCATGTCCTTCTGGAAACCATTCAGCCAGCTATTAATTAATTGTTCCTGCTGTGGTTTCTTTTCTTAAAAAAAAAAAAAATACATACATACCAACCCACATTCCTTTACTAAGGCTAAATCTAATTCGCATTCGCTGTTTGCTTCACGCAGTTATTGGCATGTATTCACATTGTATAGCTTTAGGATAGATTCACAATAAATAAAAATTGGTACACATAGCAGATTCTCCAGTGCTCCAGACTGGCAAACGTCATAGCACCACAGCTCAGAAGTACATTAGAAGAACTGATGCATAGGTGTGTGCGGCAGAAACACCAGCACACCCTAGAGTCTTGATTTTTGAGTCCTACTATGCACGCTGGATAACACTGTCATATACTTACACAGTTCGTTTGTTTCAATAAATCTCCTTCCCAGAGTATATTATACTCAAGGTTCTTGGTGGCTAATCCTTTGTAGCGTGGTGTGTTTACATCTCTAAACTTTGCCATTTATCCATCAAAATAACTTCTAAAGTATACATTCCTAAATTTGTCAGAGGTAACTAAAGCATCATTACTACGGAACGCTGGGTCACCCCAAAAGACACAGGTATTTTTCCAAGTGAGACAATGACACACAGACCAACGGGCTTTCAAAACCTTGGCAAGATGCTTGGATCACAGCAGGTATAGGAATAGAAAGCCAGGTTCTTGACCTCCCTATTAAAATTAGCCAGAGGAAGCATGGAAATTATTTTACACTCTCCCAAACCTGGCTGTCAAAGATCAGTGGAAAAATCCAGCTTTGTCTGGGATTCCTCAGATCTAATCCCACTGAGTCCATTAGATTAAAGAAGAGTAGATAGCCCTCAAAGCAAACCGAGGAAACAGAGATTCAATGTGACTTCACGATCGAGCATTAACTAAAAATCTATGGAAAACAGATGGGAAGCCAAAGCGAGTGTGTTTTATACTAATCATTTTTACACAGAAAGGGTCTTTTAAAAATAAATTGAGGAATGTATAAAATGCTGGCTTTCAACTGTCAGACAATCCTACTGGTTCACATAATAAAAAGGGGTTTTCTTGTCTTCTCCTTAAATTAAATCAAGCTTCGGATAGGAAGCCTACACCCACAATCACTGGAGCTAATGAAGTATTTTCTGTTCTTTACCAAGAATAAAACCTGTTGCAGGTGGTTCGATAATAGGAAGAATTT
>NW_017731391.1:69827-71838 GCF_001890085.2 Hipposideros armiger | reverse complement strand
ATTTATTTCATATTTTCTAAATACTTTATGAAAGGTTGCAATTATTCAATATTTTAAGTTGTTTTTTAATCAGGTTATTATATCTAGCATTTAGTTATAAGTATAGACAAAACCATAAAGTGCTATTAGAATTAAATCAGCACTCCTATTAGAGCAGAGGGCTTTTGAAGTGTTACGAATCTTATATATCTACAATTGTTTTATTGATAAAGAACAATAAATAAGCTGCTACCTAGTAATATACTTAGCAGCTAAAGTTATTTTGCACTAAAAGGGAATACATTAAACTATAGTATGAATTATCTCTACTCAGATTCTAAATAGTGACCCTACACTGTGACCCTGGCCTCAGGAGTCACATCCTAAAATCAAGGAAGCTCAGAGGGGAGGGCCGGTAAGGCCATCATGGTCAACATTCTCTTTCTCACACCCCCTACCCATCCTTGTAGCCTTTGCAGTGATACCTCTACCATTACTAGTTGAATGGCCACGAGAACATGACCTAGCTTCAAGTTTCCATTTCCTCATTTCCAAAATAAAAATAATAAGAGTGTCCACCAGCTTCCTAAGGTTATTGTGAGGGTTATGTAGGATGATAAGACATTGATAAATGTTATCTATTTTATCACAACAATCCCAACATATGGTCTTAAAGTCTCCCATCAGACAAATTGGACAAATAGGGAATTTCCTACCTAAAAAGTCTGGGAAGCAGGCCATATCTGTTCCAGGAATTCTCCTCCCTCAAATCCGTACTATCAGCCACCAACCCCGTGAAAGCTTTTAGTGACATTCTGCCTGTAATTCCTCAGTCATGCCCTTCTTACAGAGGATGATGGTAACTGAGATCTGCACATCTCTTAGAGGAGACCACTTGGCCTTATTTGTCATTTGCTCCTCTGCATGAGTGAATTTATTAGGTACTTTCCTGAGAGGAGACGTGGGTGGATTAGACAACATATGAACCCTAGGGCAATGAGGCGAGAAACAGGGATGGGTTGGAGACGGGGATTTGCTAAAAACGTATTTCCAGTACTCAAAATTGCTTCAAAAATAGACATATCCAAACAGGGAAGGAGAAAAACAAAAACACACTCGCTAAAAAAAAAAAGCAGTGATAAAAAATATATACATGATGCTTTATCTTCCTTAGTAATTCAATTCTGAAATGAGGCAAAACCTATGAATTTTCCAGCTGAGCACTTCATAACTTACTGGGGTGAACCACATGAAATTGCCAATTGTATAGGTCAAAAACAATCAGATAGAGGCAAATTCACAGGTTGACATACTTAGCTTGTGTTAGCCATTTCACGAAAATTGCATATCCTCAAGCCTAGAATTGTAGTCAGGGAGGTGAGCTGCCTGCACTGAGAGGTAAGTGAATGCTGAGGCTGACTGAGGGAAGAGAAGGTTCTAGATTCCCATCTCATTCTCAAACTCGTTTCGGAGCCAAAGGAAAGACAGGTGGAATCACCCTTACCGTCTGGACAAATTTCCATTCTCTTTCTCCCAACCCTTTCCTGTTCAACAGATGCAGCTGAGTTTACTTAAGTGCCCATTTAATGCAATCGCTAACATTTATTGAAGACACTGATTACGTGTTGGCTCTTGACATGGATAAACATTGACTCCTCACAACAAATCAAGAAGTCTATCTTCATAAATACCCAGGTTCTATATGGCCAAACAAACGTAGAGAGAGGTGTCCAAGTTGCATAACTAAGGAGCAGAGGAAAGGCCAGCAGGCCAGCCACAGAGCCTGCACCCTTAACCACTACCCTGTGCCACCCCCCTCATCCTGGGAGACAGAGAGGACAGGAGGAAAAGATCACCGGGCCTTCAAAAGCAGTATGAACATGAAACAAAACAAGATCTTAGTAGTCCACTGAACCTCAAATTTAAAGTCAGTAGTTTCAGAAAAATCACAACTAGCAATCAGAAAAAGAAACTGTAAGAGGAAACCTAAAATGAAAAAATGGAACTTGACACAGGCCGTTTAAATGTTCAG
>NW_017731391.1:66359-69787 GCF_001890085.2 Hipposideros armiger | reverse complement strand
TAATTTTTCACAGGCGTGAAGAGCTACATTCCCTGGTATCACATCTCCCCATTATCACAGACTTGAGTGCTTTTTGGTTTTGTTTTAGCTTTGCAAGAAATACGGCAATAAAATAATTTACTTATTTTCCACATATCTTACCTACTTACAAGAAGACTTATAGCATCTTATAGGCCCCACTTGGAAAGCAAATACCAAAAGCAAATATTGGGTTGTGGGAAAAGTCATGAAGTATTTTTTCTATGTTTTTCGTTGCAAAAGTGCCTATTGACTTTTCTGACAACCCGATAGTTCTTGGAACAAGTCCCATGTCATCTTTACTTCCTGCATTTCCCTTCCCTGTCTGCACTGTAATGTGACACAGTGTTTGTGTGGGTGTGGGTGCATATGTACGTGTCTGTGCATTTGTAACGTGTCATTCTTTCTATCAAATATGCAAATCTAGATAGCACAAACAGTTCTTTCCTATCATGGGCAGCAAAACAATAGCAAACTATTTTCCTTCTGTTAAATTCATGAGATGTGAAATTTCATATTCTTCAATTACAATATTCTGACTTTGATTTCAAGGTTTCCTACTTTGGAGAGTCCAAGGCTGGTTAACCCTGTGACGTCTCTATCCTGGCTTTCCTGCTAACGTACATAATTAAGAATTTTGACTTCTAATTATTATGCATATATCTTCTATGAATGCATCTAAATAATACTTTATATCACTGTCACTCCTCTGTTTATTTTATTAATATTTTTAACAATAAGAACCACATTTTATTTCCAGCTTATCCACATAAATATCTATGAAGCCTTTGAAAACATATTCATTTAATATTCTAATTTATTTTAGAAGACATTTGACTTTGTATCCTTACAATCAAGAAATGTAAATCTAGAAGTATAATGATACTTTCCCTGCTGCTTCTCACTAAACTGGCTCCATTGGTTTAAACTTAGTAACATAAGGATGTTGTGAAGGATTACGTTACTGAAAAAGACAACAGCACCCTCTCCGATTCTACACACGTCTGGAACCTTGCTACTCCATGAGGAAGCCGAGGCTATTTTCCCTCTTTGTGAAATCGGGCGGGCTGTGGGGACGGCCGTGACAAGTAGGATGTGTCAAAGTGATGCTCTGTGACTTACTTCGGAGGCTGGGTCTTAAAGGCAGACAGGGTTCTGCCTGGCCTTCTCTCGGGCCACTTGCCCTTGGAACTCAGCCACTACGGTGAGAGGACCCCCAGGCCACAGGGAGCAGCCACATGCAGGTACTCCAGCCAAAGTCTCAGCCAAGAGCCAGAAGCAGCTGCCAGGTGTGGTCAGAGAACGTTGAGAGGATTCCAGCCCCCAGCATCCAAGTCTCCCAGCTGAGGACCCAGACACTGTGGACCCAGAGAAGCAGTCCTTCCTGAGGCCTGTCCAAATTCCTGATCCCCCAAAATCTGTGAGCCTAATATAAGGGATTGTTTTCTGTAACAAGGTTTTTGCAGTTTGCAACAGAGACGTGGATAGCCAGAACACATGCACACTTGGACTTGAGCACGTGCAGGAAGGCTGTTTGGCACGAAAGGTGGGCATCCTCAACACCTATAATGGGTTTTTCTCTTGGCTTTTTAAACCATTTACTTTCTCCATTTACCAATTTTTCTCCACTTGGTAAACTTTATTACTAAAATCTACCTTTGCAGAACGAATCACAATGAAAGCATTTAAAAGTTCTCCTGTGAGGCCTCACAGAACTGCTTCCATGAGCATGGCCCCTGACTTAGCACTGAACACGAATTCAATTCCTGGCCAGCTAGAGCAGGCTAAATCATAGATGGCCCTAGTGGGCTAGTGTTTTTATGGGCACAGGTGTGAGGTGGTGCCTCCTGGGCCGGGGGACAGGGAGGAGCTCAAGACTGTTCCCTGTCACCAGCCACAAAGTGCAACCAAGCCCCCAAACAGAGTGACCTCCTGGTTCCCTGAGAGAGAGGTCAGATCTACACAGGCATCTCTGAGCCCACAAAGAATGGTGTCACTCCACAAATACTTACGGAGTGCCCACGCATCCTTTGGGACTTGTAGGGTGGGAAAACACTCATGTAAACATACAGTTAATGTGTGGTGTGTACAAACTACAGTAGAAGTTAGCCTCTCTCCCTACCAGAGTCTAAACCTTAGTCACCTACGATTGCTTTCACTCCTTCTATCTTCCGGCCACTCCCATTCCAGTTCTAGTCACTCTTACCTCTTCCTGGTGTTTCTCAAAGCGCACATCCTGCCCCAAGAGCCTAAGAGTCATTTGGGGCCCTTGTTGACATTGCAGTGCCTGCGCCCCTCCAGTCTCACTGAATCAGTCACTCCTGGTAGGACCTGAGTTTTGTATTTTTGCAAACGCTCCCAGCTGATTCTTAGGCATCTGCGCTGGTCTCCTCTGACTCCCGCCTATCTGCTCTCTGATTTACGCCACTCACTAACACTCGATAAATTTTTCAGAGCATAACTCTGATAACATCATTCCCTTGCCACCTTAAAATGGGTTACCACTGCCTAGCGGGGTTCTTACGCCATATCCCAGTACTCAGAACTTTTTCCAGTCTGGCCTCAACCTACTTTCCTGTCATGTCACCAATAACCCACATAGACCTGGTTTGTGCTGCACTGTGGCTTGCTTCTGCCAAACTTCACCCCTTCCCCACTTCCGAAACACGGCCTCGACTTGTCTCTCCAGCGCCTCCTACCCCATCTTTGTTCAGTGCTCAAGTCGGTCTTGCCACTTCCGATCCCTTCAGCTCCTCTGTTGCTTCTGATAAAAATCCTCCTACTTGGCACCTAGTTCAAAAGCAAGGTGTCCCATGATATCATCGTGCCTGCAAGCTCTCTTTCCTTCCTCTCAAAATCCGTAGCACCTTGTCTTAAACACTTTCTTGGTAGTTCTCACATCCTTCCTTGTATTAATAATATGAACATTTACCTATTCTTCCACATAGCTAGCTCTACTCACCCCATAAAAATGCTTAAAGATGTGTGTGTGTGTGTGTGTGTGTGTGTGTGCGTGCGCGCGCATGCACCCACATACACATGGAATTAAATTTTAAAAAGAAAGATCAAATTTATAACTTATGGCAGTCCTGAACAGCTGCAAATATGAAGTTATCTCCACAGGAAAATCATGTTATATCACCTTGTGATAATTTATTCTAGTAATGTCTAGTTTCAAAGGGTTTTTGAAATGTAAACCATTGTTGTTGTTTTTTAATTTTATTAAATTTATTGGAGGTGACATTAGTTAATAAAATTATATAGGTTTCAAGTGTACAATTCTATAATAGTAAATGGGTATCTTGGTTCACAAGTAATATACCACAAGCTATAATTTAAAGTTGTAATCACTCTAGTAAGAACCTGGTGTTTATTTATTAATTCTAGAAAATTATACTTTTTTGGCAAAA
>NW_017731391.1:63551-64852 GCF_001890085.2 Hipposideros armiger | reverse complement strand
ATTTGATAGTATATTTCTACATGAGCAATTTTAACAAACTACTACATTCCATTTATTCTAGGTCAGAGAGAATAAATGTGTCTCTGTTTCTTTCTTCAACCCTAACTCTCTGATGTGCTTCAGTGAGGAAACCCGGCTGTGTAAGAACATTTTCCTTATCTCCAGGCCAGGCTTGCCATGGCCTCTATCTTGGAATCTTTGTCAAGGATTATTTCAGATTTACTTTCAGAGAGGCCCAGGCCCTGCGTGAGCTCTCAATGTCCTTCACTTGAGCTGATTCAAATGTCACTCTTATTTGGCAGATTTTTTCTTTGGTGGGGGAGGGTTGGATTATGACTTCTTTCAAGTTTGCTACAGTTGCTTTTTCCATTATGTTTTCCTTCTTTTTTGCTGTTTTTGATAAGCCTCAGGGAAAAATATAAAATAAAAATATCCTTATGCACAGTCCTTTACCTGAACCTCTACACCATTATTCTAAAGGCTGTCCATTGTTCCGTTGAATGGCCATACTTAATTATTTAACAAACGTTCTATTTTTAGATATTTAGGTTGTTACAAATTTTCAGTGTGATAACTGTCACTGAAAAGAAGGAACACTAAAAAAAAACAAACCAGGATTGGAGACAACCCATTTCAACCATGCTAAATAATGAGGAGCAGGGAAGTAGAGGATGCCTGGTAATGACAAAGGTAGTAACCAGTGCTCCTTTCATGGGGCGCGCTGCTCAGGCCGAAAGGAGCAGAAAGGGAACTCGGCCTCTTTAGCAAGTTCCTCCCACTTAACATCTTCTCTTTTTCCTGCCCACATCCTCTCTCGTACAGGATCTGTTGTAGAAATATTGCTGTGAGAGATTAGAACACCTCTCTCACTGGATGTGTAAGATGTTAAACTGGGGCTTGGTAGCAGGCCATCTCCCAGGTTCCCATTCCCTTTAGTTCTCATGTAGTTGAGAATCCAGGGTTGTCATTTGTAATCACGGGAACGTATTGTCAGAATTATTGTCTGGCAGAAGTTCCTTTTATGCCACATAAAATTCAACTATTATGAATAAGGGTTATGAGGATAATACATTGATTTAGAATCAAGTGAATGGTCACCCTGAACAAAAGAGGTTAATGCCTACCTTGGGCTCGTATATGTTTTGTTTAAGAATAATGATAGCAACGTTTTATTCATCACCTATCTTAGATGTAAATAAATGCCTCACTTTTTTTTTTAAAGATTTTATTGGGGAATTGGGGAAGGGAACAGTGTTGGGGAATCGGGAAAGGGGAACAGACAAGTTGCTGTCCTTTTGTTC
>NW_017731391.1:59350-60899 GCF_001890085.2 Hipposideros armiger | reverse complement strand
CAGGTCGTCCATTTGATAATGTCCTTCCCACCTCTACACATAGATCTAGAGGCCAGAGAAGTTATTAGTATCTCTCCTCAGGATTACCCATCATCGTTTGTCTTATATAATCATTTGTGTATTTATGTTATCTTCTCCACAGAAATATCTATCTCTTAGGGGCAAGAGTTGAGGTTTTTCCCATCTTAGCATCTTCTCCAGAGCCTTGAAGTATCAGAGTCAGAAGAGGTACTCAACAGAGAAATATAACATAATGAAATATTTTAGAAAATAAGATATTTGAAGACTATAATATAGTGAAGAGTATACTATAATAAAAAGTATAATGTAATGAAATGTGTTAAGAAATGACAAACCTTAAAGAATCACAGAGAGTAGGAAATATCCAAAGTGCTCCAGGCCAAGGATCTGAGTACCCTGAGAGGTACTCAGGTCAAGTTTAAGAGAGGCTCTGAGGTCAGACAGATTTGGGTTTTAATGTCAATGCTGCCTCTTGGAAACCATGTGATTTTGGACAATTTATTTCGAGTTTCTGGGCCTTTATTTTCTCATTTATTAAACAAGGATAGAGATGTCTGCTTACAGGTTCTGAAAATTATATGCAAACACACCCAGATGTGTTCTCAGCACATATGCAGCATGGGACTCCACAAACAAGGGCTCTCTAATTACTAAAGTCAGAACAAGACAATGGTGATTGCTGCACTAACCCAAACTCTCCACTAAAATGCACCCACCTACTTCTCATTAACTTCTTTTTACCAAGAGAATAGTCAAGAGAACAGTTATTTTTACCCATTCTGCTCAATTTCTGTTCACTTGGATTCTGGAGAGGCTTATATGTCTGAATAGAGGAGTCATTGTCAGGTGCAGTTCCACAAGATCTGCTGTTTATGCTGTTTTAGGGGAGAGGTGGACCACTGGAAAGCAGTAGTCATCAGATTAGCGAAGGGATTTGAAATCATATCATACAAAGAGTGGACGGGGAATGGGAGTGTTGGCCTGTAACAGAGAAGTGCTGAGGAGACCAGGGTCATCCCATGTGTACAATGACACAGAGAAGGTTTGTGTGGCCCATTGGGTTAAAACTAGGGCACACGAATGAAAAGAGACGAAGACAGATTTCTGCTTGATACACATGAAGAACTTGGTTTTGACTGTATGTCTGTCCAAATATGGAATGAGCTGCCTCACCAGCAGGCATGTTGGTCTGAGAAGAGGTCAGACTATTCCACCATTAGGGCTTATTCAAAACTGATATCCAAGAATCTACGAAGCCTTCCGGAATCTTCTTTGTGTTTAGTGCTACACAAGACTCAATTTAGAACAAACAGAGTCAAATACTTTAAATTATCAAATTTTGCAGTAAATTTATTTAAAATAGCTAAACACAGTTCATTAAAATAAATACCTCCTTTGCATTCATGTCTCCCTCCAGCTACCATCAATGTCCCTACCCTTTTGTACTGTAAACTCTTCCAAGGAGCTTCTAATGCCTCCTCTTCTTCCCAGTTCTTCTAGAGCCCACTGCCATCCTCCGCACTTCCCT
>NW_017731391.1:52093-55064 GCF_001890085.2 Hipposideros armiger | reverse complement strand
GCACTGGGAGAAATGGTTCAGATGATGAGATCTAAGCATTAGGCGATATGGAAATGCCTAAAAGATGAGTGAGAAAGGGGTATTTGCTCCTTACTGATTCCATGCTGACCCCTCTACAGTCAGTCACAAGCTGTGTGTAAAAAGCTACACATGCTTTGGAAATTCATCTCCAGTGTTCACCAGCCACTTTCAGTTTGTCCACCCAGATGCTCCTTGTCTTGGATTGTCTTTCCGCTCGGTACCCACTTATTTTGGTCCAGTGCTTATGCCCCTTCAATAGATGCCAGAGTCTGGTGTTCAACAGCTTACAGATAAGACACTAAGTGGATCTCCCCCAGTCTCCATTCCTCCACCACCCCAACTCCTTCCACCCTCAGCTTGAGAAAAACTTGGACGTACCTGCGCCAAGTGAAGAAGGGAAGCGGTGTGAACTGGTACATTCCATGGACCTAAGTTACTTCCTCACTAAAAAACAGACTGCATCTGGTTGTATATATTTTTGTTATTTTCAACCCTTTTGGGAATAAGTAGGCTATAAATAAAGATTTCTCATGATCTGAAACCAGTCCCAGGGCTGGTTTATTTTGTTGTTGTTGATAGCTGTCAAGTTTGAAGTAGGTACTACTCAGGGGGAGAGAGACAGAGAAATATGGGAGGGAAGGAGGTGGGGAGGGAGAGAGATGAAGTGCGTCCTACTATAAGAGCTAACTTGGAGGGAGAGGCACCCTCTTTGTGGCCATTTACCATAAGCTGAGGAACAAAATAGGAATAAACATGAGACAGGTCAGAAAGAAGCAGCAGCAGCAGGGGCCAGCCAGGGACGAGGACCTGTGTATTTCAAACTAAAGTAATTTCTCTGCAGGTAAAATAATCATGGCCAGGAACACAAGGCAAGACTTCAGCGTCTTGGTGCCTATTACGTTCANTTTTGGAAGAGATCAGAGGGCTCCTCCATGTCTTTCACAACATTCAAAAGTTAAAATGAGCACGAACATAAAGATGTGATTTTCAACCTTCATATGGGATTAATAAGTAAGCAACACAGCCCAGGGAAGTTTACTGTGTCTTTAATAACTTCAGTAATAAAAATTCACAGGAGAGAGAAGATAACATTCTGAATTTATTTAAAGCACTAAGTCCAAGCCCTTGTGAGTCGCTCACATTGTCATGAATTCTAGCCTGGAGAACCACTGGCTAATGAATGCTCGGCAGGCCTGCCAAAGAAAACATCACTGTGGGTTGCTCTAATGAGTTTGGAACACAGAGGAAGAACTTTTTTTTTTTTCAGTCCTATTTGGATCGTCTTATCTGATGGCACTAGGTTATCACACACTTTCCAGGACTCCTCCCACTTCCTCTCTCGACTCCTGAGCAATCCTACACAGGTGATACTTTCAGATCAAAGAACTGAAATATCTTTGGTTCCCAAAAGAATAAGTCACAGAGGATTTTCATCAAATTGAATATGAAGGGATGGATTTTGTTTAAAGGCACTACTCTGGGAGGCTCTAGGTATTTTAGTAAGCCAACAGATATTTGAGTTTTGAGTTACATGATGTATTCCCATTAAGCACATGGAGGTAGTCTATTTATTTATTTTTGACTATGCAATTTATTTGTTTATTTACATGTTTATTTATTGTGATACAGTTTAATTCACCAAGTCAAACAATTTCCTGTTTATTTTTGTTTTTGTTTTGTTTTTTGTTTGTTTGTTTGTTCGTCAGTCTAGTTGTGGAGGACGTCGCTTCACTGGCCCATCCATGTTGGTATTATTATTGTGCTTTTCCCGGGTGAGGCAGTCACTCACCGGCCATTGGACAGCTGCTCACAGCAGCCCACAAAAGCTCACACCAGCTGCCGGCCAGCCCCATTGCAGCCTATGCCGACGCCGGCGACTCACGGCAGCCCAACTCCAGGTGGCGCTATTGTTCACCATCTTAGCTATAGAGGGTGCAGCATCACTGGCCCTCATGCAGGATCTGAACCAGGGCCCTGCTGCTCAGAGCTGGCATCCCAAGCCAACTCTTAACCAACGTGCCACTCGGCCAACCCAAGTTCCTNGTATTATATGATCTGTATCTGGAAGAGTCTTACTCTGTAGTGGATTAAATCGATAATTTACATATAGATGACATTCACAATGTTTAAAATATTCTAAAATGATCGGTGATATGTTTTCACACAGAAAGGCAGGTGCTATTCTACAGGGTCTTCTGTGGAGACTGTTTTGTGGTTTCACTCTCTGAGTAGATAACACATTGGACAGCCAGTGAGAGGCCTGACCGGTGCGTGACTGGGCTCTAGGACAAGCAAGGTCAAGAGAAAGAAAAAGAATCCTCTCAGAAGGCCAAGCTGCCCTCCATGATGGATAGTGATTGGGGAGGAGGAAGGACTGGGTTTTATCACATTTACCAGAGGGACTTTTTCAAAACACGCATGCCTCTGCTTCCTCCCCTTGCAGTTCTGATAAATATTAGGAGGGAGAAAGGAGACGTGCACAATTTAAAGAAGCTCCCCAGGGGACTCAGCTAACTTTCTTCCCTCCCTACTCTGCATCCACCTTGGCCTGAGGAGACCATTGCCCTGAAAAGACTCTCCAGCCAGGCCCCTGGGAGGGCGCCCAGCAGTACCAACAACATCTGAGATGGCACTTATCCATCTGCAGCCTTGTAGTAAGTAGAGTTACTCAGCTAGTCATTTGCAAAAGCAAAACGAGGAAAGCCCAGAGTTTTAAGTGTTTTTTTCTCAATCCTGCCTTTTTAGAGATTATGGGTATTTGTTAGCTATTTTATGGGATTACTGAAGAAATATACAATAAAGAAATACCCTATGAGTCATTTTGATTATTGAGAAAGGCTACTAGTAATCTCAGGAAACCATTTTTCTACCTGGAAATTCAATGGAAATCTAGTTTATTTTGAATTCTTAGCTTTTACAGGCTTTAAATAAAAACCCATTAATACAAAAA
>NW_017731391.1:44421-49548 GCF_001890085.2 Hipposideros armiger | reverse complement strand
CCAAACCCCAAGCTTAATTCTCAGGTCCCATGTGAACATGATCTCTCACTACACTGGCGTTGCTCGTTATCCTCGCATTCTTAAAACTCTGTTCACTTAGAGTCCAGATCATCCTCTTCTCCTATTTTGTTTTGTTTCTTACCCTCCTTTCTAGTCTCCATTGGTCTCCTGTCCTTTTGCTGAGCTACAAATATTGGGGAGGACCAAGTGAACAATGGTCCCTTCCTTCTCTATTGACAACCTTCCTTTGGGAGATCTCATCCAGATAAATGTCAGCTATATGCTCCTGAATCACAGACATCAATCCCCCATCTTGAATTCTCTCCTGAATGCCAGCCTGTTTGATGAAACTGCTTTCTCAACATCTCTTAACTGGATATCTTATAATATCTCAAAGTGAACACTTCCCAATCACAACGCTTGATGCACAGCTCATCCTCTAAGCCCTATATATTGGCCAAGTGTGTTCCACAGAGCTCTATGCTTGTTGTCACACAAGGCCTGGCATGTCCTCCCCCATTTCAAGGCTCTATCCTTCTTATTCATGTTAACCCTTCATACGCCTTCGTTCATAACCCTATCTCAAGTAGCAGTGTAGAGGTTTATTAAATGGTTAGTGAATGAATACATGAGCAATCGCTGATCACTTTTTATCATAATACTTAAAAATGCTGCCACACAAGCTATTCCAAACTGCCTTGCCAGAAACTATATATTCTTTCCTGAATTTGGAAACACTGGAACAGAAATCTGTTAACAGGGCTGTTGCGGGAAAACCTACTTGGCTCTATATCTGCTCCTAGTGGGAATTCTGGAAACTTGATAAAAGGGGTGTGATAGCAGCAGCGAACCCAGAATTCAGGCTTTACAAAGCATGAAACAAGGCAACAGTTGCCTCACCTATAAGAGGCTGCTGTTGGGTGACCTCTACATGACCTCTACAGTCTCATCCAGTTGTAAAATGCTATGGTTTTATGCTTCAAATACCCTATGTATCTTGAGTAATAATTGGGGACTTGTATATAGGAGTGAAAATGGAGGCTGAGCTGGCTGCTCTAATTAAGGCCATCATAGCTGGAGAGCTGAGGCTGATCCAACAGGCTCCTTCACTATTGCTTGTGATTCTCTCCCAAAAAGGTGTACCTGGAGCACAGAATAATTAAGTAGGAAAAAAAAAAAAGTGCCCCCCTTCCTTAGCTGGAACTTCCTTAGAGAATTGTCGATATATACCTAAAAGCCAAATTTGAATGATTGAGATATTTTTAAATTATTTTCTCATTTTTGAAATGTTATNGCCTTTTGACTTGTAAACACAAAAGCAATGCACTCTTTAGGGGTTTTTCACAATTTCACTGAATGAAATAAAGTTAAGAGACAGAAATGTCCACCAAACCTTTTTGGGTGACATATGTCCTATTTCTTACAGATTTGACTATAGTGTTCCTAATTATAGTGACAGAGAAATTAAAGGGATATAATTAGCATGACTATATCCAGAAGTAAGAAAAGTAATTGCTAGTTTCTCATCATGATTATTCAGTATGACCTCAATGTTTTGGGTAGAAAACTGGATATTAAATACCTAATATTCAAAATGATCTCTCCTTTTGATGAAATGTAAGGCAAGCTGCAATTTCCTAAGTGGCCATGAATTCGTTTTTTGTGATAAGTTGTTTTGAACCCAGAAAGACAAGGTTGTAAGTGATGGGGAGGCTCCCAAGCCCTCAGGGTGTTGAACTCATAGAGCAGTGGATTCATAGCACTTCTAGTGTTCAAGGACTAGCTTAGGGTTTCTGGTCAAGTGGGTGTTGAGATGAGCATGAGACAGACCCCTCCTCTACAATTCTGAGATAGCTAAGGGCTCTCTTAGATGTTTTGCTTCTTCTCCTTTTCATCCTTTTCTACCTCTTCATTTCTCTTTTGTGATGGCCTTGAAGTCCTGAGGGTCTCAAGTTCTCCAAAGTCTCATGTCCTACCAGTGCTGGCTTTTCAGCTCAGAAAAGAGCTGAAAGTGCAGGACTTACATATAATACAGGGCCCTGCACTCAGAGGGGCCCCACAGGTGGCTGAATGCTCTGCTGCATGTTAATTAGTCTTAGTCTTAATAACTGTTAAACAAGGGGCCCCGTGTTTTTACTTTGTGCTTGGCCCTGAAAATTATATAGCCTGTCTTGTCTCTTAGCCATAATTATCCAGTGATATTAGCCACTATGCAAAAGCATAACCTTGAAAAAATATGCACTTATATGTGAATATCCAGTTACCCCTCAATTCTCTCAGAGATTAGAGTTCCTCAGATATCTGCCTATGACCTTGGCTTATCAGTTCACTTCTCTAGAGCTCTGTTATTTCATCTGCAAAATAANTCAATTATGTAGCAATCTGTGTGTGAGATTTAATTTCCTAGCACTACACATAAAAAAATCAAAAGCAAAAAAACAGTCAACCATTATGGTTGTAAACTAAATAAGCGAGAGAGTAAAGCCAAGTTGCCATTATTCAAAGCTATGTGCTTTTTATTAGATACGTGGATCTGATATGAAAAGAAAACCCAAGAGGGGGTAAAAGCATGTGTTACTCAGATTACCTATCCAGGCAAAGAAAAGGGAATTCTAGAAGAAAGTTCTTATGGATTTGAACTTTGAAAAGAGCAGCTTTTAAGTGAATCGAAAATTATTTGTCCACAAATAAGTTTCTCATTTGTCTTAATTGTCTGGGCAATAACGCAACCCTGCATTTATCAGGAGCTCGGTGACGTTTGGAACTTCCAGCAGACAAGCAGGGTTACTAAGTACCCTTGACAGGGGCCCGGTCTCCTCTGTCCAGGGAGGTCGACTCTTGCTTCGGCACAAAGCATCAATAGGATACACAGCAAGAGCCAAGAGCAGGAGGAGACAGGTACCTTCCCAGCTGAATCAGCAGCTAACCCAGCAGATCAGTATGTTAACAGACATATCCGCCAGATTCCCTTCACTCACAGCCTTTTATTTGGCATCCACTGATGTTGCATCCTGTGGCAGGCCTTAATCATCACTGTATCTATGAAGGAGTTGATGCTAAAGCTAATGATAAATAGCCAGTGCTCAGGAATTTTATCCTCTTCTTAATCGTAGGGTATTGTTCTAAATTTGTCAGGTACCTTTATGACATGTTATAACTCTTCCTTTTACCATAAAGGAAAAAAAATAATTAATGAATACAGAAAGAGTCACTTCACTATATACTAAAATTACTGGTTTTATACAGCATGGACTATATAAATTCTTTATCATTCCTCCCCAAATCTGCACAACTAGAAACACTTGAAACAAATGATCAGGCCTGTGCCTTGTCATCCAATTTTCGTCCAGGGCTATTTGAACAGCTCACCATATCCCAGTGTTTATAGTTCCATCTATTCCCTCACTGAGCATGACAACAATCCCAAGAGGGCTATGGAGGGTGCGAACAGTCTAGATTTTGCAAGTTGCATTCCCAGATGCACAGGTGTGAAATAGGACAGCCACTGTCCCCGGCCGAGGGTGGGATGGGTGGTGGGGGAGACTCCACTGCTTCTGCCCACTCCAGAGACCTCTCAAGAAAAACCACTTATATATCCACCACAAACAATATATAAAATAAACCTCTGAGCGTTGGTACTCTTCCCTTTGCCTTCACCCCTAACCATGACCTTAATAAAAGAATTGCCATTCAAAGAAAAATAAGAAAAAAGAGTAAAGGGTTTGCAGGACCATAATNGTATTCTCACAACTTCTCACTCCCACTCACAGCACAGAAACGAGAGCTGAGACAGTTGTCTGGGGGATTCAAGGGAAAGGAAAATACAACTCCAATACCTCAACTGGCTATCCATTCCATCAGAGTTAGAGATGTTTTTGGCTTGCATCCTTGATTTCAATGTTATATTCTGCAACACAAGGACTAAATTGAGCTTTGTTATGACACAGATGGTGCTATTTTGCAAAAATGTTGGTGTGATTTTAAATGAAATGCTCCTGACAGCTCTGCCTTTAGCCTTTAGCTTCCTGGGAATCAGTCTGATCAAAGGAAGGAGGCATCAGCTCTTGACATAAATCTCCTTTCAGAAGATCCTTTCTGAGTAAGTGCAGATGCGTTAGGTGGTCTAACTGTATCTGCAGGAAAAATTTGCTGACTTCCTTTAAGAATATTCCATAACAGTGGGAAATTTATACTAACTTATATTCAAACTTTTAAGTCACTCATAATGATCACTAGACTTTCATGAGCTTATTCTTTTGGAAACTTGTCCATTAAGATGGTTATAAACATGATTCTTAAAAGACATCAGCTACCTCACAGTTAGTCTGTGTTTCTTAAAGTAAAATTCAACATAGAAAGAAAAGCACCCTATGTTAAAAGATTATCAATCTTATCTATAATAGAGAAAAACTAGACATGAGCGGATTAGTTAAACCAACAATGGCACATATCTAAAATGAAATATTATTCAACCATTCAAAGTCGACGTAGACTTATATTTATTGATGTATGAAGCTGTGTACAATACATTGCTCCATTAAAAAACCTGCAGAGAATAAAACAGCACTCAATGTGTAAACCCATTTTTCCTCATTTATAAGTGTGTACATTGAAAAACACCTGAAAGGATATCCACCATAATAGTAACACCTGTCTGCCTATCTATCTATCTATCTATCTATCTATCTATCTATCTATCTATCTACTATTTATTCATCTGTCTATGTATGTATGTAATTTATTTATGTAGTGCTATTGGAGAGATTATCACTTTGTTCTTTATGCTTTTCTATGTTGGTTGAATTTTAAGAAACAGCATTTGTACAATCTGGGAAAATTAAGCTCCATAGATTTAGTGAAAACATTTAGAAACCTATCTAATTTTTGGTTAATCTCATTGATAGAATGCTAAAAATAATCATGATAGTTTTGAAGATTATTTTTGCTTAAATTGCTAGTTTTCCACTTGGACTTATTTATTTTAGCTCATGCGGCTAAAAAGGTAATGATAAAAATCTCTATATTTTCTAGGCATCACATTTTCTATGTTAAATTATTAAACAGATAACTGGCACTGCAGAAATAATGAAATGGACTCACGTTTCCTCCCTTAAACCAGAACAAAAG
>NW_017731391.1:33778-40416 GCF_001890085.2 Hipposideros armiger | reverse complement strand
TGTCAGGATTTGTTCAGTAGTGGATAAAGCTGAATAAGACAAGATGTCTCCCCTCAAGGTTGTAACATTCTAATAGGACCCGGAGAGAAAGAAACAAACCACTACAGACTGACATAATCAACACTGTAGGGCGTTGAAAGTAGAGTACAAATCAGAGATCCTTTGACTTCGGCTGGTGGTATTGGAAAAGGCTTCCCAGAGGAGACAGTAAGTTGAGTCTTAGAGCCTGAGAAAAAGCCCAGGTAAATAAAACAGAGAAAGGAGAGGGATGGAGGCGGGGGAAGGGAGGGCTCTGAGAGGAGAGAACAAGTAAAGACAGGGAAGGAAGTGAGGCCAAAGTTAGCTTGAGGGGAACTAGAAGGGGCTCAGGGCAATTGGAACACCATAATCTAAGAAGGGTGATAAGAAAGGAAGACAGGACGGTGAACAGGAGCCAGACAATAAAAACCCTTTTTGCATAAAGAGTTTAGCTTGAATGCTATGATGACTCATGGTAACAAGGAGAAGGACACAATGGGAGTTGTATGTTGAAAGACCTCTTATTACAATATCCAGGTACAGTCTAGTTTTAATGCCCTGTTCCTGGGTAAGAATTCCGTATTTTTCTGTTCTACATTGAAGCAATAGATACTCATAGCAACCACAATTGGATAAAATGAGATAATCTGTGAGAACCCTCAGAAAAGCAAAGGAGCTGAAAATGTAGGCCATGAATATGTAATTAGTGTATTTCTTGGCAAAATGAACTTACGGCTCATAACAAATAATAAGTACATCAATAAGAACAACAACAAAAAACAAGATAAGTCTTGAGAGTCACAAAATTCTTCCTAAATCAGTAAACAAGTCAGCAGTATAATGAAGAATTAACAGATAAAAGGGACTCAAAGTGCCATGTGAACAATGTTGGTGACACATGTGAGGAGAAAGGAAGCAAAAGAATCAAGGACAATTGTATAACTCGAGGTAAATATATTTTTCTAAACTTGGGTGGAGACCAGTGTTTACTAAACATGAAAGATTAATATCAGTAGAGGAAGGAACTGTTTGTTTCTAATCCAAGAGGTCATTGTGAACAATGGAAAAAAAAGAGCATGAGTTTCCATAGAAACCACTTTAAAAATACTGAAGCAAACTTCACTAAATCAAGGAATTAAAAATCTTATGTAAATCATTTGACCCTAACCCTGTTTGAGGCAGTTGCCAATTTCTCCTTCTCCCAGATATTTCCATTCATCTGTTTGAGTAGAAACAAACAGAAAATTATGATTTGCCCATTTTCAGCATTATGGCAAAACTTCATATATTCTTAAATGATAATTTCTCAACTATTTAAATGAGTAGATTAACTGAATATCTATGATTAATAACTGATTTACAGAACATCAGAGAAAATCAGGAACTTTGTATTTAGGTGTGAATACCATGTAAACAATGTGTCAATATTCTCCTCAGTCCCAATTCAAATGAAAATAAAAGAGAAAAATAATAACTTGGGATGTGAATTGCTTTTGTAAGGTTCTTAAGATACGTGAGGGACTTATCACATGAAATTTAGTCTAGTATTATTTTTTCCCACTAGAGGTGTCTATTACCCTAAACTACTCATTAGTGGAACTATGAAGTTCACGGGCACCTGTGTGGTCTTCATCCCTCTTACAGAGGCTAACCCAAGCCCCCAGGTCTGATCCAACACAGGCAGGGTTAAATAGTTACCAGCTCAGTGAAAGAGCTTTCTTAAATGCCACTGTAGTTTTCCAGTTACAGTGCTTTTGAAAAAGGTTTTATCCTAGTGTCGATGGAAAGGAAATCCCAGAGTCCTCACAATGTTTCAAGTAATCCAAACACTTATAATGCCATACTTTCTATTTTCTTTTCAAGAAACTGGGTCCTAGAGGACCTAATTAAACAATGACCAAAGCGGTGGAAATAGGTGGCACTGACTCCAAAAAGATTTTCTCCAAAATACAAGAGAAATGTTATTAGTTTTGTTACATAAAAAAAAACAATCTAGAAAAATAAAGCCAAGTGGTGCAAGTAACGATTTATGACGGGAGCAGGTCCCAAGGAAGGAAGGCACTGCGATGCAGCAGTCACACACAAGTGTCCAAGATGACATCAATGGGAGCACCGTTTTCGGGAGGACCATCCGTCTGTTCATAGGGGAGGGGGGGGTCCCCCAACTCCATGGTGAACTGATTAGGGCCTGACGGAGAGACTTTTTGTCCTTAGGATACATCTTTGATTGGGCTCTACATAAAGTACAGAATTATATTGAATAAATTCTTAAGGAACTGCTCTTATCCAATTAACGTCCAAGAACCTTCCAACTCTTTATTGGCAATGCACAGAACTATTCTTTTATCCACCCAGAAATGATTTTGAACTATATACACATGTAGGCCTGATGTTTATATATATAAAACACATAATCTTAATATGCTATAAACGTTTAGAAACATGAAGATAGAAAGAATGTTAGCATTGACACACTTAATCACGCCCTCCTTGAACTCTTTCTTTCCTTGGCTTCCAGATCATCCGTTTCTTTTCTTTCTCCTTCCCACATAGGCTGCCGTTTCTCAGCCTCATCTAGGGGACATACGCTCCCACCCCCAGTGTCGGATGCTCTGTTTCTCAAACCTCCTCATTCCTATCTGTCCTTGTTCTCTGGGTGGTGCCAACCAATCCCACAGCTTTAAATACTGTGTGCTTAGGATTCCCACCTGTGTTCTCCAGCTGGGCCTCTCCCTCGACCTCACAGTCATACACACCCAACTACCTTCTTGGGTGTTTGGATGTTCACCAGGCATCTAAAATGTAACACGTGCAAAAAAAAGCTCTTGATTTTCCTCCTCAACCCTATTTCCGACCATCTTTTGTCTTTTCTCATTTCAAAATGAAAAACGAGGGGGCCAACTTTCATTCTTCTCTCTCACACAGCACATCGGATCCATCAGCAAATTATTTTGGCTTTACTTTCAAAATACATCTAGCTTTTTACCACTTCTCCCCCTTATCCACTGTTTTAATATCTAGTCCAAGCCACTCTCATCGCTTATCAAAATTACCTCTCCTGGTCTCCTGGCTTCTATTATTGAAAATCTATATGATATTAAATATATATCATTCACTCAACAAATACTTACGAAGTATCCACATTATGAAATGCAGTATGTTTATCAGCGTGTAGGGCATTGATGTGAATCTGACCCAATATCTGCTTTCAAAGTGTTTATACTCAGAGTAGGTGGAGTAGACACAGAGATGTAACTTATGCAAAGCAGTACTAGGTGACTGTCATAACAGGGCTACCAAGTGCTGAAGGAAGTCAGACAAGAGGAGAGAGAATTTCTGATTATATCGGCAAGGAAGCCTTCGCTGAGGAGGCTGTATTGACGCTGGGCCTTGAAGGTAAGTGGAGTTCTAGAAGCAGTCAATAGAGCTCATTCCTGAAAGTACCCCAGAAGGAGACAGAAGAGTCAGGACATCTCGGGGGCACTGTAAAGACCGTCATTTGGCAGACATCTAGGGTTAGGTAGGGGAACAAGAAGAGACAAATGCTAGACAATTAAAATGGAGTCAGAACACGGAAGCCAAGCCAAGAGGTGGGCACTTAAATAGGGAGGTCAATAGTGAAGAAAGATTTTCACCATGGGAGACGCAAAATTAAGGTGGTCTGTTGCAAGAAATTAATTTGGAGGCAATGTGTAGGAATGCTGTGCGTTTTATTTGTAGGCCTGAGACCCTCTGTTTGAGGCCTGCCACACACTATGTCGAGGGCAACCAAGTGTACCCACTCCCCATATTAAATACATGGACACATATATAATTTTTGAATCAATTTGATTTACATTTCACTAGTTGACATAATTTTAGCATTTGTAAACCTTTGTGAGTTTAGATTTAGCAATTTTCTTTTTCTGTTTGAGAGCCAATATTTTTGCAGACCCTTGAAGATCCTAAAGGCCTCGGGCACTTTCTCCATAATGCGTGAAGGATAAAATGGCTCTGCAAAGAGAAAGGCCTGGAGGATAGGGCATTAGACAAATGTAAACTCTTTAACACATTTCAAAGTAATATGAACATATAATATACCTTTATGAAGAAAAAATGCATTTAAAACATTATAGTTAGAAAAACAACTCACACACCTGAGAGGTTGACATAGTCACCCATTCAGGCTGGATGTGTATCTGTGAAGCAATTTTATGGTCAAAAACCGTTTTTGATTTTAAAAATTCAGGTAAAATTTTTTTCAAAGACAGCAAACACAGTAGGATATCCAATTTAACTGGTTTTTCCTTTGCTTTTGCGTCTTAACTAATTTCGTTTTCAATTCATGTAGAGATTGTGATTGACCTATTTACTCATCAAATATTTATTTAACTATGGTGTTCCAAAATATAAACAAATGATCATTGCTTTATGTTGAATAGTGTGTTGTATTTAAATTCGAGATACTGTCGCTCAACATGAATTGTAGAAAGAGACTAAACCAAAAGGAGTTCAGCCTGAATACAGTAAATGGATTTTTGTCATTGTTTTGTGGTTTAATAAGAGTCATTAAGTAAGAGTAGTAACTGTGAAACTTTATCTATGCACTATAAAAAATAAGAATTGTTGCAAGATGACAAACTCTTTCTTTCCCAGTGCTTATTTGGTGTCAGGCTAAAAGAAAATTGCATTTTCACTATTTATTGATTATTACTTATTCTATTATTCAGTCGACTTTTTTGCTCCTCTGAAGTTTTCTTTTACAGTGTAATGGATTTCTAGGAGATATTATATTAAACCAAAAAAGTTTAAATATTGGGTTGTGAGAAAAGTCACGACGTATTTTTTTCTATGTTTTTCGTTGCAAAAATGCATCATGGCTTTTCCAACAACCCAATATTTTAGGGGGAGGTCATGATTATTTTTCACTGAACAGTTAGCAAATTTCATAGATATATCTCCAAGAGTAAATGTTTATCTCTTTCCTCATTTGTTTCTCTTTGAATTTATTCACAAGTTTTACAAATCAAAGTTTGACCTTGCAGCCAATTTTCCTCTTTTTTTTAAATTAAAGTTTATTGGGGTGACAATGGTAGTAAAGTTACATAAGTTTCAGGTGTACAACTCTGTAATACATCATCTGTATATCACATTGTGTGTTCACCACCCAGAGTCAGTTCTCCTTCCATCACCATATATTTGATCCTATTTACCCTCATCTACCATCCCCCTTCCCCCTTTCCCTCTGGTAACCACTAAACTATTGTCTGTGTCTATGAGATTTGTTTCTTCATTTGTTTGTCTTGTTCCTTTGTTGCTTTCAGTTTTATATACCACATATCAGTGAAATCATATGGTTCTTGACTTTTGCTGTCTGACTTATTTTGTTTAGGATAATAATCTCAAGATCCATCCATGTAATTTCCTCCTTTTCTATTAAGTCAATCCCTATATGACACCGTAGCACGCCCATTTGAATTTTCTCTAGAATCGACCACTTGCTCTAGAAGACTGTGCACATGCCACCATGTCTTACAATAACCAACACTGATATGTGAATTTGAAAATCCTTAAAGTTTAGTAGATTGTCTTCAAATGAAAAAATATATCTGATAAAAGTCAGTCAACAAATCATTTTTAGGCAAATGTTATGTAGAAGCACTGTGAAAAATTACAGAGACTTTAAACTCTTGTCACTATATTAAAGACATTTATATAACCTGAAGAGTTCAGACATTCATTTNTTTAATTCAGTAGCTCAGATACCTGTTCTCAGATCAAGTGAGCATAAACTCCAGAGACCAAATTGACTATTATCCAATTGTACAGTGCATGTCTAATGAGAAAATAACCACATATTTGGTTGTAAATATTATGAATGCATTCATAAGGAAAAAAAATCAAAACACACGCTTGAATATGTAGTATACATTATAGTCACATGGAAAGTTTTTCTCCTTTAGAAAAACTTCCTTTTTCTTTCATAGTCCCTATGGTAAGTATGGTATTGAGTATCATTTACTTTTAATATGATGACTGTTTTATATGTATGTTTTTCTTCTTTTTTTCTGAGACTAGGAATTGATCCATGAGCTCCCTCTTAATTTAGTAGCAGAATCACTGAGCTGATGAAGTGGTAACAAATGCACTGCCCTTTTATTACACCTGAACGAGGTAAGGGAGAGGAGATGTTTCCTGCGGCTTAGGGAGGAAAAAGCGCATGCGTGGAAGCTCAGGTGCAGAAACCGATTATACACCTTAAAATATCAAAACCATTCTTTAGTTTATTCATTAAATCATAATGGTCAATTTTTCACAAACTCAATGGCCTGTTAGTAGTAGCTCCTTAAAAATAGATATGGTTTCAGCTTCAGGATTTTCAAAATAACATGGTGTATTCCTAATTTGGACATGGTATGGTCTTCATTTGCAAGGTTAAAAGAACGTTTACCATTGGTAGCGCACAAGGGGAAATGATAGTGTGGCAATTACTCCTCACTGCTGACAGCTAGTAACAGCTTCTACGAGTCTGAGTAAATCTGCTCTTATACAGAAAGAGAATCAATACTTGAGCCACATCAGGCAGATAACCCACTGGCCACCAAGAACCCTGTATGACATAATTAACAGTGTTATTTTTC
>NW_017731391.1:31114-32268 GCF_001890085.2 Hipposideros armiger | reverse complement strand
TAAAAATAATCATTTATATAGCTAAATTTCTACTGCTTGTCTATGATAAGAATTAAAATCCATTGGTCAGGTTCACTTAAGTCAAGTGTATTCAGGGATATTATTTTGTTTACACCACTATGTCTTTTATTTTCTGCTTATCCTAGAAAAGCAATGGCAAGCGTTAAATTGTATATTTGTCCTGTAGCATAGAGGGCCAGGCACAAGTAGGACAAGGTGCAACTAGGCAACAGGTGAGGATTAAATACAGGGAATGACAGCTGATAGGTAAAAAGTGAAAGACGAGGTAAGTGGACACACAAGCACTACTTGGATAAAGAAGAGTAATGCTGGGCTGAATCCCAAAGTAATGTGGGACTGAAAAGATTCAGTCATTTATTTGAAATGTCTCTCTCTCAGTAGCAGCAAGAGCTAGCAAAACCCAGTAATAATAGCCAGGACCGGCCAATATGTTAAATGCAGGAGTAGCTGACAAGCCGTCACACTTCAAATATAATAACAAAGATGAACAGTTTAACAGTAAGAGGATAGATCTGATGTGGCAAAAACCTTACTAGAGGTGACAAAACAAGACAACAGATGGTGAGAGGCTGCAAGGAACAGCTGCCAACACCTAGGTGAGAAGGAACTGACAGTCCAAACAAATTTCACCTTTGCTTGGCTTTCTTTTCAACACAAGGGTATGAAATATACCACCTGAGCAATAATTTTTATTTAAATGGCAAACTAATGGTGATAATTGTGTAAAACAAAGTTTCCTAATAAAAAAACAAAAATATTTTTCCAGCATCTCCTTTACCTTATGTAGAGAATTGGATACAGAATTTTAGGACGAGACGTGACCAGGTAGAAGCTATGGTAACTTTTCTCTCTTGTGGTAGATGTGTTTGTCTGCTGGCAGATAATTCAAAAAAGAAACAAATAGATCTGCTGAAAATCTGCCTCTGGAGTCTTCTTCTAACTAATGATAATCTTCTAGCTCCACCTCCTGTGATCAGCTTCCTCCTTCTTCTGGGCTTTAGCCTCAGGCAGCCTAAATTCTCCTTGATGTTCAGAAAAACTGACAGGTGGGAAGGAGTTGGAATTACTGGGGGACAGTTTTCCTCTAGATGGCTCTTTATTTTAAAGAAAATAAATATAATCTGTAAAGTTCT
>NW_017731391.1:24329-28151 GCF_001890085.2 Hipposideros armiger | reverse complement strand
TTCAAGGAATATACATGCTTAAAGAAAATTGACAGTTAGGAATTCATTTATGAGTTGCCGTAACATTTCACTGTTAATTATCCTCTAAAACACAGTTAGCTTTTAGAGAAAGAACACTGGTAAGGGGTGTGATTCCAGTTTGTACACTGTCACTAACCATTAATCTTGTCACATCATTTCACCCCTTAGGGCCACTTTGCCTCATGTTGCTTAAAGCCTTTCTATATCTCTAAGGCCTTTCTTGTTGGGATAAGTACATCACCAGTTTACTTATTTGACAATAGCATATAGTTATTTGTCCACCATTGTCACAATAACCTTATCAGGGCATGGTCACAGTGCCGTATTGTCATTGGTTATTGAAGGACAGTTGGGCGATAACTCTGAATTCCCACTGGACATTGAATAACCATTCAGGTCACACTATGTAGACACAACACCAAAAAGAGCCTTGTCTTTGTTTTGTTTTGTTTTGCGTTTTGTTATTTTCCTACATAAAGAAAACAAAATCTTAAAATAGCATGGACTCGTTTGAAACCTCTGGGATAAAAGACATTGTTTTGCTATTCTTTGTTGTAGTTTCATAAAACTGAGTAAAAATGCAAGTAAATTGAGAAGATTCTGAAGTAAATTGGTATTTAAAGTATATTTTTAAAAAGTAACTGACATTTCTGTCCCTTACCTTGCAGCCTTTGCATCACGTTGGCAATGTCCCGAGGAGACCGAGAGGCCGCCCTGGAGGCTGCCATGGTTTCTCCTGTAGCATAAAACCAACACCAGAGGCTCTTCGCCCAAGGCAGTGCAGCACTAGGCCACTCTAGAAAACATACTTGAACTCGATCTATGGAGTCAAAAACAGGTCCCAGGCACTTGCAGCAGTCAGCGAGGGGACGGCACTCCTAAAGACGGAACCACCTCTTTTTCTGCTTTCGGTTTAAGACTATCCTCTTCAATGAACTGAGGAACCTGAAAACCAAATAGAAAAGGTACCATATAAAAAAAAATCTACATAGCTCACCATAGTGCTAACACAATTATTTCTCTTCACTTTGAATAGATGGTTCATTACTAAGTGAAATGATTAATGTTTAAAAATACTTATAAAGTACTAGGCAAATACTAGGCATTTCTTATGACATTTGATAGATAATAAATAATATGCCTGAGATTTATACAATAAAATTGGTTGCTAAAAGGGGAAATGTTCACTTTTAGTCCATGTTTTGTTTCTAAACAATAAACTTATCCATTGATCTATGAAAGTGAAAGTACTTACACCCAAAACACTGAGTCTATTTCTCAATACTCACAGGTTCTCTTTTCTATACTGTGTTAGCCTGCTTTGCACACATATTGTGCTGTTTTGATTGTACACTTTCCAGGAATGAGATCAAATCCTAGCTCCTAATAACAATTCAATGAATTAAAACATATAATTGTAAAACTACTTCATTCTAAAACTTTGAGTTTCAGATATTCTGATTTCAGAAGTCAAAACATATTTGAGTTAGCTTTATTCCTCCCCAAAGAGAAAGACTCTAAAGTAAATTGTGAGGCTGGGCTAAGAATGGGCTAAGCAGACAAGGCATTTTCTTTCTAACCTCTTCCTGACTGAATTCTCTGCTATAGTCAAGTTTAATTCATCATTCTGGACTGGGGGATGGGGAAAAGAGGTAGGAGAGCAGTTGATGAAATCTTGATGTTGAGACATGTATTTTGAATAAGGATTTCCTAACCCTAGGGTTAGCTGAAGAGAAGATCTTGCCACAAGTAGGATAATTAATGACAGAAAGAAAAGGAGTGTGCAAAATGCACTCAGAGAAAGAAACTTAATGAAGGGGCCAAATGAAGGGGACCTATGTGACAGTGACATGTTATTACAGTTCACACTCATCTCTGGGTTATGATGAAGAAGGTGAANCTATTTCTCAATACTCACAGGTTCTCTTTTCTATTCTGTGTTAGCCTGCTTTGCACACATATTGTGCTGTTTTGATTGTACACTTTCCAGGAATGAGATCAAATCCTAGCTCCTAATAACAATTCAATGAATTAAAACATATAATTGTAAAACTACTTCATTCTAAAACTTTGAGTTTCAGATATTCTGATTTCAGAAGTCAAAACATATTTGAGTTAGCTTTATTCCTCCCCAAAGAGAAAGACTCTAAAGTAAATTGTGAGGCTGGGCTAAGAATGGGCTAAGCAGACAAGGCATTTTCTTTCTAACCTCTTCCTGACTGAATTCTCTGCTATAGTCAAGTTTAATTCATCATTCTGGACTGGGGGATGGGGAAAAGAGGTAGGAGAGCAGTTGATGAAATCTTGATGTTGAGACATGTATTTTGAATAAGGATTTCCTAACCCTAGGGTTAGCTGAAGAGAAGATCTTGCCACAAGTAGGATAATTAATGACAGAAAGAAAAGGAGGGTGCAAAATGCACTCAGAGAAAGAAACTTAATGAAGGGGCCAAATGAAGGGGACCTATGTGACAGGGACATGTTATTACAGTTCACACTCATCTCTGGGTTATGATGAAGAAGGTGAAGAAAAGGAGTGGGGTGGGGGTGCAGGGGAGGATGATAAAAGCAAAAAACTGTAAAGAAAGCACAACACACATATGTGGGATGCTCTACCTGCCAAAAGGAAAAAAAGAAAATAAGGAGTCTAAGAGTGCTATCAAAAATTGTAAAACCTGAATGTATGGTCATACAAACAGTATTATTTATGAAGGATTGGCTAAGTAATAGAGTATAATTACAAATTACGACTGATTTAAAGATGTCATTATTAATAATAGTATACAATGGTTTCTGGTTAGAACGTATTAATACAAAGCCGATCAGGCTACCATTTTGAAAATGACACAGAACACTGCACACTGCTCCCGCTCTGTGTGAAAAGCATCAAAAAGGTGGATTGGAGTAAGAAAGGGTGTGCTGGCCATTCAACAAGTTAGGGCCCCGGGGTGGGGGCAGTGAATAGCATTAGTTGGTCAGAAGGCAGAGGCAGACTTCTGTAGGCTACCTGAAAGGGTATCGACTAGAAGTAGGACCCAGTACATGGCAGCATCTGGGGCTGGAGTGGGGCCTCTCAGTGGGGGGCCCTCCAAGTGATTCTCAGAGGAGAAATTGTGACTCACGGGGGGATCTGTCACACAACAAGGCCTAGAGCTCTGCTGTAATCATGTGCCCAGTTGCAGCCTTCATCTCCTGGGGAAAAACATTCCACCTGCCCACATACAAAAGCCACCTTAATTTGAAGACTAATAGACAGTGAGAAATGCCTGAGGGATATTACAAATAGCTCTAAGCTGTCAGAAAGTTAGTGCTCCAAATGCAAGAATATAACTTTCTGAAATTTGCCTATCTATCTGTCTATCTATCTGTCTATCTATCTATCTATCTATCTATCTATCTACCTATCTATCTATCTACATGTATAGTAAGGAAGGAAATTCCTTTTTAATTCTGCTACCCCACACCAGGCCCTGCTCAACACTGGAGTTCACAGATGATTAAGACATGGCCCCCACCATCAATCAAGAATTATGGGATTAAAAGGGATTTTGGTAAATCGCTGCATTAAAGGTCACTGTGTTTCTATCCTCTCCTAGTTCACATTCATGTTATACAATAGATTACTCCTGAAATATCTATCTCCCTCCCTCCCTTCCTCCTTCCATCCCTCATTTGATACCACAGGAAACTCAGAATTTCACAGCTCTGTCCAACTTCAGTTTAGATATCCAGTCTTACTCCTACAATATAACTAGTACATTCTGAGTGTCAGAGCTCAGTGCTGGGGGTACTCATATGAAT
>NW_017731391.1:7092-21619 GCF_001890085.2 Hipposideros armiger | reverse complement strand
TTTGGAAAAACACTGGAAGAAACAGCCCTAGGCCACAAGAGTACATCTTAAAGAAATGCAACTAAATGGTTTGGTATGAAGAAACTACAGCAGAAATTCCAAACCCTGCAATAATCTGAGATGAAATGGCTCATTTCTAATTGAAAAAGATGAACTGACACCATCCAACATGAACTGATTCAGAGCACTTTGCTCGAGTATAAATATGAAGGGTGGAGGTTACTCAATCAGATGGCTAAATATGTCCAAGAAGAGAACTCCTATTAAAATCTATTAAACAAAAATAAAAAAGCCAATGAATACATTTTGACCCCCTTGTATCTAAGTCCTTTGCTGGAATAAGTTATATAAACATCTAATTGTAAGTTTAACTATTGTTTTTCTCTATTCACCCTTTTCTTTATTTACCCTTTAAAATGGTAATTTTAATTATTAATAATAAAAAGAACTAAGATGGTTGAGGGGTAGAAAGATGGCTAAAGGGAAGAAGAAGGACATCCTGGACTTAATATAAATATATTGCTAACGTATGTGGTTGGGGTATCAGTGAATAGTGCTGGTAATTTTTCACTATTATGAATTATACAGGGTAACAAATAAAAATTGTTCTAAAAATACAAACAAGTTATCAAAAGACAACGTACAAAGCTGACTGGCATGAAAGATACTAAGTGTCAAATGCAACTTTTTTTGGTAAGCGTTAAGTATTATATTAATCATGCCCAAGGGTACCAGCTACCTGCCCCCCAACTTTGTTAGAGCATATATTGCACTTCTTGCCAACACATTAGGTCTGGTTGGCTTAGTCCACTGGGAAGGGCACATTTAACCCATTGAAGAGGAGAATTGAATTGCAGATTTCCTCCTAGGGGCGTCCTGGGTGGGTCCTACGTGCTTGTCACCTTCAGGCCACAGGGCGTGGCTGCAGCATCTAGGGCTGGAGCCACCCAAGAAAATGCGACCAACCTAGGCCAGCTATGGGCTTCCAACATCCTGTTTCATTTACACCGCCTCTCATTTCCAAGAAGCTGTTGCGTAACGACCAGAGAATGGATCCTAGGGTAGCAACCTACTCATTTAACATAAACAATTCTGGAGATTTTTTTCAGGGGTAAACTACCTTTCTCCAAACCCTTCTCCTTCAGGAAGGAATCAATTGAGAGGAACTCTTCATATGGGGGCAATGATGACCAAAAGAAACCACTGGGAAACATCATTAGTTAAGAAAGATAAAAACGAGGCTATCATGTATAAGGTTGAGCAAATATTTTCAAAGGCTAGCAATATTATCTGAGTCAGTCAAGATGTGACTTCATCTTCTGCAAGAGACATATTAAGTTAGCCTTGATATGGCACTTTTTATTCTAAATGTGCCACAAAGTAATGAACAGATTCAAAAACACAAGAAAAAATAGATATGTGTTTTATTACACTGTTCTGGTGATGTCAGGAACTTTTTCTCTATACCATTAATCTTTTTCATCATGAGGAACAGCCAGCCTCCCAAAGAACCATCCTCATGACTCATGATTGAATCAGCACTTTATGCAGATGTGGGTCACATCAATAACCTCTGCTTAATTGAAAATTATTATACTTTCTCTTGGAGGTCTGGCTTCTGTATATAAATGCTTTTTTAGGAAAGTGGCTCTCAGATGAAGAAAAAAAACAGGCACTAAAGAGGGGAAAAAATAATTCATTTGAACTTTCTTAATTTTACAGAAAAACTGCAGGTACGCCAGGTCCCGCCCCGCCCCCCCCCAATAAATAAATAAATAAACACAACAAACTGAAAAGCTCAGAAACGAGCATTCTAGGATTCCAGGGTGCTAAGGCCGATTTCACAGCTGATGTTTCTCGCTGGGCTGGACCTGACTCTATTTATGGAAGAGGGCCTGAACTTGCAGCATCCATGCTCTGCTATCCAGGCAGCACAAGGCACCCAAAGGGCTTTCTTTGCTTTGCAGCTGCTGGCGGCTGTATTTTGCACTATTTTCCTGCCTTTTGCCGCGCACCTGCCCCCCTGTGAAGCACCATTTCACAGAACTCTTCCAGGTAGCAAGGCAAAACCTCTGTCTGAAACGTGTGTTTCTGGAAAGGAGATGAAAGTTATCTTGCTCTCTAGCGTAGGCTCCTCCGCCTGGAAGCTTTTGCTCGGTGACAGCTGAGCAGAGTCTGAAGCCCCGGCCTCCGCGCAGGCTTCCAGCCTTGGGCTGTGCTACCTTTCCCCTCCCCCCAGCCCTTCCTAAAATAGTGGGGGTGGAGGAAGGGAGGCTCCTAGAACATGTTCAACGCCCGACATCTCCCATCTGATAGTAGCAAGTGGCGACCGTTACAATAAGAGGGTGGCTGCCTTTTGCTTCTGCATCACTGGAGCCCAAGAGATGTGCCACAAGCGGAAATGACAAGTCAGAGAGGGGGATATTAATAGGGGTAGCTACGTACCAGCTGCCAGGAGCACGCTGCCCACCTCCGTATCCCCTCATCCGAGAGTATCAGGCGTGCACACACCACCAGCACCATCACTGCCCCCTCCCTCCCATTAAGCACGCGCAGCCCGAGCATGCAAGTGCAAACTTGCTTGCAATTTGTCTGTAATTTGTCCGGCTTGCACCCATATTCTCGTTCTCTCTCCCGTTTCTTCACCTCCCCCTTTCCTTTTACCTTCTCTCTCTCTCTCTCTCTAGCTCTCTCCGGTTCCGCTCGTACAGGTTCCAGGCGGCGCAGAGAGCGAACCGCTGGCGGCGGTCTGCAGGAGCCCCGGAGCCCCGGCGCGGTTGCACTGCGGGGAGCCGGGCCGCCCTGGTTACCGAGTGCAACAAGCCGGGCCGGCTCTCGGCCGGCGGCCCATCCGCAGCCGCGCTCCCCCGGGCTCACTAGCACACGCTCTCACTCCCGCGTCCAGAGGCTTGGCGAGTCTTCCCTCCCCGCTGCAACCCGTCCTCCTCCCCGCTGCACCCTGGAGTTTTAGGCCTCCCCCTCCCCCTCCTTTCCGAGGGGAAGGTCGGGCGGCGGGTTCAGTCCCCGAGCAGGGGCCGGGCGGTACCTCTAGGTCGCCACACCCCTCCCCTGCCCGGCGCCCCACGCCCCGCGCCAAGCTCCAGGATGCGCTGGTCTCTGGAACAGCCGGGGGCGGGGGCCTGGAGTCTCTCTCGCAGGCTTCCCGTACCTCCTGGAGATGCACGGCCTCTGGCGTTTCTCCGCAGCAGCAAAGCCCCTGCTGGGACCCACCCTCTCCGCGAGCCTTTCCACCGGGTTCACCTCCCGGGGGGTCGAGGAGGAAAGAAATGGCCGAGAGCCCCAGCCAGGAGATGCGCTGCACACTGGCCGCTAACTTTTGCCGGGGGTTTCCACTGCCAGGTTGACCTTTTGGAGCAGAACCTATCTTGAAAGGCTGGGGAGGTGCCCTGATGGTCCCAGGAAGGAAGTGATGCAGTTCAATGAGGACATTCCACCGGCTTCTTTCAAATTGACTTTCAAAAAGATCCTAACAGCTGACCTTTGACTGTCAAATCAGTAGCGAATAATTTTAGGCAGTCAGGGCCAGGCTTCACAGGGTTTTGTTATTGTTGTTTAGGAAGCTTAGATCGCTGGAGAAGGCACTTGATACCTTAATCATATTTATTCTTGATTACTCATTAAGATGATGCTGAAGCATCGCCTTCCGTTTCTTCGAATGCACTATTTGAGTCTGAGTCTTTTATCACAAGTCCTTCTCATGGTGTAGAAGAGTTTCCTTGTGTTGCCTAGTAGCGTTCCGGAGAAGTATTTTGTTGTGGTTTTATGGTTTCCAAGCAAAGTCAAACATATTCAATAGTCTCCTTCCACCAACAGCGAGGCCCAACCGGATTATGGCAGCTAAAATAATTGAAGTGATGTTGCAAGAATCTTCATAATGACTCCCTCGAATTTTCAATTTGAACAAAACAGTTTTCTATTCTCTCAATTTGCTGGATGGAAGGACTGGCTTACAAAGCAGAGGAAATTTCTCTTTCCCTCACTCCCTGCCAACACTCCACTATTTAGCTTTGCCTTTTCTTCAAACTCTCTTTCTCTCCGATCCCAACAACGTAACACTAGTCATGTGCTGCATAATGATGTTTTGGTCAACAAGAGGCTGCATGTATGCTGTGGTCCTGTAAGATTATAATGGAGCTAAAAAATTCCTACCGCCTAGGGACACTGCAACCGTAATGTCGCAGTGCAACACCTTGCATGTCTGTGGTGACGCTGCTCTGAACAAACCTACTGCGCTGCCTGCCAGCCCTCTAGCTGGGAGGATAGTATGTCCAATTACGTATGGTTTATAATACTTGGTAATGATAAAAACTACTATGTTACTGGCTTATGGGTTTACCACATTATACTTTTTATCATTATGTTACATTATACTCTTTCTACTTGAATGTATATATATAAAGTTTGCTGTAACACAGTATGCCGTGTTCTGCCAGCAGCAGCCTCATACAGCTCGTGTTTACCGAGTCACTTGAATGAATCATTTTCTCTTGTGCTTGATTTAATTTCATGTTTTGTACAGTCACATGCTTGTAGCCTGGGAGCAACAGGCTGTACCACATAGCCTAGGTGAATAGCAGGCTCTACCATCCAGGCTTGTGTAAGTGCACTCTGTGATGTTCACACAAGGACGGAATCATCTAACGATGTGTTTCTCAGAACACATCTATCTCCATAGTTAAGAGGCATGACTATGTCTGAAACGACTCTGGTAAACCAATCTGATGTGTTATCTTTCCTTGCACTTAATTATTTTAGAGGAGAAAGGACCCATCTCTAATTGTAAAACTTGTGAGACCAAGAAGCTGAGCCTGGGGTGGGCAGAATTTGGGATCAGTCTCAATGCCTGTCTTGCCTCTGCCTCTGCCTAAGGGCTATGTGCATTACGGATGCCCAGAGCTCCTTGTGGAGATAACCCATCAGAGCCTTCTCACCTAGATCGCACCCTCTGTCTGGGCGGCCACCACACTGGGATCAAAACGTCTAGGCCTATTGCTCAGGAGGGAAGGATTGGACTCTGTTCTTTCTCTTAATCTTCACTTTCAGGCAACCAATTCACCCTTAGGCTTTTGAGGGGAGGGTGGGAAGGTATGCTTTATGTGCTAAGCATTGCTTACTTAGGTTGACTTACTTGAGAAGTGAGCCACTTATATTTGTGAACTTGAAACATGGCTCCCAGCAACTGAAATGTCTTAAGTAGACCTAGCTGTTCTTCTCTCAGACTCCTATTGGTAGGTGCCTAGGGCTGTCTGGCTAGCATTGGCTGCCTGGTGAGCTGGACTTCTACCCTCAGCAAAACTTTGTCCCCCATAGGAGATCGAAGCACATCATAGACTTTTGGAAAGGGCTTGTCTTTTTCATTCTCCTCAGGGAAGTGTGTTGTACCTTCATTTATTCAGCAGCTATTGTTTGGAAACCTACCATATACTCAATATTATTCTAAGCCTTGGGACTACAGTGGTAAGCAAACTCCTGCTCTAGTTCCTGCCTTCACAGAGCTTACAGCATGGTCAGGAAGTCAGACATTCATCAAAGAACCACACAAACAATTATAAAACCCTAACCTCCAAGAAAATGCTAATTAATGTTGTTATGAGACCTTTCAACAGTGGGAATTAATTTAATTTCGAGATTAGAAATACTTTGCTAAGGAAGTGACATTTGAACTGTTGTCTTCAGAAAGAGTGGCATTAAGTAGGTGAAAGAGGGGTTGGGGTGGGGGTCTGGAATTGCATGCCAGACAGTGGGAAAAGCATGTGCAAAGGGCCTGTGGAAGAAAAGTGCACGGTGCATTTGAGGAACTGAGTGAAACTGCAGAAGGGAAATTAATAAAGTGGACAGGCGCTTCAGGGAACAGTGGACCCCATGCGGCCCCAAACGGGGGGAGGGCAGACTGCGCAGGCCTTAAAAACTGGCCTGAGGAGTCAGATCTTTACATGACACCTTTAAAGTGTTTTTAGTACGTGGTGCAACATGATTAGATTTTATGTTTTGAAATTTCCCCTTTGACTACAATGTGGATAACAGATCAGAAGTAGGGCCAAAATGGGTAAATGTGAACCAGTTAAGAGTGGTTACTGCTGCTACAGTAATCCTTCAGAGAGATCATAGCATTCATTATTAGAGGGATGGTGGTGGGAAAAGTGGGTGTATTTGAGAGATATATAATAAACAAAACTTATAGGACATAAGGCCATGTGTGGCAAAAGGAAGTCAGAATAATATAGGGGTTAGGGTCTTGGGTGTTGACGCCAGAAAGGCCCAGGTTGGAGTCACAGCTCCATCATTAACTGCTTGAGTGATTTTTAAGCCAGTAATTTAACCTCTCACAGGTTCAGAGTTCACAAACCTGTAATTCAGGATTATAACAATGTATCTCACAGAGGGCTGTTGTGGGGACTAAATGAGTGAATATTTGGAAAGCACTTTGTACCTGGCAGTGCCTGGCATGTGGTGAGTAAGTGCAGCCTAAGTAACATCATTATTATAGTTATGGTTATTTTTATTACTATTATTCTAGATGTTTCTGAGGTTGGCAAATCAAGGACAACAGTCTGTACTTCATTTTGCTACAGGCTGATTGGGCTGGGGCACCCGTTCCTGAGAACAGCAGAAGGTAATCACGGGGCCATCACAAGCTGAGAGACAGTGACCGAGGCAGCGCCTCAGTTTCCTCCTCCGCCAAGCCCAAGGCCTGGCCTCCTCATGGCTCTTCTCACATTAGCATTTGCAACCTGCAGCAACAGAACTTAGGTTCAATTATCAGCTGTATCAACAATGTAGCTACAAAATAAGGATCCTGGAAGCTCTCTGGGCCTCTGAGCATGCCGTGATCCAAGACTGCAGAGTTCCTGAGCTTGTCATTTTCTGCTTTATGGTCTCTGCTGTAGGGTAATAAGAAGTAGCTGACACACCCCAGAGTCCTTCTCGTTCTTTTTTCTATTTCACAGTAATAGCCATCCTGGCCTCCTGAATTCTTGTCTTCAATAAGCCCTTAATTTTAGGCAGCCATAGATGTTAATTGAAGTAACTGTTAGCCACTACATGTCTCTTTAGAATTCTGTTTGGCATCGGAATGAGGCCATCTCTGCATGCAAACCCAGCCAAGTCAACTAACCAATAGGAGAGTCCCATTGCTGAAGGTCTGGAACCAGTCTTGGCGTGAAATAGTCTGTCATTCAGGATTCATTAAAGAAAAATCGAAACAAGTTGAGGATTTGATATAAGGAATTAGGTTCTCAAAAGTTGTTGGGAAACTAAAGAAACGGCCATTGGTGTGGCTATCTTTAGCTTTCAAGTGATATGGATGCAGATATTACCCAGAACTCAGCGACTCGCTGCTGCCACCTAGAGGTCAACATACTGCAGCAGGAGGCCAGCAGGGTCACGGTGCTCTTGGTCTGAAGCTCTGGTGATCACTCTTTACCTTCAGAGAGCCACTGTGGAACTCCCTTTTGACTTCCAAATCTGAAGTGAGAGCATTGACAGAATGCAAATGTCACCCAAATCTCCCAGGAAAGGGAGCCTGGGAAATGTAATCCCCAGACTTCCAGCCCCTGAGATACAGGAGGCAGCATTAAATGGGTTGTGCATAAAGATTATTTGCCAACAAACAGTATTCAGTATAAACACAGACTTGGGGTGAACAGAATAGTGCAAATATTGATTTTAATTAAAACACACAGAAATTCCAGTTTAAAACGTTGAGTCTTTTGAGTCTATTTTAATTCTCATATAATACTGTTTTAGAATTTTAAAAGTCCGGATTTTAAGACTACAGAGGGGGCCAAAAAAATGTATACACATTTTAAGAAAGGAAAACTGTATTAAAAGTGTAATACTCAACATATACCGATAACAAAAGATGAATACATGTCATGTCTGACTTCTGCAATGACAAGAGGTGCTCAGAGTGGTTCCCGTCAGCATCCAGACACTTCTGATTACGGCGAACTACTGCTTGAGCCACGTCGACCACTTGGCACCCCCAGTATTTAAAAAAGAACACAAAAGGGCCGGCCGAGTGGCTCAGTTGGTTAAGAGCTCGCTCAAGAGTTTGAGCTCTGAGCAACAGCAGTTCGAGTCCAGCCCGAGCTGAGCAGCCGCTGAGCTGCCAACAGGTAGCAGGATGGCTCAGCTAAAAAAAATAAAAATAAAAAAGAACACAAAACATTTATAATTACTGATGAATTTTAAGACATTATTGTTAATCCCCCAGTATAATTTTCTTGGCACTGTCTCCCCATGGTTCCTTCAGAAACTGCTCTTCTTAAACCACTGTTGTCCCTCCCCTGCTTTGGCCATCCACGCCCATGATCATCTTGACCTCGTCATCATTGTTAATGACCATTATTTGGTAACAATAATCTCAATTATTAACACCCACTCTCTGCCCACCTTCTCTTTTGTTTCCAGCCCACTCCCTCTAGTGCTCCAATTCCAATAATCCGTCAACTGAACAGGACCTTATATCCATCAGCAGGGCCACTGCCAGTCCTTACAATGCCTTTGAATTAGAGATGGAACTGTTCTTCAAGACACTTCAGTTCCGTCTTTTGGAAACTGTTATAACAAACCATTTTTTAAAAGATAAAACAAGACATTTGAGTGCATTCTGCCAAAAATTATTATAGTAAGCATACAAATGATAAATTTCAAATATGAATGGCACCCACTGAGAATGGGTACCCTTCGAGTATTAGCCGCATTGGCTATTTTGGGGCAGCTCTCTGACTGTTGATCCGGCCATTTTAGCTGTTGTCCATCATCCCTTTTATATTTATGCCTCTTAAGCTGGTTTAAATTCTATGTTTAATCATTATCATCACCCCCTTGCATTTACCCTCCACCACCTTCCCTCTTACATGGTCATACACAATTGGCTAAACCACATACTTGGTTAAATTCAACTCCGCCGACTTTGTGCCTACAATCACATGGCTGAACGTGCCTGGAGAAAAGCTCAGACATGCTACCTGGTCTTTGCGTTCATGATCACTAAATCAAAGGCCTCCGAATACTCTGTTTCCCCAATACACTCTCCCGCTGCCCTAAACAAATTTCATATTTTTTCTTGTTTCTCCGAACTTCCAACATCTTTTCCCACATTTAAATTTTCAACTGCTAACATTTTTTTTTCTATTTCCCTTCAACTTTTTTTTAAAGGCCCCGTGTACATTTACTCACATTTGTGCATTGTATCTTGCTTTTGCTCTAAAGATCAAGAAGTTATGAGTTTTTGAGTTAAGAGTGGGTTCTTCCTGAGTTACTCGATGTAAAGTTTTGGGATTTAATTCAATGACAGGTATAAAGTTTCTGTTTATTTGCTGAATGCAGTGTTCATTTCAGAATACCTAAAATATGGTACTGTTGATTTATTCCATAGACTATAGTTGTAGGAAATGGGAATTTGCTTACTTATGTTGATAAATTGTGTTCATAAATTGCATCACCACACAAATTGTGCAGGCTCTCCTTGAAGATTTCAAGCAATCAAAAGAGAATTTCTATAAGCTCCCACCACCACTCTCTGCACTATCTGCATCTGTGCTGCATATAATATTCAAACTTGTCTTCTATTGCTACGAATGAACTCTTTAAACTCCTAGCTAACGCTAACTCCTCCCGTTATATAATCAATTCATCCTTCCTGCCAACAATTATCCCTCTTCTCACAATATCTCTTTTCTTTTCTCTTTACTAGTTAATTCTTATCAACATGTAAACATGTTGCTCTTTATCACATATCAAAAACAAAACAAAACCCTCTTGGTTCCACCTGAACTCCAAATACTCCCTTATTTCCTTCTTTACCTTCAAGCAACATTCCTTCTAAGAGTTGTCTATACTTACTGTTGGCAATTTCTCTCCCCACACTGGCCCTTGAACTCACAGTAGTCAAGTTTTCACCCCAGCGCTTTACCTTCTCTAGGTTAACAATGATTTCTTCTTTGCTCCATTTCATAATCTTGTCCTTGACTCTATCGTGACCTATTAGAACCATTTACCACCCTTTATTTCCTCTTTGCTCCTTAAAATGCTTTCCTCACTGCCTTCTCAGCCCACCACACACTTGGTCTTCTTCACTGCTTCCTTCTCAACTTCTAGACTTTAGAGGACCAAGAACTCTATCTTTGGAGTATTTCTATCTTCCAGCTGCACTAATTCCTAGAGGATCTTATTCCGTTTCATGGTGTTAAACATCATGTATATGCTACGAAGCTCCACCTTTAAATCTCTAGCCCAGACCTCTGTCCTGAACTCCAGGCCTGGAAATCCAGGATTTCCTACTGGGATTTCCACTGGGAGATTTAAAAGGCATCAAAAAACAAAAAACAAAACAAAATGTCCAAAACTGAATTTGTGATCTTCCATGCCAAACTTGCCCCTGTCTCCATCTTTCTCACATCAGTTAACGGCAACTTCATACTTCTTAGCTGATCAAGCTAAAGCTTTGGTTGACAATTCTTTTTCACATTTCTCACCTTAGCCAATCAGCAAATCATGTTAATTCTATCTTAAAAATGTATCTGTAGAATGTCCTTGTTCTTGGAATATAAACTCTGAAATATTTAGTAATAGTAGGAATAATGTCTCCAATATATTCTCAAATGGTTCAGAAAAAATAATGTGACAAAAGATAGGGAGGGATATTTGCCAAAAGTAAATGGGAGGAAATGTAAATATCCAATGAATCTGGTTGAAATGTGTATGGGTGTTCTGTGTAACATTCTTGAAACTTTTCTCTAGGTTAAAATACATATACATTTATACATATACATATATGATATACCATTACTCATTAACTCCACTGCTACCATCCTGGGCCATCGTCTCTAAACTTCAGGCTATTCTTTATATACTAGCCCAGGGGTCGGCAAACTGTGGCTCGCGAGCCACATGCGGCTCTTTGGGGACGTACATGTGGCTCTGAAGCAAAATTGAAAATGAAAAGAAAACGATCATAGTTTCATTTATAACATTTTTAAAGGATATTATTCACACAATGGTGATTTCATTTATTTTATGGCTCTCGAATAATTTTTAAATCGTTGTGAGGGACAGGATTGGCTCTTCAGTCATCAAAAGTTTGCCGACCCCGTGTACTCGCCAGATAAATCCTATTACAGCACAAATCAGATGTTGTCACTCCTTTGTTGAAAACCTCCAACAGCATCCCATTCTCCACAGAGTGAGGACTGAAGTCCCTTTACGATCTGGAATGCCCGGCGTGATGGGTTTCCACCTCCCGCTAGCTCTCTGGTCTCAACTACAACTCCTCCCTTGCTCACTGCATGGCAGACACAAGCACTCCTCGATGGCCCTGATGGTTACTAGGCAAGTTCCTGCTTCAGGGCCTTTTCATAGAATATTCCTTATGTCAAGAATTCAATTCTGAAAATAATTCACAGTGCTTACTCCCTTTTATTTCAGGTCTTTTATCAAATATCACCTTCTCAGTGACATCTTTCTTATATGCCCTATATAAAATTTTAAAATACCCTCCACTTTACCTTGAACTTTTCATCATTCTCTATTGTTTTTTCCAGCACTTAACGCCAGCATTGTATTTATTCTCCTTACTTATCTAGTTTATTTTCTGTCTATTTCTGGAATGTAAGCCCCTTAAGGACAGGCAGTTTTGCATGTTTGTTAACTCTTCCATTTTCAGCTTTTCAAACAGACATATAAAATGTACTTGGTACATATTTGTTGAATAAATGAATGAAAAATATACCAACTAGACTATATCTTATGGAATTCTACAGAGCATCAATTATACTGTTATGTTATTATCAAACCCACTGGAAATTTGTTACCTAAATCTGCAACACCTGTGGATCCTTGATGGGCCATCAACACAGGATAATCCCATGTTTCATGATGTGAAGTGATACAATAAGATATTTTTTTTTCTCTTCAGCTGTTAATTCTACCTTTGCTTCTAGGTTCAGAGTTTTGTAACTACTCCAAAGCACTTTTGTCATTGCACTTTGGCTGTTTGGATATAAGTTTTATGCCTGCAATGGCTCCCCATAAGTAGATGTCTCTGAAATCCCATGATAAGTGCATGTCTGAGATTTTGTGGGTTTTTCTTTTTTTTCATAGTTCTCTGGGTTTGTGTCACAGTAGAGGCATATGGAGTCTTTTCTTTGTTCTTCATCATATATTAATGTCATCTATCCTTTATCTATCCAAATTTCTCTCTTTTTCAAAGGATCTTTACCTTTTCTAGATATTTTAAAAACTAATTTCATAGGCCACCATACTTCAGCTTAGCTTGTGTATAAAGACTCTCCTAAACAATGTTCTGAACTGAGCTTTCGTTTACAAAATAACTGTGCCAGTAATGACATCAGGTTGTAGATGAGTTTTCAAGGGGAAGAGATCATGTGGACTGAAGAACTTAATTGGATTCCTACAAAGAGTGTTCCAGAACGGCCGAATGAGTTCACTGGTACACACAGCTTTATTGGCCACTTGGAAATACTTCAAGAAGCCTCTCAGAAAGGAAAAGAGATCCTTATTTGTGCATTTCATCTTCCTGGTTTATTTCACTACCCATACCTATTTCCAGCTGGAAAATTTGTGAGAAATTATCAGAATTAAGTTTCTGTGTAAACATGTGTTACTCAGACTCATTATGATGCAAGCAGCAGAAAAGCCAGCTGAAATTGGCAAAAACAATAACAAAGATTTGTTAGCTCATGAAAGTCTGAAAGTCTAGGTTTCAGGATTCACCCCAAGTTTCCATCAAGGGTTTGGTTTCTTCCTTTTCCTCTCTGTTCTGCTGCCCATATGTTGACTTTATTCTAAGGCCCATTCTTCTTATGGTCGTGGGATAGCTGCTAGCAATAATTGGCCTATGTACTTCTTGGCTCACTCATTGAGAAAAAAAGAACTTACATCTAAAAGTTCCAGGCAAAGGTTCTAAAATTTACCCAAATTGGACCAGCTTAGGTTATGTGCCAATACTCTCCACCCAACCAATCACTATGTCCAAAAGAATAAAACGTTCTCATTGGCCTCAGCCAATCAGGACTCATCCCAGGTGTTAAACTTGACATAATATTTTCCCAAAGCAAATGGTCAAAGTGAGTGAGGTATAGGTATCTGTATTTGTCAGAGCCCCAAAAGGAAACAGAAGTCACACACACTAGATTAGGGCAACTTGAGGTGAGATGCATTTGTTTGGTTTTTGTTTTATTCAAAGGGCCAAATTACAAAGGTGTGGATGAGGTGCAGTAGAACCATCAGGTCCAGCACAGGAACTTGGAGAGAACAATTGCAGAGCCATCACCAGTTCTGGGCCCAAAGGAAAAGGCAACGGAGAACTCCTGGAGCCTAGAAGTGGAGTCCCATGGAGAATAGCATGTTGAAATGAGCAGTGACCCGTTAGGAACACAGGTAACTTCAGAGGAGATTGGGAGCAGGATAGCGGAGCTAATAATCCTACATTCTTATTTCTACTGGGGCTCCCCATTATACAAAGCAAACCAGAAGGCTGAGGCTGCAGGAGCCCTGCTGATGTGACTGGCCATCCTCCCAGAGGACAGCCAGAGTGGAAAAGGGCAGAGAATAGAGCCAGGAGGATAAATCGAATGTATTCTGCACAGAATCTGAATCAAAATTTGCATACAGTGAGAAAGGTGAGAGGGGATAATGAAACCAGGGAACAGCCTGCCTGTTTCCTGTGGACCGGAAGTATATCGCTCAGCAATCTTACTAAGAACTCTCAAGATACTTAGGGCCACACCTTCTATTCCAAAAAGCAGACAAAGCCTCTTTAGAATACTTACAATACCACATATATGTATATGAGTAGCCCAATGACTGGAAGCATATACTCTATTTATGTTAATTAACCACATGTATTGTCATCATCTACATCAATAGCTACAGAAAGAATATTAGCTAATTGATGGGACATGTTGTTTAACTTCTAAAAACACTTCTTAGGCAAAAATATTTTGGACATGAAAGGTTATCATGTGAATGACAGAGACCCCCTATTCCCTGTCTTTTCTGAAATAAAACAAGAGAAAATGAATTTACTATTAGCATGAGATATTTAGATTAAACATAGGAAGAATTTCTTGACAGTAGGATGTGTTAAACCCCAAAGTTTTTATTTCTGAACATCTTTGAGCACAGTTTTTGGAATTCCTCTGCCTCTGTTCTAAGATCAATCTTAAAAAACAACAATGCCTCAAATGGATATAAAAATTCATTTTGCCTCTCCAGGCATAGAACTGCAATGTGTTCCAAGATGACTACCAGTGTGACAGCTGTTGTGGTGGTGGAGCCAGTGGACTGTATTTCCATCGCCATCTAGAGCTGGCTTTAAACGATTCAGGTGGCTGAGGCATTGCTCCAACCTTCATGTGTCATGGCGGTGCCCCAGGATGGAATGATAAACTAGACCAGAAAAGTCAGGACTCAAATCCAAGAAGATAAACAAAGTTAGGGCTCAGGACATCCATCCATCCATCCATCCATCCATCCATCC
>NW_017731391.1:0-6542 GCF_001890085.2 Hipposideros armiger | reverse complement strand
TCCATCCATCCATCCATCCATCCATCCATCCTTCCATCCATTCAGTAGGTACTTGCTGAGTGCCTATTATGTATGTGCCAAGCAATGTCTTTGTGCTGAGTGGATCAGTGAACAAAACAGAAAACATCCTTACTTTTGTGAAATTTATCTTCTAGAAAGGAAAGCAGACAATAAGCAGACTATATTGGATAATGATAGCTGCTAAAGAGAAAAAAAATAAAACAGAGAAAAGACAAAAGATGTGTCCAGTAAATGGCTGAACTTTTAGTTAGTATGACCAAGGAAGACAGCCCTGAAAATGTAACTTTTGAGCAAAGTCGTGAAGAAAATAAATGAGGAAACAATAAGGATATCTGGGGGAAGCAGAGAGCAAGTGCAAAGGTCCTGAGGTTGAAAACTTCCTGTTCTATTTGAGGAGTAGGAAGGAAGCTGGAGTGGCTGGAGTGTTGACCAGAATTGTCCTAGGAGATGAGGTCAGAAGAAGAGCAGGTAGTAGTGGAGGACAGACCCTTTAGTCCTGGTAAGTCATTATAGAGACTCCACTGTTCCTCTGGGTGACATGGGAGCCTCCTGGAGCACAAGAGTTAATGTAATTTGTATTTTAAGAAAACTCTGGCTCCTCTGTTGATAGTACCCTGCATTATCAAAGGCAGAAGCAGGCAAGCCCATTAGGAGGCTGCTGCAATAACACAGGTGAGAGATGATTGTGGGTGGATTGGACCATGGTGGTGACAAGATGGCTGGTGAGAAGTGATTAGATTCTGAATGTATTTTCAGAATATTTTCAGTGAAAGATGATAAGATTTCCTGACAGACTGGATGTGACTCATATAGAGATAGAAAAATCAGTAGGACATGAAGACCAGCAGAGTGTTTCCAAAGGGTTCCATAAAAATACTTACATTCTAACAGGTCTGAAATTGGAAGTGGGCCATTCTTTTTTATTTTTTTTTATTTTTAAGATTTTATTGGGGAATTGGGGGAGGGGAACAGACAAGTTGCTGTCGTTTTGTTCTTCAGTCTAGTTGTGGAGGACGTTGCTTCACTGGCCCAAGTTGGCACCATCATTGCGCTCTTCCCGGGAGAGGCAGATCAGTCACCGGCTTCTGGACGGCTGCTCACAGCGGCGAAGTGGGCCATTCTTAAGGGACAAGTAACGCAGGAAATTCTGGGAATTCTTGAGACCAGGGTTCTGCTACACCTGACACTGATGAGGTTGGAGAAAACAAGTGCATCCCCAGGTAAAGAAACAGGCTGGGAAAGGCGTGGAAGAAGACATTATTTGCCATGTGTAGAAATGATGAGGAGTCATATTTTGTTCAAACATGGGAATGATGAAAGGTAAATCCAGGAAGACTACCTTTAAAGAGGAGGGTGAGAAATCTCTATGGGGAATCATTAATGATTTGTGAGGAGGAGAGTTGACGGTGAGTGTTGCATTTTAAAAGTTGCATCTACCTTCCCTGTGGGGGTATGTTGGTCTGTTAAGGCCACCATAACAAGACACCACAGACTGGGTAGCTTCAACAACAATGTATTTCCTCATAGTTCTGGAGGCTGGAAGTCTGAGATTGAGATTAGTTTCCACTGAGGCCTCTCTCCTTGGCGTGCAGACAACTGCCTGTCACAATGTCCTCACATGCATGTTCATCCCTGGTGCATCTTCCTCTTCTTATAAGGACACCAATCCTATTGGACTAGGGCCTCACCCTTACAACCTCATTTAACTTTAATTAGCTCTTTAAAGGTCCTATCTCCAAATACAGTGACAGTGTTCAGGGCTTCAACATATGAATTTTGGGGAGACACAATTTAGTCAATAACGGGGGATATAAAGTCAGAGTCAAGAATATCATTGTAAGTTTTTAAGTGGGAGGAAATTGGCATCTGAACTAAGGCGATCAAAATGGAAAAGAAAAGAAATGGATACAAACAACATTTCATAGGTAAAAGCTACAGTGACTGAGCAAGTCACTGAATATAGAGGCCGAGGAAGGTGATAAATCACAAGTATTGCATCTGAGTGACAAGAAGAATGATATTGTCTCTAAACAAAAACATTTGCCTCTTTCACTTTGCCCTTCATTTATTCTCTCTAGATACCACCTCCGCCCCGGTTTGTTTCTCTACTTCCCATCTCCTCCAAATTGCTACTAGAGCAGAAATTCTGACATTCTCCACTAGCTTAATAGTCTGCAAGACAATTCCAGGAAACAATCTTTCATGTCACTGCCATTGTGCTCTTTTCTGCCCCACTTCTTACATTTTCAGGCATTACAACCTTTTCCTTTTGATTGCTTTATCTGTTTACTAGTGCTCCTGTTTTCCTTGGTTAACCTTCTCCGCTCCCACTTCTGTTGTAATTTCTTATTAGGTCTCAGTTATCGGCCTTAAGAATCATTTTGTCCATGTTATTGCTTAACTGTACATGTGAAGAGATAATTCTAAAGGCTATTTATTCTGAAGGAGGCAAACATAATACAAATGAAGGGGTACTACTTTAGAAACGGTGTGATGTGCTTTTAGATCGCAGTTCCCCAAAGTGGTACTGATTAAAATATGAATAGGTTAATATAAACTCAGGAGTGAGGGAACCCAGGTAGGATATTATAAAAAAGAAGGGGCGTTGTTAAAAAGATTGTCTTAAAGATTTTGGTGTCATGAAAAAGAAATCTGATGAAGGCTGACTCTTCGCTAGAGTCTCTTTTCTTCGTAGGTATTATTTTTTCTTTTAAATAGTATTTAAAATCTTTTCTTGTTCTTCAACCTTCTGAAATTTCAATAAAATTATGTACCCAGCTATGGCTCTTTTTAAAGATTAATTGTGTCTTTCTTATTATCGAGGCATTCTTTTCCAATTTTTTTTTTTAATTCACATCTACTTTATCTTTGTTCTCTTTTTCTGCAAGAATATTTATAGGGATTGGCTCTCAGTGTCTCCAAATTGCTCTGATTTTTTTTTAATCTCTTTTTAATATATGTTCTGAAAGATTATCTGACACTGCTTTTAGTCTTTAAATTTTATGTTAAGAATCATAATTTTAATCTTTAAACATTCTTTCATATATTATGCTTTTTATTTATGGATATAACAACTTTCTAAATCTCTCTCAGGATACTATCCAGCTTCCTAATTATGTTGGTTACCTCTGAGCACACTTTTTGCTTATTTGTCTACTTATGTTGGTTCTTCCCTCTTGTACTGCCAATTCTCATACAGCTGGCAATCCTTGGCTTTTTATGCTTATGAAAGAGGACAGAAGAGGCAGTGTGGGTTTTCTTTCTGTTTTTGTAAGTGTCCTTTATTCTTGCGACTCTTTTTTCCTGATAAATAATTCTGACTGAGTGTTCTGTGCAGGGAAGGGTGGCTGTAATCTAACAGGTGTCACTCTCGCTGAGAGACTGGCCAGTTACAAGTTACTCCATGACCAGACCGAGGAGAACTTTGCTCTTGGGCACCAACACAGCCACTAGAGGCCAGCTGTAGCTTCCTCCAGAAGGGTCCTTAGGAAGAGCCATGAAGTTTGCTGCTACTTCCTTCTCTCCACCTCCCTTCAGCCCTAGGCAAACTGGGACAGAGAGTAGCCTGGCTAGGCTACCTATACTGGCACAGTGAGGTAGAAAAGAGGTATAGGAGTGCCACCTGGTGCCTTTGAGCTACACATACAGAACTTGAATTAACCTTCCATTTTCATCTCTAGCCTTTCTGACTGTGAGGCACAAATCCCTGTGAGGGACCTAGTGTATAGAAACCACATAGCATCTTCTTGAAGTAACTTTCTTTACTGGTTTCATCCAGCAACATACACCCTTAAGTCTTGCAGAACCCTGTTGGAGAGTCTCTCCTGTATTAAAGATACTCTCTCCTATTATCTATCTCATTTTGTGGCTATTCCTTTTTTGTGCTTCTGTTCTTTTATTTTATTGGACCATCAGAACGGATGGGAGGCAAATGCCTTCACTGTTTTCTGTCTTGAACCAGATGCTTCTTTTCTGTTATATTAACAAGATATTACGTGCCACTTTATACATTTTATTATAAAAAATTAAAACAAGTACAGAAGTGGATAGAACTCCCACATACCCATCACTTAATATTAAGAATCTATAAGATTTTGCTATATTTGTTTTATCCAACATTTTAAACATTTTTCCTTTGATAAAGTATTTTAAGGCAAATCTTAGACTTCAAGTTATCTCATCCTTACATACTTAAGTACACATCTCTAAAAATATAACATTTTCTTTCATAACTTCAGTACCATTATCAATCACAAAATTAACAATAGTTCTTTGATGCATCTAATAGTCAATCTATAGCTAATGTTCACAATTGTCCCAAAATGGTTTCTACAGTGATTTTTCTTTTCTATTCTGTTAACTCAGAATGCAAACATGGTCCATACTTAGCACTTAGTTGTTAAATCTCTTAAGTTTGTCTGTATGCAGAGCACTTGCCCTTACACTCTCCCTTTACTTTTCCTACCATTTCTTACTAAAACTGGGTCAATTGTCTTGGCGTCATGCAACATATCAATGGTCTTGCATGATGCCTGAAATTTTGGGTTTATCTCTTTGCTTCTTCATGGTGTCATAGTTTATATAAATGGAAGTTGTAAAGTTTTCATTAAATACAGGCACACTTTCTTGTCAAGAATATTTCAGTGCTATGCAGCATATATTCTAAAATAGGAATCTTACAAAGAAGATTAGCATGGCCCCTGCACAAGGATGGCATGCAAATTTGTGAAGTATTCCATATTTTTTAAAGCTAAAAGCATTCCCTTTAAAATCAGGAAAAAGACAAGGTTGCCCACTGTCACCACTTGTATTCAACATAGTACTGGAAGTTCTAGCCACAGAATCAGGCAAGAAGAAGGAATAAAAGGCATCCAAATTGGAAAGGAAAAAGTAAAATTGTCATTATATGCAGATGACACGATCCCAAATATTCCACCAAAAAACTATTAGAACTGATAAATAAACATTGTAAAGTAGCAGGATACAAAATTAATATTCAGAAATCAGATGCATTTGTATACACCAATAACAAACTATCAGAAGAAGAAATTAAGAAAACAATCCCATTTACAATTGCCTCAAAAACAATAAAATACTTAGGAATAAATTTAACCAAGGAAGTTAAAGACCTGTACTCAGAAAATTATAAGAGATAGAAGAGAGGAATTAAAGAAGACATAAATATTATAAATATTGGGTTGTCGGAAAAGTCATGACGCATTTTTGCGATGAAAAACGTAGAAAAAATACATCATGACTTTTCCAACAACTCAATAAATGGAAACTTATATCATCCTCATGAATAAGAAGAATTAATATAGTTAAAATGTCCATACTACCTAAGGCAGTATATAAATTCAATGCAATCCTCATCAAATTGCCAATGATATTTTTCACAGAACTAGAACAAAAAATTTATATGGAATCATAAAAGACCCCAAATAGCCATGACAATCTTGAGAAATAAGAACAAAGTGGGAGGTATCACGCTACCTGACATCAAATCATACCACAAGTCTATAGTAATCAAAACAGCACGCTATTGGTTTGAAAACAGACACATAGATCAATGGAACAGATTAGAGAGCCCAGAAATAAACCCATGGCTATATGGTCATTTAATACATGACAATGGAAGCAATGATTGACATTGGGTTAAAGACAGTTTATTCAATAAATGGTGCTGGGAAAACTGGACAGATACATGCAAAAAAATGAAAGTGGACCTTCGTCTTATACCATATACAGAATAAATTCAAAATGGATTAAAGACTTAAATGCAAGACCCAAAATCATAAAGCTCCTAGAAGAAAACATTGGAAGTAAATTTGCAGACATTACCCTTAGTAATATTTCTACTGATATATTTCCTTGGGCAAGGGAAGCAAAAGAAAAAATAAACATGTGCGACTACATCAAACTAAAAAGTTTTTGCACAGCAAAGGAAACCACCAATAAAACAAAAAGGCAGCCTACTGAGTAGCAGAAGATATTTGCCAGTGATACATCTGATAAGGAGTTAATATCCAAAATTTATAAAAAATTTATACAACTCATACCAAAACAAACAACCCAATCAAAAAAAGGGCAGGGGACATGGAAGAGACATTTCTCTAAAGAGGACATACAGATGGCCAACAGACATATGAAAAAAATGCTCAACATCACTAATCATTAAAAAATGCAAATAAAAACCACAATGAGATACCACCTCACTCCTGTCAGAATGGCTATCATCAATAAATCAACACATAATAAGTGTTGGTGAGGATGTGGAGAAAAGGGAACCCTCATGCCCTATTGGTGGGATTGCAGATTGGTGCAGCAATTATAGAAATCAATACAGAAGCTCCTCAAAAAATTAAAAATGGAACTATTGGGTTGTCGGAAAAGTCATGACACATTTTTGTGACGAAAACCATAGAAAAATACGTCATGACTTTTCCAACAACTCAATACTTTATGACCTAGCAATTCCACTTCTAGGTATCTATCCAAAGAAATCCAAACACTAATTAAAA
>NW_017735296.1:4831-6634 GCF_001890085.2 Hipposideros armiger | reverse complement strand
TATAGAAAAATGGCATGGCCAGGGGACGCTGAGTTTCCTTGTGGTTGGACATCATAGTTTTAGTGACACCAGTCAGCTCCATTGCAGACTTTCTCCAGCAGTATTCAGCGACTTAAGGGCCTGCCCATAGGGTATAGGTGGTTGAGTCACATAGGACAGGCTTTGAATGTTCAAATAATGGAAGAAGAAAGAGAAAAAATGTTGGAGGTATGCAGTAGTTTTCTGTGGCTGTTGCAAGAAATTACCACAGTTCAGTTGCTTTAAGCATCACAAACTTATTCTCTTACAGTTCTAGAGCTCAGAAGTGCCAAATCAGTTTTGCTAGCTGAAACACGTGTCAGCAAGTTCACCCTGCTTTTGGAGGCTGTAGGGGGAAACTGTCCCTTGCTTATTCCAGGTCCGATGGCTTCACACATTCCTTGGCTTGTGGCTGCATCACTCTAATGTCTGCCTCTGTTTTCACAGCTCCTTGTCTGTGTGTGTCAAATCTCCCTCTACTTTTCTCTTGTAAAATTGCATGCTGTTACATTGAGGGGCCTCCCTGGGTAACCCAGGATAAATCCTCCATCTCAAGAGTAATTTTGACAAAGACCCTTTTCCCCAAATAGGTAACATTTACAGGGATTTAGACTTTATGACTTTGGGGTCATTATTGGCTTATACAGGGTGTCTTGAAAGACAGTTGGTTTCAATGGTAAATGTATAATGGACCCCAAAGGAGATAAAAAGGAAGAAAGAAGTGGGTTGCTACATGGAGATGCAAACTATTAGTAGTACCCCTAATGTATTAAGACAGCTGAAAACCAGGCTCAGAACTATACAGACTATTTTAATTTATGTTAAAAATGTATAAATACTAATGTGTGTAGATGCATGTATAATATATCACACAAATATGTTAGCAGACATTATTTCTTGTTGGTGGAGTTAAAAGGATTTTTATTTTACATTTATTTAGTTTGTATTTGCTCTATATTTAGCATAAACAAAATTAAATTTTTTAAAAGTTGACATTATTTTATATCAGGTATGAAGACTTTTTGGACTCTCCATGGAATCAAATCATATTTACTTAAAATATTTGGAATAAAATACAGCATTGTGGATCAAGCAAAAAATATAGTCCCCATTTAACTGGTGTTTGTGTCTTAAGTGAGAACAACAGTAGCTTCTGAAACATAAGAGTTTGTCATTCTAGGTTAAAACGCCTTGTAGTCCTGACTACCTGTGGATTTGAACTTCAATAATAAGATAGCAAAGGGAGCGGGTGTTAACTCTGTCAAGAGGTTGGCAATTTATTTTTTTCTCACTTAAATTCTCCTTCAATTGCTGGTAGATATCATTCTTCAGCTGTCTTGATCACAGTGGGAGTCTGACTTGAGGTTTCTGTGATGGTTACAAAGGACCTAAAAGTCTGCAGATGAAAAGGATATGAATGCAAAACACTAATAAGCATTCTCATTCTAAGTGGTCTCAGCACTGAGCTGTTTGCTGGCATCGGAAGCTGGGAATAGGCACTTTGAACATAAAACTGTGAAAAACATTTAGTTTGGAAAGCATTTTAGGAAAGTTGGTAAAAAGGCATTCCCTTGAAGTGTTGTGAGTCTGTTTGTTTTTTAAAATCAGGAAAGAAATTACACAATGACCCAAAGCTAGCAAACAGATAAGAATGGGGATTTGGAGCCATAAGGCTTTAAGGGAATGAAACTGAGTCACCAAAGTCCATGTCAGGTAAACAATCACATAATTAAACTGATTTCCAAGGAAACAAAGCAAAATGGATTTTTGTGAAGACCATTATTA
>NW_017735296.1:0-2116 GCF_001890085.2 Hipposideros armiger | reverse complement strand
ATGGAAGGAAGAAAGAAAGAAAGAGAGGGAGATACAGAGAGGTGGGTAGAGATGAAGGAAAGGTTAAAGGAAGAAAGGAAGGAACACAATGTTTCTGGATACTAGAAAAAAAATGTGAAATTAGCAAGAAGGAAGCAAAAAGGGACACAGTATATTTAAAATCTAGCGCCATTTCCTGTCTCTTATATATATTAAAAATCCTTACCCATCATATTAAGATAAAGTGGATATTTTATCCTTTTCCTATGTGAAATGGGTTCAAAATATGTGAAAGTTGCTAGTTGTGAGAAAAATCTCAGATGTGATAGCATATTTTATGATTTGCTATGAACTATTTAAAAATATTATTTAGAATTGCCAGGTAAGGGTGTTTGAGAAAAGAATAGCTAAGTAAGGAAAAAAAAATATATATATAGACTTCAGTACAAGTTAAAATAAAAGGGAATATTTGAAAACTGTTTAGGTTGTTGAAACAAAGCTAGTGAGGAAACCCCACTGACCTTTTTTGTTGTTTGTTTCCTTCATTCATCTTGATGACAGTAATAGAAACATTTAGTCTAGTCCTTGCCCTTTCAGACTGAGAAATAAAGTATTTATGATTGCAAAACTCAGCATAAAGTAAAATAATTCACAAACTTTTAATAACTTCTCTAACGTCGACATATTTGGTCAGCAAAGACACTTTGACCTATAATTTTCATGGTCCTTTTGGGAAGTTTGTTTGATGCAAATGGGACCATTTTTGGAAACTACAAAACTTCCATCTCTTTCTCTTCCCACATATATTAAATTAGTAACCATCTATCCCAAGCATGTTTTATTAGAGTCATTGTCTACAGTTTGAAGTTTTTTTTGTAGAGCCACCAATGTCTCTGACTTACATTATGGAAGTAAAAGAGAAAAAATGAATTCTCTAGTTTCAGATTACCTGCAACTCAGAGATTTAGGTTTCTCANAAAAAAAATATTTGCACTGCTAAATTTTGTGGGCATTGTGTGGTTATGAAATAGAACTGTCAGTGCTCACATTATTTTCCAGTGTATTAATATTATTGCCCTTAAAGTTTCTTATTTGTTGTTTTATAAAATGTGAACGGAACCTCAAAGTGACAGTGTTCCCATTACTTTTAAATCAAATGAAGGGCACGTTACGATCATGCCCACAGACTCTTGTCTCGGAATTTATTGACATTTTAAATTCAAATGTCAAACTTAATAAGAGAATGTTTTCATAATGAATAGAATAGAGGAACTTTTGAAAGCAGGTTATGGTCAGTGGGTTAATAAAATGCAAAAACCCAGGGATGACTTTGGGCAATATAATTTTGTATAAAATAATCAGAAAAAAACAAATTCTGCTTTTAACATAGAAGAGTAACTTAGTCTCAATTTATTTTCTTAGTCCCAGATTTATTTTCTCTGAAATGGTGTGGCTGTGTGAGGTCACTGTTACTTATTTTTGGGTGAGGCATAAAGATAGTAGCCCATCAGATATTTCAAGGAGGAGAAGGATTTTTACCAACATTTATGCTGTCTTAGACTTCAAAGTGTATAGGAATAGCTAGGGGTCATGTTTCTGATGCAGTGAGTCTGGATTGGACCCTGAGATTTTGTATTTCTAGCAAGAGCCCAGGTAAGATGCTGCTGCCGATTCCAAGACCATGTTTTTAAGCATCAATGCCCCACAGTGGATCATAGCCAGCTGTGTTTGCTGACCAGAGCTGTCATCAGGCATAAACACCATGGCGGTGAAAACTTCTGACTACAGAAAGCAAGTTAGAGAGTGGCTTGTAGTCAGTGAGTAGCTCTTATAGATGAAGCTCACAAAAGTGACCCACTTAATGGTCAGATTCAATTTTGTATTGTTTTTCAGCTATCATTTCCTGATAATGCTTTTTTTCTAAATCCCTTTAAAATAGTGCCACTGGTTGAAATAAATACAATCCAAACATTTTAAGGGGACAGATGCTTTCCATTGCTTAAAATGTGCATGACTTCAGCTGTGAAAAAATACAAAGTTTAGATTCTCTAACTGTCAGGTATAAGCTGGGCAGTGGTAAACATTCAGTTTAACTTTTTTTTATCCTTCTGGAAATTAGAAAAACAAAACCAGATTA
>NW_017735295.1:4868-6240 GCF_001890085.2 Hipposideros armiger | reverse complement strand
AATAGACATTTCTTACATATTACTACATTTTCAATAAAATAGAAACCTCAAAATCATAAATGCAGAAACTTCGGTTTTTATAATTTAATTTGACCCACAAAGGAGAAGGGATTAAGTACACATTGTCAGTTACAAGATAGTCACAAGGATGTCAAGTACAGCTTAGGGAATAGAGTCAATAATATTGTAATAACAATATATGATGTCAGGTGGGTGCAGGCATTATCGGAGGGATCACTTCAGGAGTTACATGGATGTCTAATCACTATGCTATATACCTGAAGCAAATATAATATTGAATGTCAACTGTACCTGAAAAATAAAAATAAAAAAATTTAATAAAATAAATTTAATTTGACCTACAAATCAGATGAATTAACATATACACATATAATATTATACTAAATATATTACATGTATAATATTACATATAAAATTTTTAAATCAGAAAATCTGTATTGTCATCCTAGCTGTTTTGTTACTAGCTGATTGTATGGCTAGAATGAAGTCATTTAATCCCCCTGGATTTTAATTTTTTTCATCTTTACAGTTGAGAGTTTGAAGTAGATATTCTCTTAGGTCCTTTCTAGGTATAATAATAATAATAACAACAACAATAATAAATCTATGACTAAGAAATTACATCCTCAATATCATATACAGCTGTGAAAACTAAAAGAAGCTTTAGTTGTAATTTTCTAAAGTTATGAGAGGAGGGTAATACCCTGAACTACTATTTTCTCTTTTCTCAGAGCTTGCTTCTCCATATTCGTGTGTGCATGGGGTGAGAGATATGGTCTATGTGTATATAAATTTCTCTAGTTCCCCTTGTGGCTCCCTCCTGTTACTGTCTCTTCTCTTTCCCTTCTGTTTTCCTCTCACTTATTCCCCTTCCTCTTTCTCTCTTCCTTATATGGCCACAGTACAGATTTGAAATAAAACATAGGTATTATTTGTTGATTAATTGAATAGTACAGTGTAGTCAATGTCAGGTCAATAATACATTGTACCAAAGGAAAAAAATAAGCTGCTGTTTATTTGCTGGCCTCCAACTGATTTGTTTTCCACAGTAAAAAAAATGAAAAGGCTTGTCAGCCACGCTCTTATTTATCTTCTCGTCTTCTATAGCTGTAGTAAATATATGAGGGAAGTTTGTGGTGTACTGTCAGTAAATTTGACATTGCATGCCCTTTAGAAATAAATAAATAAATAAGAAAAGTGTGTAGAAAGATTAGATTTGCCAAATGCAAGACAGAATAAAGTTTTAAGGCCCTCAGAGGTGTCCCATCGCTGTCTGAGCACGTCCTAGTGGCTGGCTTCCTAGAATATTAATTTTATCTCTGACACTGACAGTCCCTGCAGCCTGAGACAG
>NW_017735295.1:0-2343 GCF_001890085.2 Hipposideros armiger | reverse complement strand
TAGACAGGATACATACATGTTGAAATTAAAATAAAATGCAAAGAAGTTTTTGAGTACCAAATAGAGGCAAAGCCACATACACATAGCAAACTCATCACTTTCCCCTGAGAATTCCTGCTCCACTACCCTTGTTCTCTCTCTCCATCAACAGCAGAAATGTTATGTTCAATTTCAACTTCTCACTCTCCACTAGTTGATTCCATAGATAATTGGTGACCAAACGCTGTCAATTCTGCCTGAGATCGCTCTCACTCCAGCTTCTCCATCCTCAGTGCCTAGCCTTGATTTCAGGCCCTCACCATCTCTCACTCCCTCATCTGATGCATTAGGACACTTGTCTTCAGGCCTTCCTCCCCCTGCTTGATGTGGCCACCTGACTTATTATTCTAAAACACAGCTCTGATCATCTCATGCCCTATTTGAGACTGCCTTTCATGAACTGACTCCCACACAGCCTCACCAATGTTATGTATCCCCTTCTCAACATGGCCCTTATGCAGACACAATGTTTTCCAAATACAGAATTACCTTCACTTTGTGGTTCTTTATTTGGAAACATCTTTGTATTGTCATTGTCTAAGAAACTCACACATGGCTCTCCAAGCCACCTCAAAGACCTCCTCGGTGAAGCCATGCTAGCTCCTCCAGGCAGCAGTCCCTTTCTCGTCAAGTTTCCCACAGCTTTTTGACTGAAGGTAATTGGGCCGCTTACCATTTCTTATGTGCCGCAGTAATGTTACCAGTTACATATTTGTCTACATCATATACATTATGAAGTTCTTATGGAGAAGGGCTATGTTTTTTGGTGCCTAGAATGTTGCTTGGCAAATAGCAAACATTCCTTGATGAATTAATTAATGATGGCCCTAATTCAAGATGCAGCCCAGAACTCTGCCAAAAAAATACCAATTCATTTGCTTATCCAATCGTTCTAACCTTCCTTACTGTTGTGCACTTTTATCAGAACCAATGGGTAACTTGGGGAGTGCNTTTCAGAGGAATATTGAGGCAGTGGGAGTTCCAGGAAAAAGGTATGGGAGATGGGTGGAGATGGGTTAGCTTCAAGGCAACCATAGTTGCTGACACTGAGCTTGTCATAATCACCTGTGTGCAGACGCCTGTGGCGAGCGCCTCTTTGAGGGAAGCAGCACCCCAGTCCTCCAGCTGGGGCCTCCTGGGACCTGGACTCAGACCAGTGTAGGGAGCACTCAGGAAGGGATCTCATGGATGGGGGCGGGAGAGAGCAGCTGCAAAGCACGGCTGGCCTTGCCGGGACCAGATTAAGGCAAAAATATCCTATACAGTAGAGATCCTGGTGACAGAAGGAGGTGATGCGTCTTTCACTTCTCTATCCCCAGGGCCTGGCACCCAACAGGTGCTTAATAAATGTTGCTTAGAATGGAATGAAGAACGTCATCCGAAGCTCTACAGCTAATGGCATTTGTGACCCATTGCCTTTGGGCCTCAGTTTCCCCCTGGTTATCCAACAGGGGTTGGTTTAAGGACACAATGGGAAAGCAAGTCAAATGTATGTGTGAGCCCAAGACAGTCGTGGATGGCAGTGCAGGCTGACATATAAGGGGGCCCCTGAACTGTTCGACATGTGGCTTTGCTTGTAGCCCCACACACTGTGCACAAAGGACACTGTGAAAGATAAGAAAGCTGCCTCTATCTTGCCACTTCTTTAAAATGCCCTGAAAACATTTTTAGATGTTGGGCCACTTTTCTCATGGACACTATCAGTGGAGTACTGTAGTAACACCGAGTACTTAGTGAGTGTCCGCCATGTGCCGGGTACTGCGCTGAGCATCTAACGCACATAAACTCATTTGATCCTCACAAAACCCTACGCGGTCAGTACTGCTATGACTGCCTGCATCCAGTGGAGGAAACCAAAGCATATGGAGTTCAAAAGAGCTGTCCAAGTCATGCAGACATAAAGAAAGTCATGCAGATTTTGAACCAGACAGTCTGTCTCCAAGGCCCACATTTTTTAGCAAAATATGCTTCATTACTCCTGTAGAGGTAATTTAATTTTTAAAAAGCCCCAAAGGCTCAACAAAACGAAACATTTTATATTCTGCTTCATGAATACAAGATTGTTCACCATTATTCTAGCTCAAGTGATTCTATCTACAAATAAACAGTCTTGGCAAATGTTTATGGAGCCTAGGGTGTGAACCAAACCATGATTCCTGCCAACAAGCAGCTTGGATCTTTTGCTTGGGAAGCTGAGAAATGTGTGGGCACACCCGTAAACAAAGCAATAGAGGTAGCCTGTGCTGAGCACCAAGCGAAAAGAACATAATAAATGTTACTATGTTACCACAAGAACCATCATAG
>NW_017735294.1:0-2087 GCF_001890085.2 Hipposideros armiger | reverse complement strand
CAATGTACAGTGTGTTTCTTACTATGGGCCATGGTCTAAAAAAGTTCAAGTTTACTGTGCTAGATAGGTTTCCTATGGCTCTTTTCCAAACAAATACCCTGCGAGTTATTTTTTCTGCTGTTACATAATCCAGACACTCTGTATGAAAGTCATCCCAGACTGAAAATTGAGACGAGTCTTTGCTAAACCCTTTGTTTTTCAAGATGTGCTTTAATTATTGGGACCTGACTTCTACTTTTGTCTCTGCTGCTCACTCACTGTGACCCCCTGAGCAGGTATCTAACCTCTGGGCCTTCGTCTCCCCGTCTGTGCAATGCAGAGTTTACCATTACAGACCCCCGAGGAGCAATAGCTCGTGTACAATGGGAGAAATGATGCGACGCAGCTCATGGGCTGGTCGTGAGGCCCCTGTAAGGTGATACTCAGAATAGTGCCTCTGGGCACAAGGTGAATGCCATGCAATTTCGTTTTTAAGATTAGATTATGATTGATTTCCACACCTGGTGTTTCATGATGCTTCTGAATCCAGTATTTAAGATGCACATACAGCTTGTGATCACGAATTTCCCCGCGTCGATGGAACTAATGGCTGCTTTCAGGAGCCCCTAGGCCCTGATCACTGCAGAACCTGGGACTGGAGACCATCAGCACCGCCCTTTCTCCTGTCTCTTCCTGCCCTTGGAAGGCTCAGCTCATCCCTCCATAAATCACGACCGGAACTCTGTGTTTGTTACCCAGCTACCTGGGAGACGGGCAGTGGCACAGCAGAGGGATGACTTCGGGTAAATATTTCTCTAAACTTCATTCTTGCCACCACCAGTGCTCAGAGCGAGAGGGCCCAGCTCCCCAACGGCCCACCATTCTAATCCAAGGGACCCTGGGACAGTGCATACCTCATCATCTCCCAAACAAAGCGAAGGACCCCACTAAAGGCAAACCCCAGAATTAGGCACTGGTGGCAAAGGGTGGGCAGCATAGGAGGTGGAGAATGTCTGCACTGGTCTCTCAAGAAGCTAGCCAATTTCAATCTCCTGAGCAGAGCTATTGCATCAAGCAGGATATCGTCTTTATAGCACTTAGTACTAGGATCAGCCAGCAACCACATTACAATTCCACCCCTGAGGCCATAGCGGGTATCCAGTCCAGATTCCCACAGCACAGGAATCCCGGCTGCACCTTTCCTGACAGATGGAGCCTGTCTCCCTGCGCGCTTTTCCAAGTCCCAGGGAGCTAAACAAAAGGCTCCCCGAGGCACTTCCACGTTGCTGGCAGGCAAACTGGGGTTAGTCTATCCAATGCTATCCAATTTACAGCTGAGAAAACTGAGGTTTATTTCATGGGCCTAAAGCATTGGTTCTCAGTCGGCTGCACATTACAATTACCTCGGGAGCTTCTGACATTCCCAGTGTCCCTGCCATACCCATGCTCCTCGGTGACACAGGCATTTCCTTTGTTGGTTTTACTAAGTGGTTCCAATGTGCAACTGGGACTGAAGACCAATGCCCTTGGTCATCAGTCTCACTAGGGCTTCAGAGCCACCCGGAAGGCTGGTTAAAACAGAACGCTGCCTCCCCACCACCCCCCAGAAGTTCTGATCACTAGCTGTGGGCTGGGACCTGAGAATTCCCATTTCCAATTTCTAACAAGCTCTCAGGTGAGACTGACGCTGCTGGTCCAAGGAAAGAACCAGTGTTTCCTGGGGGTGCAGGAGGAGAGGCAGAACTGTAGAGCCAATGCTCTAGCCCCACGTACCAGCCTCAGTTTTCTCAGCTGTGGATTGGGAAGAATGACTCCACATGGTCTAGAGCAGTGCTCCTCGGATGTCTATGTGCTCATCTGGGGATCTTGTTGAAATTCAGATTGGGTCCCAGTAGGTCTGAGGTAGGACCCACGCTGCTGGTCCTCTAATCATGCTTTGAGTAGCAAGGCCTAGACTGGCAAGCCCACCTCCCCGGTCCACGGTCTTCTCACTTCCAACAGGCCAGGGCTGGGCAAATCGCCCTTTCCCTAGCAGAGATCTGCCTCCTTGACACGTCCACTCCCCATGCCCTTGCTCTGAGGCACAGGATAAAGCGAGTGTGTCCCTC
>NW_017735293.1:0-2087 GCF_001890085.2 Hipposideros armiger | reverse complement strand
TCATACCTGCTTTTCGATGCAGGTTTTTAAGGCAGGCTAAATCAGCCCCACTGTGTCTTGTTTGCTATCAAAGTTCTGCAAGCATGTTTTCCTTTGGTTGTATTTCTCTTTGAGACATCTTGAATTTATAATTAAAAAGTGGTTTGCACTATTTGATTTTCAGTATATTATATTGAAAATCTGGCTTTTGTTACAAATGAAGAAGCTCTTTAGCTTGGGGGGTAATTGCCAAAAGGCCTCTTTTGGTTTATTTGTAGGTAAAAGTTGGGGACTTGCCCCAAAGCCTAAGAAGTAATTTGATTTTTTTTTTTTTTGCATGTTTAGCACTACTTTTGTTGCCTGAATGTAGATAGAAGGACATGATGAAATTCCCAATACTTGTTCTGGCTCAAGAACTATGTGATCATAGCAAACTTAGAGCTTGACGATGTACAGTGACATGCGCAGATAATACTGACAAAGATTTTCCATGTGTACTCTTTCCAAAAATTTATCTCTTAAGGCAGCACCTATGATAAAAGCTTCAAGCCTGTTTTTTTCCCTCACTGTCTTATTCCTAATCACCTTCCTTCCACTCTGCAAAGAAAGACACTCTTCTCATCTATCCAGAATCTTTCCGTGGTTCATGACCCCACTGTATAAAAATTTCCCAGATACAAAATAAAGGGACACTTAGAAATACTACAATGTTGAAAAAGTGTACATCTCTAATGGTTGGCTAACAAATCCTTTTTTAAGTCAGGTGGTTTCTAATTATTTGCTTTCAATATATTGATAGATTATTAAAAATAACAGAGACAGTTTAGTAAAATCAACACAACTTCAAGCAGCTACTTTACATTCCTCTGGAACCAGCCTTGTTCCTCAGCTCCTTGGCGAGGGGGGGTGGTGGTGGTTCTGCCCCAAGTAGACAGGTTCAGAAAGAGGCCCCTCTTGTATGTCCAGCTCTGGAATAGACAAACACTGCATGGAGTCCAAATGACATGCCCACCTCTTTGACTGGGTCCCTAGGTACCAATGACTATCAGATTCAGGACTGAGAAATTTGGTACCTTGCCTCCCTCCTGAGGTATGTGGAGTTGGGGAAGGCAGCTGAGAGATTAGGGATTGGTACCAGATCTGCAGCATGACATTTTGAGGAGAGATGCAAATCTGAGTCATTGTAGAAAACTGGGGGGACATGACTAGGAAGCAGCCTGAGACGGGGAGCAGGGGACAGAGCCAGACCACTGAGCTGAATGTAGCCCACTTAGCACAGAGCTGAGGGAGAATAATTGCCACAATCTCTTGAGGGATTTTGGTAGTGAATGTCCTCTAAAATAAGGGTAATCATTGATGCAGGAGCAAAAATGATTAATAGAACCACTAATTTAACCATTTACTTAATATTAGAAATCTAGGTCGTTTCTAATGCTTTACCATTGTTGACGAAAAATATCCAGCCCAAGAGAAAACTTATGAGTTTATTTGAGCCAAACTGTCGACAATTGTCAGGAAGCAAAATCTCAACGGATTGAGAAAATGCTCTGCAAAATGGCAGTTTGCAGTTTATTTTATACATAAATCAAAAGAGGAAGGTTACATGAAATTCATTGGTGACAGATTAAGGGGGTGGGAGAAAGCAAAACGGGGAAATCTTTGGGATTGGATAAAAGTACATTAGAGAGACAGGTACTCCTTCCACACAGGTGGATGCAGGGTAGCTAACAGTTCGCTCTTTACAGCACATAGAGATGGTAATCAGGAGATAAGCATAATAATGAGGAATTTTACAGTTTCCAGCTCTGGTCCAGAAAAAGAATTAAAGATGTTATTTTAGGTACAAAAAGACAAAGAACAGACCCACTGAAAAGGCACAGATTAATTTAATGAGGAAGCTCGAGGTGTGACTTCCCGCCATGGCCCACCTTAGTTAAGAATTTTTATGTTCACACTATCCTCCGTGGTTATTTTCAGTCTCCTGAGCTTGTCAGGTTTAACATGTGGCCCCTTTTCCATCCACACCATGAGAAATAATGCTATGAGGGATATTCTTACATATCAATCTTTGCATAGATTTTGGATTATTTTCCTAGCATCAACTTCTA
>NW_017735291.1:0-2032 GCF_001890085.2 Hipposideros armiger | reverse complement strand
TCAGATCCTGTTTTCCCTTACTCAAAATCTTTCACTAGCTTCTTAGAGCAATTAATAAAAAAAAACCCACAGCCTCTATGGTGGCTGACAAGGCTACTTGATCTGATTCCTAATGCATGCTCTAGGTCTCTCTCACATCAATGCCGCATGGTTCCCTCACTGGCTTTCTCTTTTTCAAAAGCACCCATCCTGTTCCTGCCTCAGCTAGGTTTGCATTTGTTTCCTCTGTACCTGAAGAACTCTCCTCTTCAGATGTCCACATAGCTCCATCTTGACATCATTTAATTCTGTGTTTAAAAAGGTTAATTTCTCAGAGATACCTTTCCATCTTATCTGAAATACCCCTCTCCCCTTCTACCCTTTATTCCCTAATATGTTTTATTTTTATTTGTAGTGTATAAGACTGTCAGATACTGTCTTGTTAAAATTAATTAATTAATTAATTAATTAATTTACTCACCCATTTGATGACTTTGTCTCTGTCACTAGAATGCAAGTTTCTTGAGGGTGGTAAAGTTGTCTGTCATGGTCACCAGCATGTCGCCAGCTCCTAAAGCAATGCCAGTATGGAAGGCACACAAGAATGTTTGCATAAAGCATGGGTAAAAGGAAGGATCCTCAGGTGGATAGCATTTGAACTTCGCCATAAGGAGAGAGTCCAATTTTACAAAGTAATGATAATTAAAATCAGAAAGAACTCATATAGGTTTGGTTAAGTGTGTGAGGATCCCTGTCTTATCTGTGGAGTTTATATTTACCCTATAGGTGATAAGGAGCTAGTTCATATTTCTAAGAAAAAACATTATTAAAAATAAAAATAATTGACACCTATATAGATAGTTGATTGGAGTAGGAAATGCCAGAGACAGAGAATTAATTGTGAGAATTAAAGTAGATATTATGAGGGTATTTGCAAACTGAATTTTCAGTCTTATGAGAGAGAGAAGGCATCAGATTTGAACAATAGTTCATAGTAATGAAGAAAGGAGATGATTTGCTTATAATTCACCATAAATATGTGTTACACTTGATAATCACATCTTGAATAATTGGCAAATAGATGTTCCCTCCCTTCCTTCTTTCCTTCCTTCCTTCTTTCCTTCCTTCCTTCCTTCCTTCCTTCCTTCCTTCCTTCCTTCCTTCCTTCCTTCTTTTGTTATATACTGTGATACTGCATAATTATTAATGATATAAATCAGAAATGCATGTAGATGAACTGTATTTAATAATGTTGAACACATCTACTATTACTAAAGTGACTAATACATGACTTCAGTGACATGTCACATATTTGTTATTAAAAATATTCCAGATATATCACTATGAAAAAAATGTTTTGACTATAATATGGGAGATTAAAAAATTATTTTCAACATTATTTTACACTTAATGAGGGGATATTCTACTAACTATTTTAAAACATTATTTTAAATAACTTTAAAATTGATAATGTATATGTATATATTATACATGCATATACACATACATACATATATTTTTAAATGAAAAAATAGGAAATTTAACACTCAGGCCTGAAACACACATTATTGGAAGCAACAGTCAAACTGATGTAGTGATGACTTGGCGTCAGAGGGTCCCTGATTTTACTGACTTGAAAAAGGATTTCATTCAGGTCAGCTCACTATTTCATTTCTCTAGTTGATTTCACTAATTTATCTTCAATAAATTGACCAATACTTTGGTTGAATCACTCTACTAGAGTTTCTGTGAGCCTTTGCCCATCACCTAACAATCAAGCTGCATCTTCCCTGCTTTGTTAATGAACTCTCTTTCTCCCTGTGCCCAGGGAAATGGTATGTTACTATGAAACGATGCATGTCTTTGCCTTCCCGATTGGCACTGGTGAGCTTTCTGTGCATTAGAAATTGATTAACTGTGGAAATTGTAGTTATAATCTGTTGAATTGGCAGAGATCGTGGATAGATTACAGATTTCAAATGGAATCCACACATTTTGAAGGTTAGATGATAGATATGCAGGTCATAATGGTGTCAGCATGCTTTACTTAACC
>NW_017735290.1:0-2057 GCF_001890085.2 Hipposideros armiger | reverse complement strand
TTTTCAGACTTGACACTGAAAGCAAAGCAACAAAAGCAAAAATAAACAAATGGAACTACATCAAACGGAAAAGCTTCTGCACAGCAAAGGAAACCATCAGCAAAATGAAAAGGCAACCTACTGAATGGAAGAAAATATTTGCAAATCATACATCTGATAAGGGATTAATATCCAAAATATATAAAGAGCTCATACAACTCAATAACAAAAAAACAACAACAATCCAATTAAAAAACAGGCAGACGATCTAAAAAGACATTTTCCCAAAGAAGACCTAGAGATGGCCAACAGGTACATGGAAAAATGTTCAGCATCAGTAATCATCAGGGAAACACAAATCAAAACCACAATGAGATGTCACCTCACACCTGTCAGAATAGCTATTATCAAAAGGACAAGAAATAACACGTGTTGGCAAGGATGTGAAGGCAACCTTTGTGCACTGTTGGTGGGAATGTAAATTGGTGCAGCCACTGTGGAAAACAGTATGGAGGTTCCTCAAAAAGTTAAAAATAGAGCCACCATATGATCCAGCAATTCCACTTCTGGGTTTTTATCTGAAAAAAACAAAAACACTAACTTGAAAAGATATTTGCATTCCCATGTTCACTGCAGCATTATTTACAACAGGCAAGGTATGAAAACAACCTAAGTGTCCAGTGAGATGAATGGATATAGAAAATGTGGCATAGATAGATAGACAAATAGCCAAAAAATGTATACACATTTTAAGAAAGGAAAAAAACTGAATTAACTGCAATACTCAGTATATACCAATAACGAGAGATGAATAAAAGTCACATTTGACTTCTGCAATTATAAGAGGTGCTCAAAGTGGTTACCATCAGCATCCAGACACTTCTGATTATGGCAAACTACTGCTTGAGCATAGATAACATCTCTTAAAATGTGTATACATTTTTTGGCACCCCCCAATGTGTTTGTGTGTGTGTATGTGTATGTACACACACTGTATTAAAATTACGCTGATGGTTAGTAACCACTTTGAGTACCTCTTGTAATTGCAGAAGTCAAACGTGACTTGTAGTCATCTTTTGTTATCAGTATATATTGAGGATTACAATTTTAATATGGTTTTTCCCCTTTTAAAAACGTGTATACATTTTTTGGCACCCTCTGTGTGTGTGTGTGTGTGTGTGTGTGTGTGTGTATCAATAGAATGCTATTCAGCCATAAAAAGAAGGAAACCTTGCCATTAGCTACAACATGGATGGACCTTGAGGGCATTATGCTAAGTGAAAGAAGTCAGAGAGAGAAAGACAGATACTATATGTATGATCTCACTTCTCTGTGGAATCTAACAACGACAACAACAAAAAACAAGTTCATAACACAGAGAATAGATTGGTGGTGACCAAAGGCAGGGGCTGGGGGAATCGGTAAAATAGGTGAAGGTACAAAGGTACAAAAGGGTCAAAGATACAAAATTCCAGTCATAAATACATCATGGGGATGTAATATACAGCATAGTGACTATAGTTAATACTGTATTACATATTTGAAAGTTGCTAAGAGATTAAATCTTAAAAGTTCTCATTACAAGAAAAAAAATTCCGTAAGTATGTATAGTGACGGATGTTAGATTTACTGTGATCATTTTGCAATATATACAAATATCAAACCATTACATTGTACATCTGAAACTAATATAATGTTGAATGTCAATTATACCTCAAAAAACCCTTTTGTAATGCTAACATCTGACATGCAATCTGCTACTGGGTTGAGAAACAATAATTAGAAATAATAAATGTATTTAACACTGAACCCTTCTGTGCATAGGAAATTAGCACCCCATGAATTACAATTTAAAGAGAACAATTAGCACACCAAAATCCACTAGTAACATGTTTTAATCCTTAGGTATGCTCAATGTTTTTAAAACTTAAGGGGTAGAACAGCATACATCACAAGAAAAGAAAAATGTGAGCTGTACTTAAAAGTTCTTCACTTAACAAATATGTGGACAATAGACTCTGCAGGTAAACAAATGTTACATTTAATATATATATATATATATATATATATATATATAT
>NW_017735289.1:0-4536 GCF_001890085.2 Hipposideros armiger | reverse complement strand
TAGCCTAGTATGTGTCTTAGTTGTAGATAAATCCTATGTCAGAAAAGGTAGGTTAAACCCCAGGTCTAGTGGTTACTCAATGATGAGACAAGCAGAGTTAACAGGAGCGAGCTTGAGTGATGGCAGGAATGGGCTTAAAAAGGAACTGGTTGGCTCTGAATCCCCTGGCTAACTGCAGCTGCAAGCTAACAAGCACCTTACAACCATCATGAGCAGGAACAGGACAGTTCTGAGGAGAAGACAATTTTAACGGCAGCCTCTGCATGCTAACATGCACCCTACATCCTCCATTGAAAAATGTAACTCCAGGTAAAGAGAAACCCGCCACAGCTGTCTCCATCAGACTCTACCCTTGCAAACTCGTTTTACCAGTATTGCTCTTACCCCTCTGTCTCTGCAGGCGTCCCAATCAGACTCCGGCCTGGCAAAACTCCCTTTGCCAGTATTTCTCTTCCAAAAAACTCTCTACCTGACTTTCCACAAACATTTTTTTGCTCTTCTACTTCGTAGAGTCCTTTGAATTCCTTCACATTCTGTGAATGACTAGGAGTCAATTCTACGCCAATACACTGGATATTGGAAAATATAAAAGAAAAATATTTCTCTCATAGACTGTTTTTTGTAGTTTAAGCATTACTATTAGAAAAAGTTAGAATGCTGTCTAACTGTTCATAAAAAATACTGTTCATAAAGGAATGGTCTGCCATTATTGCTATTACAGAAGAGCCTTTCATTTTTGTGAAGCTCTTTCCTTTCCAAGTCATTTATCAGGTCTTGCCATGTGTTTTAACGCTTTGATATCAAAAAAGTGGCACTGGGACTAAAGGCATTAGCATGAGTGGCCAGCATGTTAGAAATGCAGAAACTTAGGCCCCATTTCACAACTACTAGATCGGGACCTGCATTGAAATAAGATCTTCTGTTCGTTGCTATGCTCGTTGTAATTTGAGAAATATGCTTGAAATTCACCACAAGTTGCCTGTATGGGCTACACACACTGAAAAATATATGTGCCTGTGTTCACGCTTTGGTTACATATTTTATCTTCCCCAAAGTGTATTATCTAAAGGGGGGTTTTACATCAATGTCTTTAGCTTTCTTATAGAAAATATTACAGAATTTTACCATGTGGAAAATAATTTTATATCTCAGGCACTCACCAGAGTCAGAACCACTTCTCTTAACTCTCTGTTTTCATCTTTGGTCAAGTTATCAACTGTGTTCATAGCCGCTTGGTAAATGTGTTGTTTGCTGCAGGGACTGTGATGTTGAGGTATGTGGTCTTACAATTCTCTCAGGAGGAGTAGGAATGCCTGGGCCTCTCAATAGGATTTATACATGGACGTGTTATTGGAGAACTCCAGTAACCTGGTCTCCCTGCATGAGGAGAACTTACTTCCAGATGTCCTACACCACGCGCAGGGTTCAGTTACTTTCATTTATACAGCATCTCTTGGGAGACTGCTTTAAATGACTGAATCTGTGACCCTCTTTGAAGAAAGTTATTTGGGGTTTGTGTAAAATCTTCATAATGTTTTTTCTTTTATTTTTTTTAATTGGGGAATTTAGGGAAGGGAACATAGTTGGGGAATTGGGGAGGAGGACCAGCCAAGTTGTTGTTCAATCTTAGTTGTGGAGGGCTCCTGACACCACCTGGCTTCCTGTCGGCAACTCGTGGCCTCTAAGATCAAGGTACTGTGTTACAATCTTAGTTTTGGGTCGGCATAGCCACCATCCCATGTNAGCGCTCACATCTTACTACACATGAGTTAATCCATAGTGGAGAGAAGCCTTACAAATGTAGAAAATGTGGTAAAGCCTTTATTAAGCGCTCATATCTTACTACACATGAGTTCATCCATACTGGAGAGAAGCCGTAGAAATGTAGATGATGTGGTAAAGCCTTTCACCTGCACTCTGTACTTACACAATATGAGAGAAATTCATACCAGAGAGAAGCCTTAAATGTAAACAAGGTGGTAAATAAAGCCTTTACTTAGCGTTCATTTCTTACTAGGCATGAGAGAATGCATACCGGAGAGAAGCCTTACAAATGGGAAAAGTGCAGCAAAGGCATTAGTCACCATGTAGAGATTACTGAACACATGAAACTTGATAATACAGAGAAACCTTAAAACTGAAAGATCCAAGACACCCTGTAGCTGGACTTACAGCCTCACTCAATATCAGAGAATGCTTAATGCGAAGAAATCAACATTCAAAACCAATGATGAATAACGTGTGCTCAAAATACAAACTTCAGAAAGTCCACATAATTCATGCTCCAAAGTGACTTTAAAGATGTAAAATAATGTGAGGAAATGTTTAATCGAGAATGAAATCTGAAATATTAGAGAATTGACGTTACAAAGTCGTGAGTAAAGAACAGTTTGCAGATATTGTTTTAAATCAGAATACATATAGTGAATAAGCAAATATTAAAAAATCTTGTGAACATGCTTGAAAGTATCATGGTGATGGATATTGGAAAGATACAATTATTTACAATGAGTCTTTATATATTTATAGTACTTGAGGTTTGTTGAAAAGGAAATATTAATGTGATCCCGTTGTGACGTCACTTGATGCTGTTTTTTTACTCCTAGTGTGTGTGACTCATCGTTGTTTGTTGCTGTGTCAAGCATCTGAGTGCCCATGTATGTTGGGTGGGATTCACTCAGAAATAATTTTCCTTGGAAGACTGAGGGCACTGTAATACAGAATGTTTGATGAAAATCTAAATGGAGATGCTGTTTGGTTGACTTAGAATGTTGATGTAAGTCACCGTGAAGTTAGTGTTCAGGGCATCTTTGTGTTCATTAATGTGAGAAAGGTACATTCTGAATTGTAATTAGTTTTTCCAATTCCTCTTGAAGGAAAATAAGGTGGTGGTTTTTGAAACCCTGATGTGTCTTTGTAGTAGCCATAAATAGGAATCATAAATATTACCAGATGTGGTTGAAATAAAGCGGTCTTCAGAGATATCTAGAAAGGACACACAATTTATCCCTAAGTGCATAAGTTATTGTACATTGTTTCCTAAACAATGAGCCTCAGTCTTCAAACCCATGGAAAACAGAGCTGTAAGGTCATTATATCAGAACAACCAGAATGCTTCTTAAATGCTTGTTATCTGTATTTTGTGCGTCTTCTACAAGTGGCTTGCCATTCTTTATTTAGACTGTGTGAACTTATATTTACATTAACAATAAAGCAAATGATCTTTAATGTATTAATACTTGTGTGTAATGAATGNCATTATATAATGTCCTTCTTTGTGTTCTGACACATGTTGACACTGTGTATTTGTCTGATATCATCATGGGAAACTGTGCCCTTTATTGGTGACCGTTTCTATGGAATACATTTTCCATTGTTTGACTTGTGTCCCATGAATGTCCCTACATCTCAAGTGAGTATCTTGTACAAAGAAAGTAGTCGGATTTTTTTTTTTTTAATCTATTCAGCCAACTCATGTCTTTAGATTCAGGTAGTTTCATCTGTTTTCATTTAAAGGAATCACTGAGTTGGAGGGAATACTATAACCATTTTTTAATTGTTTTCTGCACTTTGTATAGCTGTTTTGTTCCACGTTCCCACCTCTGAAATGTGTTCTATTGTTTCTTTGATTTCTGTTGGTAGTTACATGCTTTGATTTCTTTTTCAGTGTCTTTCAGTGTGTCTGTTATAGGTAGTTTATTGTGGTTACCATAAGAGTAACTTAAAGTATGTATATTTTTTAATTGGGGGAGGACAACAGTGTTGGGAATTGGGGAGGGGATCAAGCCATGTTGTTGTTCTTCAATCTTTGTTGTGGCGGACACCAGTCACCATCTGGCTGCCCACGGCATCTCGTGGCCTCTCAGCTCAAGGTGTCGAGTTCAGTCTTAGTTGCAGGTGGGTGTACCTACCGTCCCATGTGGGAGTCAAACCGGCAGTCTTGGTGTTAAGAGCGCTCGCTCTATCCGCTGAGCCATCCAGGTGGCAGCTCTGCTCAATGTGCGGAGTTCATTCTTAGTTGTGGGTGGACATAGCCCAACATCAGACAGGAAGTCATATTGTTAGGAGCACATGCTCTCACCAGCTGAGCCATTCTGCCACCTGTTGGGAGTTCAGCAGCAGCTCAGCGTCACTAGCCCATATGGAATCGAACCGGCAACCCTGTTGCTCAGAGCTCGCACTCTTAAGCAGGCTTCTAACTGACTGAGCTGCTCAGTCCCAAAAGATTTTTAAAGGTATGAGTGTATTTTGAGTTCTTGCTTAGGTAATTAATAGCTCTAGTAGTTTTGGGCTTATTTCTCAAGATTTAGTTTTTCCTCTCATTCGACCATGTTTTTCTGTTCTAGTCTATGTCTTGTGATGTTTGTTGAGGCTTTGGAGAAGAAACAGCCACCATCCCAGGCTATGTCGTCCTGCTTTGTACTAGAGAACACACATAGCAGGCAGCTGAGCTTGAAGTTCTTATGCCTAGCAAACCAGTTCTATGAATGTGTACTCTCTGTGTTTTTTGCACATAATTTTCCAGTTTGAAATGTT
>NW_017735288.1:0-2097 GCF_001890085.2 Hipposideros armiger | reverse complement strand
CACTCTGCCTCCCCCTCTCCCAGCGCCCCAGGCCAATCACTTCCCCTGCTCCAGGGAGAACCGGGGGTCATTTCAGTCCTGTTCAGAGCTGGACGCCTTCCCCCGAGCCAGCTGGTCTGTCTCCAGGCAGCCAGACCTCGGACGGGAGCCACACGCAGACCCTCCCCCCACCTCCATTCTGTCCTCAGGCCCCCCACCTCGGACAGCAGCTCCATGTCAGCCTTTTGCAGGGGGCTCTGGAGGTGACCCCAGGCCCAGCCACCTGTCTCTCCGCTCTGCGCAGTCTCTTCTCGGCCCCCTTCCTCCTCAATCACTGGAACACATGCACGACCACGCCTGCCTTCCTCCCCCACCGCCCTCTTCTCTCTTCCCCTCCCCGAGCTTACAGCCCTGGCCCTCGAGTTCACAGCTGCAAAACACACACACTCATGCACACGCACACTCATGCACACGCACACTCATGCACAAAACCAACTGCGGAATGTTTTCCTGCTTCTGAGTAGGGTTTATAGCTCCAGAGACTTCTCTGCTAGCACCTGACATCTAATCGCATTTCCTCGCCACACATTTTCTACTCCTACTGGAAGCTGGGGCTGGGGGCTGGGGCTGAGGCTGAGGGGCAGGGAGGCGGGCAGGGATGACCCGGGTGTCTGTGACGGGCTGAAGGGGGTCGCCTGCCTCTTACCCAGAGCCGCACACACAGCAGGATCTGGTTTTCCCATTTGGAGAGGGACCTGGGCTCCTAAGCACCAGGCTGAAATGCGCAGGGGCCCCGCCTCCTTGGACTTTCATTCATCCTTTTAACAAAGTCATTCATTCAGCAGTGTCTGTTGAACGCCCACCATGTGCCAGGCTCTGGCCCCAGGGGCGAGGGCAGTGAGTCGGCCAGCCGAGCCCAGTGGGATCACAAACTGGGCAACCCGACGGCAACAGCTCCACACAGAGTAGTGGGTGCTGAGATGGGGGTGAGCCGTGCGTCGGGGCACCTCGGCTTGCCGGAGGAGGGTGGGGGGCCCTCCCCACAGATGGCAGAGGAGGAAGAAATATGTTCTCACAGCGGGGTGGGGAGGCTGGGAAGGGGGGGTCTGGGTCCGAGAGTGTGGTGGAGATGGGTGTGCAGCGGCTGGGGGAGCAGAGCTCGGGTGCACATGGCCTTGTGGTCTCCTTGAAAGCTTGGACGTCACCCCCAGGGCTGCGGGCGCCTTGGAAGGTACTTAAGCAGAAAAATGACATAAGCAGATGTATCGAGCAGGATCTTTCATTGCAAACAGCAGAAATGGGCTCCAGACAACTGGAGACACACAAAGGATTTCTGGAAAGGTGTGAGGGGGCTTCCAGGTGGAAGGAAGGACAGAGCGGCCAGACCTCAGGAGGCCAGGACGAAGCCGCAGCGCTCTCTTGGAGGAGTGAGATAGGTCAGCACCAGTCGTCCTGACTCCTGCTGTCCCCGCACTCCAGATTCCAGCTCCTGGAGGACAGAGAGGTGGCCTCTCCACGCAGTGGACTACTTACTGCCCACCCAGCAGCCCAAGGAACAAGCCACTTGACACAACATGGGCGAATCTCAGACATTGTCCAGTGAAAGAAGTAAGAGAAGCCAGTCCCAAAAGAACGCATACATGACTGCGTGATTCTCCCTCTAGGAAGTCCTAGAACAGCGGCTGCCTCTGCTGGGGGTGGGCGGGGGAGGCCCTCACTGCAAAGGGCACGGAGAACATCCTGGGGCTATGGGGGTGCTGCGGCGGTCACACACACGTATATGCACTTGTCAAAAGTCCTCAAGCCGTATGCTCCAGCTCTGTGCATTTTGTCCTACGTGACATCATTATATCACGATGAAGAAAATAAAACAGGAGTAGAAGCTGTTCTTTTGCAGACAACAAACACATAAATGAGCGAGTCAATCAATTAAGCAAGCAGTCCAGGGTGAGAGTCAGCCTGGGTGGCTCACACTTCTCCGTCACCCCTTGGCCAGAGGATAAGGGGGCCCCCTGCCAGGCAGTTCCCCCAAGACCTCTTGCAAAAAGGGAAGGTAATGTCCTGAAGGCCTGCCAAGGAATGCCGCCGAGAAGGCAAGCATCGGCCTGGTCCTGAGGA
>NW_017731759.1:1558232-1560295 GCF_001890085.2 Hipposideros armiger | reverse complement strand
GCCACTCGGCCGGCCCTCAGCCCATTTTTTAATTGGTTGTTTGTTTTTTTGGTGTTGAGTTGAATGAGTGTTTTGTAAATTTTGGATATTAAACTCTTATCAGATATATCTTCTGATGAAGGGCAAATATCTTCTTCCATTCAGTAGGCTGCCTTTTTGTTTTATTGATGATTTTGTTTGCTGTGAAAAATCTTTTAAGTTTGATGTAATTCCATATGTTTATTTTTCCTTTTATTTCCCTGCCTGAGGGGATATATCAGTAAAAGCATTTCTCAGAGTAATGTCTACAAATTTACTCCTTATATTTTCTTCTAGGATTTTTAGGGTTTCAGGTCTTACATTTAAGTGTTTAATCCATTTCGGATTTGTTCTTGTATATGGCATAAGTAGGTGGTCCATTTTCATTTTTTTGTATGTGTTAGTTCAATTTTCTCACCGTGATTTATAAATAGACTATGTTTATCCCAGTATAAAATCTTGCTTCCATTGTCATAGATAAAATGACCATATACGGATGGATTCATTTCTGGGCTCTCTATTGTGTTTTATTGATCTATGTGTCTGTTTTTATGCCAGTACCATACTGTTTTGATTACTATAGCTTTGTAGTATGACTTGATGTAGAGTAGCATGATACTTCCCACTTTGTTCTTATTCTCAAGATTGCTATGTCTATTCGAGGTCTTTTATGGTTCTATATGAATTTTAGGATTGTATATTCTATTTCAGAGAAAAATGTCCTTGGTAGTTTGATAAGAATTGCATTGAATCTATGTATTGCTTTAGGTAGTATTGATATTTTAACTACATTAATTCTTCCTGTTAATGAACATGGTATGTATTTTCATTTATTTGTTTCTTCTTTGATTTCTCTCCTCAGTGTCTTATAATTTTCTGAGTACAGGTCTTTACTTCTTTGGTTAAATATATTCCTATATATTTTATTGTTTTTGAAATAATTGTAAGTGGGATTGCTTTCTTGATTACTTTTTCTGATAGTTTATTATTGGTGTATACAAATGCGATTGATTTCTGAATATTAATTTTGTATCCTGCTACTTTACTAAATTGATTTATGAGTTCTAACAGTTTTTTGCCAGACTCTTTGGGATTACGTATATATACTATGATGTCACCTGCATTTAATGACTATTTTACCTCCTTCTTTCCTATTTGGATGCCTTTTATTTTATTTTGTTTTCTTGTCTGATTGCTCTGGCTAGAACTTCCAGAACTATGTTCAATAGAAGTAGTGAAAGTGGGCAGCCTTGTCATTTTCCTGATCTTAAAGGAAAATGTGTCAGTCTTTACCCATTGGGTATGATGTTAGCTGTGGATTTATCATATATTGCCTTTGTTATGCTGAGATATGATCCCTGTATTCCTACTTTGCTAAGACATTTTTTATCATAAATGGCTGCTGGATTTTGTCAAATGTTTTTTCTGCATCTGTTGATCTGATCATATGATTTTTAGTTTTCATTTTGCTAATGTGATGTATTACATTAATTGATTTGTGCATATTGAACCAACCTCGCATACCAGGAATGAATCCCACTTGATCGTGGTGTATGATCTTGTTAATGTGATGCTGAATTTGGTTTGCTTGTGTTTTGTTGAGGATTTTTGCAACTATATTCATTAGGGATATTGACCTGTAGTTGTTGTTGGTTTTTTTTTTGTTATATCTTTGTCTGATTTTGGCATCAGGGTAATAGTGGCCTCATAAAATATGTTTGGGAGCCTTCCCTTCTTCTGTATTTTTTGGAGGAGTTTGAGGAGAGTAGGTATTAATTCTTATTTGAATATTTGTAAAATTCACCTGTGAAGCCATCTATCTGGTCCAGGACTTTTGTTTGTTGGAAGGTTGTTGATTACTGATTCAATTTCTTTGGTAATAATCAGTCTGTTCAGGGCTTCTGTTTCTGCTTGGTTCAGACTTGGTAGATTGCATGCTTCTAGAAATTTATACATTTCTTCCAGATTGTCGAATTTGTTGGTATATAGTTGCTCATAGTATTTTCTTACAATTTTCTGTATTTCTGTGGTATCTGTTGTCACTT
>NW_017731759.1:1556744-1558042 GCF_001890085.2 Hipposideros armiger | reverse complement strand
TCCTCTTTCATTTCTGAGTTTATTAATTTGGGTCCTCTCTCTTTTTTTCTTGGTGAGTCTGGCTAAGAGGTTGTCGATTTTGTTTATGTTTTCAAAAAACCAGCTCTTGGTTTCATTGATCTTTTGTATTGTTTTTTTGGTCTCTATTTCATTTATTTCTGCTCTGATCTTTATTATTTCCTTCATTGTACTCCCTCTGGGTTTGTTTTGCTGTTCTTTTTCCAGTTTCCTTATGTGTAATGATAGTCTGCAAAAAACCCACTGTGGCCTGTGGAGGTGGGGGCCAGGCACCAGGGGCTCAGGGTGCCCCCAGCAACACAGCTCTAGGTGGGCAGGGCAGGCACCCAAGGCACCACGGCGTGTGTTCAGTGCCCCCCACCAAGTCAGAGCAGCATGCACTCCTGCATTGGCAACCAGTCTGCACAAATGCACCAGGAATGCCCCAGCCAGATCATGCATGTGCACAGCTCATGGCCCAACACCCCCAGGACTCATTTTTTATTTTATTAATTTGGGTCATCTCTCTGTTTTTGTTGATGAGTCTGGCTAAATGTTTTCCATTTTGGTTTTCTTTTCAACAAGTCATCTCTTGGTTTCATTGATTTTTTTCTCTATTTGGGCCTCTAGCTGCCCTCTGCCCCACCAGAATGGGTAGACAGAGTCCTCACTGATTTCCGCTACCAGCTATCATGGAATTACCCTTCCTGGAGTAGGACCTCTGGGCTGGGGATTCTTGTTTGGGGCTGGGAGCTCCCTCCCTGGGATGACCTCTGCCACTGAGGTTTCCCTTTTGACATTGACCCCTCTCTGTGGGCCTGAAGTCAACCTACCTTGAGTCTCCATGTCTCATACTAGTCTTGACCTGCCCTGTTCTTTAATCCTTAGTTTTAGTCATTCTTTTCAGCTAGTGTTCAGATGAATCCCAAGGTTGATTGCTGTATAATTTATTTGTAATTTTTGTGTTACCGTGGGAGGCAGTTGGTACAGTGCCCACCTAGTCTGCCATTTTAGATGCACTACCCCTGAATCACCCAGAGCAGGGTTTTAACTGGGCAATATGACTTCAGAGCCTGCCTGAACTCTTAGTCACCATTCTATACCACCTTCCTATGACAGGCCCTCTGATATAAGAGAAAACATCGATCAGGTAAATTTTTATCTCTGAAAGAAAATATATAAGGGATGCTATATATGTTGGTTCACTTTCATCACAAAATTCCTTTTTAATCAAAGTATGTTATACTATTAATGGCTGTAAAAAGTTGATTCAAAGGAATAGGAGAGTATCTGAGAAATAC
>NW_017731759.1:1551145-1553291 GCF_001890085.2 Hipposideros armiger | reverse complement strand
ACCAAGCAGACTCCATAGTTAAGCTAGGTTTCACTTGCAAATAGAACACTATTGGTAGATTGTTCAACCTTACTCTGGAAAGGTAGTCATCAAGCCAATTCTGTCTCCCTAGGTTCAATTTGTCCAGGTACTATGTTAATAAACTTGTTTATGAGCTATAATCATACTGGTAAAATTTCCCAGAGTTGACAGCCATATTTGTAAAAATTGCCTTAGCCATCTTGGAATCATTTGAATGTGAAGGTAAAATTGATGATATATCTCCAGACTACATTCAAATGATTCATGATGTTGTCTGAACAGATAGTTGAATATATGATCACGTTTTTTAAACTTCTTAATTTGTTTATATTTTCTCTCGGTTTCTGTAAATTGAAGTGCAGAGGTTAAGTGCCTGGTTTTTAAAAAAAATACAGATTCTCCTATTTTCTGCCCTATGCTCTCACCATGAGACCCAAAGTTTGAAATCTTTTTCTTATTGCAAATTCATGAGACATATAGTGCACATTCTCCTCTTATCTACAGTTTCACTTTCCATAGTTTCTGTTACCCACAGTCAAACGTGGTCTGGAAATATTAAATGAAAAATTCCAGAAATAAACAATTTATAAGTTTTAAATTGCATGCCATTCTGATTAGCTTAATGAAATCTCACATCACCTCAATTCATCCTGCCTAGGATGTGAATCATCCCTTTGTCCAGCATATCCAGCTGTATGCACTACCTGCCTAATACTTGCTAGTTATCATACTAGTTATCAGAGAAACAGAGAGAATATTCATGCCTTCTATTGCAGTATATTGCTATAATCATTCAATTTTATTAGTAGTTATTGTTGTTAGTCTCTGGCTAAGCTTAATTTATAAATTAAACTTTATCATAAGTATGCATCTGTAGGAAAAACATAGCATATATAGGGGTTGGTACTATCCAAGGTTTTAGGAAATCACTGGATGTCTTGAAGCTGATCTCCCATGGTTAAGGGGGCATTACTGTATTTCTTTTCTACTGGATACAATGAAGGCATCCAGAATTGTGTGTAGTTTATANGTTCCATATTTCAACAGACTGATATGACAAATTAGAATGAGCAACCAACATAGAAGTTCTATCAAATACATTTCAGTTCACTATGAAGCCAGAGAAATGGGTGTAATTGCTGCCATGAGAGATGGTTTTGGTCTCATCAAGTGTGTGGACTGGGATGCTCATATGTTCTTCTACTATAGTGAAGTTCAGGATGGGAACCAGGTCCATATTGCAGATGAAGTAGTTTACTGTAGTTCTTGGTATGCTCTCTGACCAAAGAAATTATGCTTAAAAGGAATTATGATTAAAAGCTTCCCATGGTTTCCTTCCATTCCCATTCAGATCATCATTTTCTGGGCACTGTAGAAAAAGGAGCCATTTTTTCCAATCTTAATACCTCTATCCCAAATACAGGCAAAGAAAAGGAGGCTGAGGATGGTATTATTGCTTATAATGATTTTGGGGTAAAATTGACTATTGCTTTTCATGCCAAGGATGTGGAAGAATTTACTTCTTTTCAAATAAGAGAGAAGGTTGAGTTTAGTATTAGAGACAAACAGAGGCCTGGACAGCAGATTCCAACTTGTGTGCAGATTTTAGATCCTAATTCTAACTCCAAGAGACTCTTGGGTTATGTGGCAACTCTGAAGGATGATTTTGATTTATTGAAACAGCCAATCATGATAAGGAAATCTTTTTCCATTACAGCAAGTTCTCTGGTGATGTCGATAGCCTGAAACTGGGGCACATGGTTGAGTACAGCTTGTCCAAAGGCAAAGGCAACGAAGTCAGTGAAGAAAAAGTCAACAAAACATACTCGGAGAATGGCATTACTGATCCTACCATCTACTCTGGTAAAGTCATTCACCCCTTGAGGAGTGTTGGTCCAACACAGATGGAGTACCAAGGAATGATTGAGATCTTGAAAAAAGGAGATATGAAAGGTGATGTCTATTCATTGGCCATAGTTGGAATGGCCAACAAAGGGGATTGCTTGCAGAAAGGGGAGAGTATCAAGTTCCAATTGTGTGGCCTGGGCCAAAATGCACAGACTATCACCTATAACATCACACCCCTGCTGAGGGCCATCATGGAATGTGTGAAAGATCAGTTTGG
>NW_017731759.1:1544932-1545911 GCF_001890085.2 Hipposideros armiger | reverse complement strand
TTTTTTTAGTTAGTTTTGTGTGTACAAAACAATGTAATAGTTAGACATTTCACCCTTCACAAAGTGATAGCCCTCCTCCCCCAATCTATTGCCCCTCTGACATCATATATATCTATTACAATTCCATTGATTCTATTCCCTATGCTGTATTCCATATTCCATGACTTTCTTGAACTAATGATTGAAAGATTTTTACATTAGTGAACTTTATTGTGTTGGTGGAATGGTGAAAGTGATGATTTCTTTGTAGCCACCATAGAAAGCAGAGGGCTTTTTAACAAAGCTAGTCATCACTATCACTAATAACATGAGGAAGTACAAGGAGGATGCTACTGGATAACTCCAAGACTTATTTATTCATTAATTCATCCATGTATTCATTTATTCAATATTTTTAAATGAAAATTTTACCATTTGCCATCTTTCAGAGAATACAGTGATTATTATTGATAATAAAAACCCTAGAAAGGTCCTTGTTTGCATTCTAATAGTCGTAATAAGACATACACAAATAACTAAACCAAAATTTTAACTAATAATGTGATACCATAAAAAATGTGTGGAGTAAGTGCCATAGGTTGTAAAACAAAAGAGAGAGAGAGTTATTTAGGAGTTTAGGGAAGAGAGAGGCGGTTTTTTGATTGGGGTCATCAAGAAGTCTGTGTAATTGGTGATTATTGTTCTGAATTTTATTCATATGGTAGAATTTGGATAATTGTACTATCTGTAATGTAGTGAATATCTAAGTGAGGAAAGTAAAAATGCAAATGTATTAATGTAATCAGAATTCTGTAAAGGGATGATGTATAGACAGGGCTTTTGTGATTGTAGGTATCAGAAGGTCAACTTAAATTAATTTAAGGTAAAACAGCATTTATAATTAAGGATCCTAGAGTATCTCAGAAACCAAAGACAGAAATTAAAGAAAGAAAAATGAGGTGTGAGGAAAAAAGCAGAGATTAGAGGTGTGCTCTGATTG
>NW_017731759.1:1543569-1544629 GCF_001890085.2 Hipposideros armiger | reverse complement strand
TAAATCCTAGTGTTAAATCACTTTCAAGGCTCATTCATCCACTGTGAGTGGGGTTGTGAGAAAAAAGATGCCTTGCTAAACTTCCCCTCTCTCTCTGGAAGGGCATGGTATGTTAATCCAGTGACTGGCAGAAGGGAAAACCCAGCATGTACAGAATAGTGGTGCAAGCCCCTGGCTTGTACTTACCCTGCAAGTATCCCCATTCCTGAAGGACTGTGACATTAGAACGCAAATAAAATATACTGTGACAGGTCAAGAGAGATATCATGAAAAAAACGAAAAAAAAGCTTTAGCACTTTTTTCTCCTGCTTTTAGGACAGGGGTCTCACATTTGAATTTTGTACTGGAATCTGCAAATTATGCAGTCAATCCTGCTGGGGAATTAGTCAACCAACCAATTTTAGGTGGCAATCCAAGTGGCCCACTAGCAAATTATGACAATGTTAAAAGGATTTCCTAATTTGAGCATGCTATGGTAGCTCAAACCCTAAATACAGGTCAAGAAATCTGCATATGAAACAACTCTGTTAATTACCTCACTCTGTGATTGTTAAGAAGTCTCCTTATTCTCTGACCTTTAATTACTTCATTAGTAAAATGAGAGGGTTATTTCCTGTATTTTTCAAGGCCCTCCCAATGTGAAAATTCTGTGATTTCTGTCAACATTTTATTAGAAATATACTTTTTTCCTTTCAGAGCCTGAATACAATATAGGAACTATATTCTCTCTATATTAATGTTTCTCAACAGGGGCAATTTTGCCCCTCAGGGAATATCTGGAGACATTTTTGCTTGTCATATGGGTTTGGGGTGCTACTGGTATCTAGTGGATAGAGGCCAGGAATGATGGTAAATATTCTATAATGCTCAGGGCAGCCCTCCACGACAAATAATTTTCCAGCTTCAGATGTCAATAGTGCCAAGGTTGAGAACTTCTGGACTATACATAAGAAATATATCTCTTCGGATTCATATTGATTTCCCATTCTTTCTCTAACAATGGGTTAAGGCCTGATAATGTTAGAATTTAGGCAAACAGAAATAGACTCATAGAAACAGA
>NW_017731759.1:1534223-1537299 GCF_001890085.2 Hipposideros armiger | reverse complement strand
GTTTACTGGCTAAAAACTCCCTCAAAGACTATGCTGTGTGAGCTGATGCATTGTCGTGATGCAAGAGCCATGAATTGTTGGTGAAAAGTTCAGGTCGTCTAACTTTTTCATGCAGCCTTTTCAGCAATTGCAAATAGTAAACTTGGTTAACTGTTTGTCCAGTTGGTACAAATTTATAATCCCTCTGCTATCAAAAAAGGTTAGCAACATTGTTGCAACAAGTTTGCAAACTTAATTATACATATGTGAAAGAATGAAATTGAACCTGTATCTTACACTGTACACTAAAATCAACTCAAAATGGATTAAAGACTTAAACATAAGACTTGAAACTGTAAACCTTCTAGAAGAAAACATGAGTACAGCTTCTTGATATTGGCCTTGGCAATGATTTCTTAGATATGACCTCAAAAGCACAGGCAATAAAAGCAAAATTAAACAAGTAGAACTACACAAACTAAAAAATTCTGCACAGCAAAGGAAGCAATGACTAAAGCCTACATAATGGGAGAAAATATTTGCAAACCATATGTCTGATAAATAGTTAATATCCAAGATATATAAGAAACTCTTACAACTCAATCGAAAAAAATCATCTTTCCTTTTGAGAAGACTTGAATATGTGGAACTTTATGTGGGCTCAAAAGATCCCCTACTGGCCTCCTGAGTGTATCTTGCACAATTTTTCCTAATACTGTACAAAATGTGAATTCACTAAAATACGATTTTTTTGTAGAAAATTGGCTTATAAAATTGAGATTTTTCTCAAGTCTACTTTGAATCTTTCAATGCCCTTTGATAGAGTGTCTACAGAAATTGATTTCAAGATAGATTTGTCCTTGTTTGCTTTTCACTTATATTCTACAATTGTATTTTATAACAAGCTATCTTTTTCAAACTTCCTTAAATTCCCTGACAGTGGAGTTGAGTGAAAAATTTTAAAGATTTGATGGCTGTGAGAGTTAGAAAACCAATAACCAAATTATCAAGGCATCACAATTAGGCTTTTTTTTCCTTTTTGCATTTATTTTCCAGCTACAATGGGTTATGAACCCCAAAAGTGCACCTGCACTTTGCCACTGGATATCCCAAAAAAGGGCAAGTGGCCAATTATGTTAGCAAGTATGTAATTATGTACAAAAGAAGTAGAGAAAATGTGCACCTCAAAACTAGAATACCTCTTTACACATTGAGTCTTAGGGTAGCTTACACATACTGTGTGTTTATTAATAAAGGAGGCAGCAATCATGAGCAAATATCAACAAACATTTATATATACANCATCTCTTAGGAGTGATTGAAGCTCAAACTCTTTTAAAGGATTTCAGATCATCTATTATCATGCTATATTTAGTGGCTGAATAAATCAGTGGCTATTACCTTTTGGGGAAGAGTGTGAAGAAAGGGATATTATGAGAAAGGTCACAGATGTGAATTTTATGGACATTTTTATGAAAATGCCATTGGATCGCAACATTAGTTCACAAAGTTGTTCTCCTATTTAGTGCTGTTAAGTACAGGTGCTAACTGACAGTATAAAATCACAGAAACATATACTCCCAGAGCTTCAAGAGCCTGTGAAAAAATACAACACAGTTTAAGGCACACAGAAGTTACTCTATAATTGCTAGCATCTTTGTCCTCTTCCTTTGATATTGTGTAATTCAACTCACCAGTTTTGCAAATGAAAAAATGAGAGGGAATGACCTGCTAAGATTATGTAGGTAATTTTCTGGCTGAGTAGAAACTGGAATGTCTAAAAAATGTCCCAGAAGACTCAGATGAAGTTCATCTTCATTTTGAAACAAATCATTGAACCTTGAGAGGAGAGCTTAGGATATATAACATGAACAATGAGATCTCTTTTTCTCTTAAAAGCAAAGCAACCAAAAGCAACTGATACAACTTATATGCATAGAAACCCCACCCTGTGAACAAAGACTCAGCTGTCTCTGCCCCAGCATCTCCAAACCCCTTCTCTCCACTCTGCTAAACAATATTTCATGAAATAAAATCTCTAAAATAATCACACACTCTCCTAGAACTAGATGAGAATTTATCCAAACTTTTCCCCGAAACAGGAATTCCCTTTTTACCATCCCTAACACGTTTTATCTTCTGCAAGCTAAAAATTTCCAGTTCTTTTAACAATCCGTTGTATAGTTGTTTTCTGAAACTTCCAGAGGCACTGTACTTAAGCAGAGTCAATATTTATGTACCCAACTACAATAGATTGGATTATTGGTCCTGATTTTTCATTTGCTTGTTAATAGAACTATACATCCACAGATTTTGACAGGTACATTTGTAGTATCCTCCCAATGTAGGTAGAGTATACCTGGTGTTATGACTTGCTCTGGCCAATAAAAGTTATATTTATTTAAAAGGAAATGATGCCAGTAGATATTTAAACTATATGGGCATGATTTGGCTTGTCCACTTGCCCTTCTGTGGTCTGTCATAATAAGTATATGCCCTGCTGGTCCAAGAAGAAAAACGGAGAAAATGAGGAAAAGATTTAAATCCAATCCATGGTGTATTCAAGTCCAATCAACCAGACATCTAAATCAGAAACTTGGCAAATGAGTCAAAGACACATGAGTGAGAAATATACATAATTGTGTTGTAATTCGCTGTGTTTTGGGGGTGGTTTATTACATAGTATTGTTGAAACAATAGCAAATCAAGATTCCCTGTGGTTGACTACCAAGCTGAGCCACAGTTGCGCAGGATCTAAGGATGTTGTAGGCTAGTAAATTTCTTCATTTTTTTTATTGAATCTTTTTTTCTTTTACAGAAGTCACTCGTAAAGTGTGACAGACTTTAGTTTAAGACCTTTCCTTGTTTTATAGAGGTATAATTGACATTAAAAAAGCTGCACATACTTAATGTATACATCAATATGAGTTTGAACATAAGTATCCATGTTGTCATAAATGGCAGTATTTCCTTCTTTTTAGGGCTGTACAATATCACTTTGTATATACTACATTTTCTTTATCCATTCATCTGTTGATGGATACTTAGGTTGTTTCTATGTCCTTATTATTGTAAACAATTCTGCAGTGAGCATGGG
>NW_017731759.1:1529876-1531870 GCF_001890085.2 Hipposideros armiger | reverse complement strand
TGAAAATAATTGTGTAACAAAATAAAATTAGATTGTATTTACTTAATCATTATTATAGGGATCAAAAGTGATTTATTAATGTTGTAACGTATTTTCCAAATCAAAATATACACATGGAAGCTCTAAATTTGTTAAATTAAAAATATACCACAAATAGACTTTGGGAAATTGCCATCTTTTAGATTCTGACTATCATCATGAGTATAAGGTACAGGAACTTTCTAATTTTAAATTCATTATCTCATTTCTCAATCCTGGATGCTTAGGATACTCTATTATCACACACACACACACACACACAAGGTCTGCCAGTTGAGTTCATGAACTCATCCTAGAAAAAGTACTACATACCTCATTTCTGAATATCATTATGGTTACCTTCGAAGTTCTCCCCTTGGGAAGCTATGCACCGACACCAGTGCCTAATCAACCCTTCAAAGCAATTTTGGAACTCTTTTTCTGGAATGGCCATCAGAGCTGTCATCATATTACGCTTGATATACTGAATATCATCAAAATGATTTCCTATCAATGTTTCTTTCATCTTCAAATAAAGAAAGAAGATATTGGGGGCCAGATCAGGTGAGTAGGGAGGGTGTTCCAATACAGTTATTTGTTTACTGGCTAAAATCTCTCTCACAGACTGTGCTGTGTGAGCTGGTGCATTGTCCTGATGCCAGAGCCTTGAATTGTTGGCGAAAAGTTCAGGTTGTCTAACTTTTTCACGCAACCTTTTCAGCAGTTCCAAATAGTAAACTTGGTTAACTCTTTGTCCAGTTGGTACAAATTCATAATGAATAATCCCTCTGATATAAAAAAAGATTAGCAACATAGTTGCAACAAGTTTCCAAACTTAATTGTCAGACCTTGTGTGTGTGTGTGTGTGTGTGTGTGTGTGTGTATGTGTATGAAACATTGCCACCGGTAGGAAAAATCAACAGGGACAGTTGAGGAGTCAAATATAAGTCAGTTAGATTGTGTGGATACACTTACTCTAGAGAGGCAGTATAGTACAGTGGTTAAGAGCACAGACTTTAGGGCCAGATGTCCAAGTCTGAAGCTCACTCTAAGGTTTATTAGCTATATGACCTTAGGCAAATTCTACAATATCTCTGACCTAAGTTTCCTCTGTAAAATGAGAATGGAAATAATAATACTTACATTTTAGGATTATTATGAGAATTAAATGACAGTATATGTACTTAGAATAATGGTGTATAATGAGTGCTACATAAACAGTTGCTGTTATTCTTGCTTATATAAGAAATATAAGGTAAGTGTGACTTCATTAAAGCGATATACCGCTGATAAACATGTGATATTAAAATGGAGAAAATAACCTTTTCCTTGATTATTTTTTTTTAAAGATTTTATTGGGGAATTGGGGAAGGGGAACAGCCAAGTTGTTGTCCTTCAGTCTTACTCGTGGAGGGCACAGCTAGCTCAGCTCCAAGTCCAGTCTCCATCCTGCTGCCCATTGGCACGGCTGCTCAGCTTAAGGTGCCATGTTCAATTTTAGTTGCGGGTGGGCGTAGCCTGCCATCCCATGCAGGAGTCAAACCGGAGCTCAAGGTGCCGTGTTCAATCTTAGTTGGGGGTAGCCCACCATCTCCTGCAGGAGTCGAACCAGCAACCTTGTTGTAAGGAACATGTGCTCTCACCAGCTGAGCCATCCTGCCACCTGTTGGCAGCTCAGTGGCAGCTCAGCTCGGGCACATCTCACTGGTCCATGTGGGAATCGAACCAGCAACTCTGTTGCTCAGAGCTTGCGTTCTTAATTAGCTGAACCACTTGGCTGACCCTCTTTGACTATTCTTAATTGAAGAGCAGATGGGCTTCTAGGGAAGGACAGAAAGATTTAGGTAATCCTCTTTTAAAATGGGAAAAATACTAAGAGGGTATCTGATCCAAAGATAATGAGTAGATGCAATGAGGGAACAGTCTTCTAATGGAGTGGGAGAAAAGAGGAAGAAACATTTAGGTGATAGTTAAAC
>NW_017731759.1:1527155-1528556 GCF_001890085.2 Hipposideros armiger | reverse complement strand
CCTCTGTCCATTTTTAAATTGGATTGTTTGGTTTTTTGTTGTGAGTTGTATGAATTCCTTATATATTTTGGATATTAGCCCCTTATTGAAGGTGTTGTTTGCAAAAATCATCTCCCATTTGGTTGTTTGCCTTTTTATTTTGTCAATCATTTCTTTTGCTGTGCAGACTCTTTTTAGTTTGATATAGTCCTATTCATTTATTTTAGATTTTACTTCCCTTGTCTTGGAGGTCAAATTCATAAAACCCTCTTTGAATCCAAGGTCCATATGTTTAGCACCTAGGTTTTCTTCTATGCAATTTATTGTTTCAGCTGTTATGTTTAGGTCTTTGATCCATTCTGAGTTAATTTTGGTACACGGTGACAGATAGCAATGTAGTTTAATCCTTTTGCATGTGGCTTTCCAATTTTCCCAGCACCATTTATTGAAGAGGCTGTCTTTTCTCCATTGTAAGTTTTGCCACTTTTGTAGAAAATTATCTGTCCATATTTATGTGGGTTTATTTTTGTGTTCTCAATTCTATTCCATTGGTCTGTGTGTCAGTTTTTCTGCCAATTCCATGCTGTTTTGATTATTGTTACTCTGTAGTACAAGCTGAAGTCAGGGAGTGTGATACCTCCAGCATTGTTCTTTTTTCTTAGGATTGCTTTGGCTATTTGGAATCCTTTATGGTTCCATACAAATCTGAAGATTTTTTGTTCTATTTCTTTAAAAAATGCCATTGGGATTTTGATGGGGATTGCATTAAATCTGTATATTGCTTTGGATGCTATGGTCATTTTAACTATGTTGATTTTTCCAATCCCTGAACACGAAATCTCTTTCCATTTCTTTGTGTCATCTTCAATTCCTTTGAATATCTTAGAGTTTTCACTGTATAGGTCTTTCACATCCTTGGTTAAGTTTATTTCAGGTATTTGATTCTTTTTGTTGCAATTGCAAAAGGAAGTGTTATTTTTGTTTTTTTTAGTTTTTTTCTGAAATTTCATTGTTTTCCTTTTTTTAAGATTTTAATGGGAAATTGGGGAAGTGGAACAGCCAAATTGTTGTCCTTCAATCTTAGTTGTGGAGGGTGCTGCTAGCTCAGTTCCAAGTCCAGTTGCCATCCAGCTACCCATTGGCAGCTCAGGGCAGCTCAGATCAAGGTGCCATGTTCAATCTTAGTTGGGGTGGGCGCAGCCCACCATCCCATGCAGCAGTTGAACCAGCAACGTTGTTGTTAGGAACACATGCTCTTACCAGCTGAGCCATCGTGCCACCTGTTGGCAGGTCAGCAGCAGCTCAGCTTGGGTGCAGCTCACTTGGCCATGGGGAATTGAACCGGCTACTCTGTTGCTCAGAGCTCGCACTATTAACCAACTGAGCCACTCAGCCAGCCCTGAAATCTCATTGTTAGTATAT
>NW_017731759.1:1507106-1526220 GCF_001890085.2 Hipposideros armiger | reverse complement strand
GTTACCATTAAGTTTATATAGAAGAATGTTTCATATATACAGTAGTCCCTTTTCTTCAGTATGCTTCTTATCTCCATTACCCTCTGCAGGTTCAGACCTTCACTCTCTCCCCTTTTATGTTTTTGTTGCCACAAGTTATTTCTATGTATGGTTTAGTTGATTTCTGAATTGCAGTTGCAAGTTGTCTTTTTCTTCTTTTTCTTTTTTTAATGGTTTTTCTTCTTTACCCTTTATATTATGCTTAAGTGTATAGTGCTCCATATTTCATGCAGGGGTTACTATTTCCTGCTTATGTCTGTCTGTTCATAATACTGTTCATGGTTTTGTAGACTTTTGCTTTTTTGTTTCAAGTAAGATAGCCTCCTTCAGTGTTTCTTGTAATGCAGGTAGTTTGTAAGAAAGTTCCCTCAGCTTCTGTATGTCTGGAAAGTTCTTTATTCCTTCTTCATATCTAACAGATATACAAGGTCAGACAATTGCGTTCGCAAACTTATCATAGAAAAAGTGCTATATACCTCACTGCTGAATATCACTACAGTCATCTTCGAGGTACTCCCCTTGGGAAGCTATGCACTGTCGCCAGCACCTAGTCCACCGTTCAAAGCAATTTTGAAACTCTTTCTGAAATGGCCACCAGAGCTGTCATCATATTACTCTTGATGTCCTGAATGTCATCAAAATGTCTTTCTTTCAACATTTCCTTTATCTTCAGGTAAAGAAATAAGTCATTGGGGGCCAGATCAGGTGAGTAGGGAGGGTTATCCAATACAGTTAATTTGTTTACTGGCTAAAAACTCCCTTCCAGACAGTGCCATGTGAGCTGGTGCATTGTCGTGATGCAAGAGCCATGAATTGTTGGCGAAAAGTTCAGGTTGCTTTTGTCTAACTTTTTCACACAGCCTTTTTAGCACTTCCAAATTGTAAACTTGCTTAACTGTCCAATTGGTACAAGTTCTTAATGAATAATCCCTGTGATATCAAAAAAGGTTAGCCACATTGTCTTGACTCTTGATTTGGACTGACGGAACATTTTTGGTCATGAAGAATTGGCTGGCTTCCATTGTACACTTTGTCACTTTGTTTCAGGGTAGTATTGGTACATCCATGTTTCATCATGAGTGATACCATGGCCCAAAACATCATGTTGCGTCTCCAGATGTCTTGGCAATCTTTGAGTCTTCTTTGCTTTTGTCCATCGGTGAGCTCCTTAGGGACCATTTTTGCACACACCTTTCTCATGCCAAGATTTTCAGTTAAGATTTTCGTGTTTTTCTATCAATGTTTACTTGGTCTTCTATGCTTCTCACAGTCAGCCCACAATTTTGATGCACAGTTTGATGAAGTTTTGCAATGTTTTCATCAGTTCTCCTCTTTACTGGCCACCTGACTTTTCTTCATCAGTGACGCATTCTCCTGCCCCCAGAAACACATTTAATTCATTTGTACAGTGCCGTTTTCTTCATGGCATTATCCCCACTAACTTGTACTAACATGTCCCTGATTTCACTTCAATTCTTGCTAAGTTCAACAAGAACTTTAATGTTTGTTCATTGCTCTAATTCAAACTCAGACATTTTTGTGATAGCACACACAAAAAATACAATAATGAACGCTACTCAAAAAGACACTGCCACACAACATGAACACAGCTGTGAGACACTTATATATCAAGTTATGAAACCTTACTGACCTGTTTGTACAGTGCTGCCAGTATAAAAGCACAGTGGGAAGTTTGCAAACCTAATTGTCAGACCTTGGTATTTGCTGGATATAGTATTCTTGTCTCATAATTTCTCTCGTTCAATAGTTTGAATATTTGATTCCACTCCCTCCTGGCTTGTAGAGTTTCTGCTGAAAAATCTGATGATAATCTAATGGGCTTTCCTTTGTAAGTTACTGCTTTTTTCCCCCTCACTGCCTTGAGAATTCTTTCGTTGTCATTAATTTTTTTTAAGGTTTTATTGGGGAATTGGGGAAGGAGAACAGTGTAGGGGAAACAGGGAAGGGGAACAGCCAAGTTGTTATACTTCAATCTTAGTTGTGGAGGGCACATCTAGCTCAGCTCCAAGTCCAGTCGCCATCCGGCTGCCCATTGGCAGCTCGTGGTCGTTCAGTTCAAGGTGCCTGTTCAGTCTTAGCTGGCAATGGGTACAGTCCTCCATCCCATGCGGGAGTCGAACCGGAAACCTTGTTGTTAGAAGCACGTGCTCTCATCAGCTAAGCCATCCTACCACCTGTTGGCAGCTTGGTGGCAGCTCAGTTCAGACGCAGCTCACTGGCCCATGTGGGAATTGAACCGGTAACCTGTTGCTCAGAGCTCGTGCTCTTAACCAGCTGAGCCCGTTGGCCAGCCCCGTTGTCATTAATTTTTGATAGCTTCAATACAATGTACCTTGGACAAGACCTTTTGGGATTGAGGTAATCAGGTGTTCTGTTTGCATCTTGGATTCGAGGATCCAGTTCTCTCCACACATTTGGGAAGTTCTCATTAACTATTTGTTTGAATATACTGTGTTCCCTTCTCTATTGCTTCTCCTCCTTGTGTACCTATTGATATTTTATTATTATTATTATTACTACTACTATTATTATTATTAAAGTTTATTGGGGTGACCGTTGTTTCTATGTTGCTCTTTCTGATCGAGTCAGAGGATTCTTATAGAATTCTTTCATTTCTCGGAACTCTCTAGTCATTTCTTCCATATGTGTTATTTCGAGATTTTGTGTCTTCGATATCACTAATTCTTTCCTCCATCTGGTCAGCTCTATTACCTAAGCTGGCTATTTCATTCTTTATTTTGTTTATTGAGTTCTTCATCTCAAGAAATTCTATTTGGTTCTTTTCAAAAATTTTAATCTCTTTGGTAAATTGTTCACTTTGTTCTTTGCTTGTGTTTCTGAGTTCATTAAACTGCCTGTCTGTGTTTTCTTGCATTGCATTGAGTTTTTTCAGAACTCAGAATCTAGAATTCTCTGTTATTTAAGTGAAGTATTTCCACGTATTTAAGTTCATTTTCTGGAGAGTTTTCATTTTCTTTCTGGGCTGCCTTGTTACCTTGGTTATTCATGGCAATTAATGAATTATTATTATTTCTCTTCCTGGGCATCTACAGGAGTGAGTTTTGCAGCAGGGTGATATAAAGAGCTATTTCCTTTTTTCCCCAGTAAGCATTGCAGGAAGATTTTGTTTTCTGTCCCTCTGCAGCCTTTTATTTTCTCTCATGCTGTAGCATTTCATGAGGCGTGACAATTAAGTTTGTGAACTTGTTGCAACTATGCCACTAACCTTTTTTGATATCAGAGGGATTGTTCATATGAGTTTGTACCAAGTGGACAAATAGTTAACCAAGTTTACTATTTGGAAATGCTGAAAACCCTATGTGAAAAAGTTAGATGACCGCAACTTTTTGCCAGCAATTTATGGCTCTTGCATCATGACAATGCACCAGCTCACATGGCACTGTCTGTAAGGGAGTTTTTAGCCAGTAAACAAATAACTGTATTGGAACTCCACCCCTCCCACTCAGCTGATCTGGCCCCCAATGATTTCTTTCTTTACTTGAAGATAAAGGAAATATTGAAACGAAGACATTTTGATGACATCAGAACATCAAGGGTAATATGATGACCGCTCTGATGGCCATCCCAGGAAACGAGATCCAAAATTGCTTTGAAGGGTGGAATAGGCACTTGCATCGGTGCACAGCTTCCCAAGGGGAGTACTTCAAAGGTGACTGTAGTGATATTCAGCAGTGAGGTATATAGCACTTTTTCTAGGATGAATTCACATACTTAATTGTCTGACCTCGTATTTTCTCTTGCATTGTTCTGGCTTCTCACACTATACTTATTCCCCTGGAAGGTGGGCTTCTCCTCTGTGAGCAGGTCACCTAGGTCTGAGGGCACTGTCTCTGTGGTAGGATGTGGAGGGTGTTAGAGTTCTGAGCTTCTGATATACCAATGTTGTCCCTGCAACCCAATGTGTCTCAGAGGCTCTGGTTGCCTCTGCAGGGATATGCCCAAAAAGGTGGGGACAGGGTGGGCTGTGAGAGAAGGCTCATGTGTTTGTGGCTCTGAGCAATGGCAACTACCAACCCACAGTTGTCTTGACCCTACAGTTTCTTCCCTTCTGCCATAATTAGTTGCACTGTGTGCCTGTGGCTGCGGGACTGTCGCTCCAGTTCTCAGGGCTGTAAGTATTCAGGTCTTTCATCTGACACTGCCACAGTTGCTTCTGGAGCCAGCTTCTAACACTGGAAGGGTGGGGAGTGGGACAAACTCTGGGAATGTGTGGCGGGGGAGGCAGCCCGGCTTCATGTTTTTGTTTTTGTATTCTAACTGGCAGTGAAGGCTTAAACCACTGCTCTCATCCTTCTGTATTTGCCTTTTGCTCCGAAGTCTCTGCTGCTAGCACTGGGTTCAGCTTATTACAATATATGCTTATCCATCAGGCAGGACTGTGGGTCACAGGGTGTGTGCCTGCAGCCCAAATTCTTCCCTTTCCTGTTACTGCAGTGAGCTGAGGTCTGCATTCTGTGGCCCCTTGGCCTGTGTCCCTGCACTTTCTCCTTTCCGCCTCCCCTGCCTGCCCAATTTGCCAACCTTTAGGTCATTGGTCTCTCAGATGTGCTTGTGTTTACAGCGAGTCATTTGTTGAATTATAGGTGTTCCATGTGTTGTAACTTGCAGGGGAGATTTCAAGAAGCGCTCTTCACTCTGCCATTTCTATGACATCACTCTTTCTAACTTGTATTTTGACTTGAATGTTTACTTTTTCCAAAAGTAGTGGAAACAGAAAAGGATGATTTATATAATCTAAAAGCAGCTTAGAATGTTGTCTTTCAAATGAAATGATGTGTTAATCACTATGTTTTATTGTGTTAGGTGATCAATAATTCATTTTTCCACAATTGAAGATACCACCTGTAATTAATATAATATTGTATGTTAACTATATTTTAATAAAAGTGTTTAAAAATAATATAATGAAACACCATAAAATAAAATAAAATTTAAGGGAAAATTCTAAAAGGACAGAATATAATTTTTTAGATAGAAGAAAATCATATAAAGAATAAAAGTGTCTTAATTCAAAAGTAAAGAAAAAAGATAGCACAGAATATTCTCAAAATTATATTATTTTAAATGTAGGTATTGTCAAACTTGTAACCACTATTTTTCATTAGCTTTATATGATACAAATTACAGTTCCAGATAACCGAAAATGTGCCTTCGTTCCTGTTTGGTACACGAAATCTTACTTGTAACATGAGTGTTCTATTGCTGTTTTTTCTAGGATTTGTATTAATATTGGGAAATTTGACTTACTTTACTTTCAAAACAAAAGGGATGAATTAAAATATTTTAACCAAGGTCAGTATAACTGCAGCTGACATCTAGCAGTCTGTGTGATTTACATCAAGATACTTTAGCTTTTCTTAATGGAAAAATTCTAAATACAATTAATTTAGGTGAGGATAATATATATAATATTTTTCTTTACTTGTAATAAGGACTAATATCTGACCTAATAATCAGACAAAAACATTTTTGATATAACATGATTATGCTATAAAATTTGAGATGCTTTGAGATATTATCCAGGCAAATAACAATAAGTTTCAAATATAAAACAGGCATACAAATAATAGCACATGCAGCTATATTGGTAACCTGACAAATGAAAATCACATTGATTATCATTTATCAGTCTTTAGCTAGTAGGGTTAGAAAGAAGTCAGTTGGTTTGTGGTTATGCATTAATGGAAGTTCACAGTTTCCTCACCTTTCTCCAAAGCATCAAAGGTTAAGTTGTCACTCTTAGGACTGGACTCTTTGAGTTCCTTACAATTTCTTAATAATTCATGTGTCCACCATAATCATTGTTTAGATTTGTATTCTTTTTCATTTTTCTTGTAGTTATTGTTATGGGAACAAATTAATACATGTTATGCCATTTTGTAATATCATTACAAATTTTCCTTAAGAGTGGAATTGTTTTTGCCCACTTATTTATTGTTTAATGTTTATTACCAGAATGAGATACAATAGTTTTAATGCCCAGTGAAGTCTGTGAAAGACTATAAAAATTTAATAAACTCATAAACACAGACTTTAACCTTTTCAATATTCTGCATTTTGATTGGCTGCCCATAATGCTTTATGCTCACAGGTTACTGAGACTGTAAACAGAAAGACTAGGAATGGATAGTGAATCAGACTGCACAAATCCTATAAAGGTCAAAATTATTGTTTCACCTAGAATATATATAACTTCACAATTTCAGGGAAACCTTCCTTGATTTAAATTAGAAATGGGTATAGAAATAGGATAATATGAATCTTTTCTGAAGTGACAGTGAACATAAAAGATATATTTAACCCTCTTTTTTAGGAATTCCTACATTATTATAGTGGAGTTACTTTTGAATTTTCTCCCTTAGTAGGAATAAGACATATCAATGGTTAAAATGCTTAAACCAAGAGAATAGCAGTATCAGATGCCTATGCTTTAGGTTAGGAAATCCATGGACATCCCTGTGTGCCAGAAATTTTAAAAGTTGGTGTGACAGCACACTATTGTGTTTCAATGTAAGAGGTGTGATCAAACAATATGGCAAATGTTTAAACAAAAAAAAATTATTACAGTAAAAGACACATTGCATTAATCTCCCTCAAAATACTCCCCCTTGCTTTGAACACACTTATCCCATCATTCTTGCCACTTTCTGAAGCAGTTCTGGAAGTCCTCTTTCATGAGTGTCTTTAGTTGCACTGTCATGGTTGCCTCGATGTCCTGAATCATTTTGACTTTGGGGAACAGCCAGAATTCGCATGGTGCCCAATCCAGTGAATAAAGTGGATGAAGACACATGATAATGTTTTTATTTGACAGAAATTGCCATATACCTGAAGCGATGTGTGACATGGAGCAGTGTCATGATGGGGGATGATTTATGGCATGCTTTAAAACACACCTTCTCTCAACTGTAGCTCACACCTTACTGACTGCAGTGAACAAGTTGAAACTTGTCACACACTGTTACTAAAGTTCAGTGTGCTGCTTCCCATATTGAAGATCGCTGCCTTTCGGTTGGATGGCACTTGGCAGAAGCATTCACCATATTTTGTGATTACAGCAGAAAGGCTCTGTGTCACATATCGCTTCTGGTATGGCAATTTCTGTCCAATAAAAACATTGTGGTGTGTCTTCATCCACCTTATTCACCAGATTTGGCACTGTATGACTTCTGGCTCTTCCCCCAAAGTCAAAATGACCATGAAAAGTAAAGGTTCTGAATCGCTTCAGTATATCAAGGCAGCCACGACAGCACAACTAAAGACATTCACAAAAGAGGATTTCCAGAACTGCTTTTAAAAGTGGCAATAATGATGGGATAAGTGTGTTCAAAGTGAGGGGAAGTATTTTGAGAGGCATTAATGGCAATGTGTCCTTTGCTGTAATAAATTTTTTATTTAAACATTCACCATTATTTTCAATCACACCTCATATTGTGAGGTATGTCACAAAGGATGTGTTATTAATGATAGCTGTAGTAGCAAATGTGTGAATTATTTGCCTTAAAAAAATAAATCAGAAGAGATTCCAGGCTGTCTTGACGATATCACTCTCAAGCTCCTGCATTTCAATTAACGTCCAGGGAAAAACCATCATATGTGTTGCTCATGTATATGTCAACTGTCATGTGTATTTCAGTGGGGGAAAATATGTTGTGAATCACTACTATAGTCAATACTAAAAAATTAATTTCCTTTCCATTCTGTTTAGATAAATTTCAACCATATTTCAATGTTCCTGATAAATGCAGAGTATAGGAAAAGAAGAGAAATGAGTAGAACAATAACAGCTAAGTCAAATGAGTACTTACTATGTGTCAGGCACTAAGTTAAGCATTTTACATGGATTGTATTTTTAATTTTCACAACAACAGTATTAGTTAGGTGCAATTATTATTATTTCCATTTTACAGATGAGAAAAATTAAACATGAAAGTTAAAGGACTTGCTCCATGTCCCATAGGAATTTAAGCTGCAGACCTAGAATTCAAAACCATTTCAAAATTCAATGTACAAAACAAATCCCCAAAAGTTGCATTGGCTTTAAAATTCTTGGATGTGGCAGGTGCTCAATAAATGCTTGTTAAATTAGTGAATGGCTCTTGAATCATTAAAGCCATATCCCCCCAAAAACCATACCTAGTTTTTGAGGGATTATTCACTGGGTACCCATTTAATTGTGTTGCCTTTCACCAGGTTAGAGCTCAGACTAATTTTGTAAGCAGTGAGCTCATCTAGGAGCAGATCATTAAGCAATCAGAAAGCATCCTCAATGGGTTTCCAGAGCCAGAGTGTGTTCGTGGGCTCTATAAGCACCAGCAACTGGAGTGCATTTCTAGTTCAAGAGGAACTACAACAGGCTAATTTTATTCCGATACTGCTTCCCCCAAACACATCCTTCTCTCCCAGAAAAGAAAAAGTGAGAAAAATGAAAGATGGATGTTTAGAGTCATAAAAATTAGTGAATGACACAAAAAGAATTTGTGCCATCTATTTTTTAATTGTTAAAATTGTGCCTTGCTTTTTGAAATAAAATTTTTATGGACATAATTGTAGATGTACATGAAGTTGTAAGGAATAATATAGAAAGACCAGTCTACCCTTTACCAGGTTTCACCCAATGGTAACATCTTTCAAAACTATAATACCGTATCACAACCAAGGTATTGACATACATACATCTGGATTGGCTTTTGACAAACTCAAATGCATTTGCTCAGTCAGTGTCCCATTGGAGCAGTGCTTGTTATTGCACTTATGTGACTCTACTCAGTTTATCTCTTTTCCCTGAAGAGCATGGCTAACAGCAGTGTCAGTCTGTCTTAGAAGGCTTAGTTCAGAAGACAGCACAGTCATGAGATTGTCCACTGTGTTTCTAACCCTTTCCCCTAAAATAAGCATGCCCCAGCCTCCTATTACTCTATGCTTATTTAAGAGTGCAAATATAGGCACACTGAGAATGATTTTTTTTATTCCTCTTATTATTTTTTTTACCAGTGTTAGGGAACATATTTCACACTGACCATATTTCCCCCCCCCAAAATCAGAAATTTTGAAATAGTGTTATAAGCCTCACTTTGTTGAATGCATTTGAAAAAGGGAAAAATACATAAAGAAAAGACAAAAAGATGACAGAATGAATTCTGTACTCAATGAGTCTTTGTTAGAGATTGAGCTTTCTTCAATCTCTAAAAATCATCCTAACAAGTCAACTAAATAGTTACACTTTAAACATCAGTGCCATTTCCCCACAGGTTTCTGAATTCATAGAAGTGATTTCACCCATTGCAAGTCAACAGAGAGACACAAAAAATTTCAATGAGGCTGGCTTTTAGCTATAATTTGATTACAAAAAGTGCTTTTCAGACTTGCATTTTTCTTTTTCCTTTTTTGCTTAAATCACAATACCCTTAAATTTTCCAACAAAAATTTTGATCTCAAAGTATATTTTTCAGGTTCTTCTTTGCCTACTGTTTTTACCATGATGTAAACCTCATACAATAAAATCCATATGAGAGTAGAACAACTGCTCAATATCTTGTTGTTTTGGAGTATGATTCTCAGTACCTACTGGTGAGGCTTTCACCCCTCCTAAACTCAAGCACAACTTTAATAGCTGTAAAACTGAGGGATAGACTAGTTCTCTAATTGGGAAAGAGATGAAAATAGGGGAGGGTAATATTTTGCATTGCTCCTGTTACCTGCCATTTACTCCAAGTGTGGAGGAGAGAGAGACAGGAGCAAGGTTTAGAAGCTTGCAATGTGTTTATCTTTCCATGCTTTATTCCTTTTTAAAATTTTTCTTACAAAATATTGAAGCTCACCCTGGCTAAATTCAATTTTAGGAATTTGCAAATAATGCTATAACTTTTAGTGTCTATACATATAAGTCCATTAACAAAGATGTCTACCTGGGGTTCAACAAAGATGCACAGTGTTATCTACATAGCACAAATAAATAATGTGCTTGAGGATGAACGTGCATTATAAACAGTAACTAGAAAAATATAGAGTAATGGCACTCAGAATGGCAGTACTATATATCTCCAGCACTTTCCAGCTCTTATTTAATTAACAGTTAGTTCTGTACATTTCTATCTTATTTTTATTTTCCCTAGGGGTTATTAGCTCCTTAAAGCAAAGTCCATACCTTACTCCACACCTGTCATATCCCATCCCAACAATGTCTTGCAATAGTATGCATTCAATAAATATATTTATTAAATTGGATGTTGCTATTTTTATTCTACCAATTTATATAATCTGAACATATTTTTTGGCTAAAAAATTACTGGGTTTTGAAATTCATATGTGTGTATGTGGAAAGGTGGAGAATAGCTTTAAGCTATTATTATGCTGCCCCATTCTTGTCACTTTTTAATTTGACATTGAGCTTTGAGCAGGCACTGCACAATTCTGACAGCCAGAGGCATGGAACGGGGTCAGGGCAGGCACAAAGAGTGTAGAGCAAACAATATTTTCCAGTAAATACTCAGCTTCACTGCAGGTAGGTTGGTTTTCTGATGTGTTTTTCAGAAAGCCAAAAAACAAAAAAAATTCTTGCGTGCTATCAGAAGTCAATGATTGTATAGTTTGCACTGCTTTCACTACAGAGGAGTTGCCATTTGTATCACATATCTCATTGTAAAAAGGGTTAAAAGTGAGACAGAAAACAAATTACTCTCTATTAAAGTATTAAAGGTCTCTGCCCTTAAAGTCTCCTTTACCTTTATATATTTAAAATATATTAAATCCACCCCTCTTCATCTGAACAACTTAGTCATTTTCACAAAATACATACTGAAACGTGGGTGGCGTTAGTGGAGGTTGAGGGAATTAATCGCATGGTGATTATTAGCTTAAGAACAGTTTCAATGGTTACTTTTAAAACAATTAATCCAGAGTGTGTGTTCTAATTTTGTGTGTGTGTATAATTATAAGTAGCCAAGAGACTGTTATTTTAAAATTGACTATCTGTCTTTTATGCTTTTTTTCTACAGAAGTTTGTAACAATTTTAATTTAAAATATTATGTATCATAAATACACAATTACTTTTGAGTATCATTCATCTTTCATTTACCAAATAACTTGTTTTTCTCCAAGAGGCTCAATGACAAATTTAACCAACAATTATGAATTGCTGTGTGTGAATCCTGTTTGTCTTTATTTTCTTATATGACATGAGTTTAAAATGTAAGACTTTATTTCTTGGCATTGTGAGCCTATGTACTTTCATATTCTCACACAGCAATGAATGAAACCCATGGCATCTGCCCTTCAATTGTGCACAGTACTCCTATTGATATTAATGAGGTTTTTCCTGGACTGAGTGTGGTCATTTTATGTGGCTTAAAGTGGTCATTTTGTTGTGATTTGCATATTGGTTGTTGCAGAGTATAGTGTATACATCATTTCTAAAGTGCCTAGGGATCTTTACAGAGGAAAGGTAGGAGCATAAGTTGAAAAGATTATTATTGCTTTTATTTTAAATTCTTCTATTTGCTAGTTTTCTAAATCATGCATAAACACAGTACAAAGTGCAAATGAGGTGCAAGAGAAAGCTCCAGAAAATAAAATTATTTCCAATCAGCAATTTTGAAATGATCCATTTGTAGACATATTTCAAATCTATTTAAAACAAAGGTGGTTAGCTTTCTAATTTTACAGAAGACATTATACCAGGACATGCAGAAGCAGAGCACTAAGCAGTAGAAGAGAATATAGGACTTGAACTTCCATTTTAGATGAGAGACTGGAGCTGTCAGAGTGGGTAGCAGGCCCTTTATTAGGAAATCCTTTCCATACAAACTTCCTTAGACTTGCCCTAAGGAGGCCAGTGGGGAGCACCTATAGAACCAACACTGTCCAATCACCCATGGTCAGTGATGGCAGGAGAACTCGGGGTGGATAAAAGAGCTACTTTGAAATAGTATTTTAGTTTCACTTTTAATGTAAAATCTGGAGAAGTTCGGGTTTTCTCTCTCAGGATATAGCATGGAATATGAAAGTGATTAAGGAAAATATATTTATCTAGAATTTCAACCACTCTTACTCAAAAAGCTCATAATTCAGAATTTTAGGTTAAACACATTCATCTCCTCTTCCTATGATGAAAATAATTCATTTGTAGAACATTGCTCTTCATTTTTGAGCAAGTCAATCCTTATCCCTTAATAGTGGCTATTGTACACTGTTCTGAACAGGCACAGTCCTTGATTATGCCAATAGATCTCACAAATCTGATTTTTTTTTCTAGGCCACCACAGGTTCAAGACAGACCATTGCCTTTCATTCTGACCTTTTCTACATGTGTATATACGTGTGCTCTTGTGACAAAAAATAATGAAGTTAATTAAACATTAATACTACCTGTACCTCCACAGGTCGACTGTAAATAGTAAAACATTAAGAAAAATAATAGTCCTCTGTGCAATGAGTCTACCCAGATAGCTTTTTTTCTGCATTTCAAATTATGTGCCATTTGAAGCCCAATAAACTACTGCCCTGATCCATAGTCCTCTATTTTCTGTCCTTTAAAAATGTGACATCAAGCACTGGTCTTAGCAGGTGGTATGTGTATGTGTGTGGTTTTCTGAGCTCAGATTGCAAGTATTATGGAAGGGAAAATTTTTTGCCAGATATAAATTCTGTGGAAGAAACCGCTCTTTAATATTGGTATGGTGGGAGGATACTAACACCCACTTTACATGCTCACTTTTATAGCAGACTTTTTCCATGCATGTGGAACAGTGGCAAGGGTGGGGGGCAGAGGGAAAGAGCAAAGGCTGGTCTCTGGTCTGGTCAGATCTGGGAGATAATCAGCCACATTTTAATGAGATTCTCCAGTATGCGAAAAATAACTGGAAAGATGAAAAGCAATCAATATTAAAAATGTTTATATGCCCCCCTTTCTTTCAAGAATCAATGCTGATATATAACAGACATTATTTACAAGATGACAATGCAAGCAGTCAATTTAGTGTGTGTGTGTGTGTGTGTATGTGTGTGTGTGTGTGTGTGAGAGAGAGAGAGAGAGATAGAATTTGGGGGAGGATTACTCAAACTAGGTTTCTTTTTACATTACATAGATAAAATAAGAGTTTGATAGACAGATTTTCTTTTTCTCTTTTCAATTGGCTGTGCCAGAATACTGTGGACACAGTTTGATGAGAGATGAAAAGACATACCTAATGAATTGGTCAATGAGTTGATTTCTTTTCTGTCATTGAGAACAGTCTGCTTTCTGTTAAATCACCCTGTCTGTGTGCAAGTTTGGGGATAAAGAGGTGGGGAGGGAAGAGGGAGCACGTTCACAGTTGTGGGTACATGTCTACATACATGTATTAAATACTGTAGAGTTTCACCCAAAAGCAAGCTGTCCCATGATTCCCTCCCTTAGAGAGTGAAGCCACCTCATAATAAGGCCCTTTTGATAGCTGAGTAAACAAGCCCCCTTGGAAGCCATCCAAGATGCACCCATCTTATATTAAATCCTCCTTGATAACAAATAGTGTTGTAAAGAGAACCCAGTGTTCTAGCTAGTGAGTTAGATCATTTGTGAATAGGTATAAGTCCTATGCTCATGTTTATGAAAGAAAGCTTAGTGATCTAATGCATTTTTCACCGGAAGGCACAAGAGTTTAATTTTGTGAATTCTGTTTACAGGAATAACAGTTTAGGTCCTTGTATGTGATACCCTTACCACCAAATTCCAGAAGTTAACTGGAATTTGTTTTTGAGACTGGATTATTTTAAATGATCCCCTAATTTTGGAAACGTTCTATCAGAGCAGTGCTCTTAAGATGTACTTATTTTATCTTATAAAACAAAAACACCTTAATTGATTTCAAATATATTTTATATTCACTTTTCTTAATGCTTTAAAAAATTAACATGTGTAAGTAAGTTGGAGGATTACTATTTCTAAAACTAATATCTGGGGGCATGCATAAAGAATGTCCTATCCTTTAATTTTACAGAATGAATGAATGTGAGTGATATCAATTCACATGTTATTGTTTTGCATTGTTACTTTCTCTTCCTTTCAAGACATTTTGAAAGGGTCACATGTTTGGGTTTTTAAATACTAAATCATAGAAGTAATTTCTCAATTCTGAGGTTCCACATGTGTCTTTAAACAGATCTAACAGGTGGAGAAAAGTACATTCTTTTCTTTGTAAAACTATGTCTTTTTATTTTCTACCTCTAATTATTTTCTATGTCTCCATTCTCCTCCTTCTTACCTTCCCTTCTTACTAAAAACATAATTTAAATAAAAACAGAATTTTATGTTAAGGCTACTTATAGCCTACAAAAAATTAAAGCAACAACAGCATCCTGACTCGGAAGCAAAGGAAATATCTGAATGCTAAATACTTCCAAGGGAACAGTATTTGATTTTAAGACAAACACAGCTCATATACTAATTTAGGCAATGGTTTTTCCTTTCCTTTTCTTTGTCAAGATAAGAAAAGGCAGTTCTTTTCTTGTTGGAAAGAAAGCCGTAGGAGATTAATAGTCCATTTCCCTTCTAATATGCATGTAGAAAGGCACATCCATATAGACAATCAACTAATGTCTGCATACATATGAATACTTGATTCACATATTTGACTTTGTTTACATATCTAAAGCACCTAAATGCTTCCTCTTCCCACATCGCACCCCACTTCCCAATCTCTTCATTTTCTATTGCTTTGATTAAGTGAGGAGGATAAAACTTTTTTGCCTTTACCTTGTTAAATATGGTGAAGTATTATTGTTCTTTTGAACCCAATAATTCTTTTTATGGGAGAGAGAGCCACTGCTTCGAAGGCCTGAGAGAAACTGAGGTCAAAGCTGCTTCTCCTACAAAGGCCTTGGATGGGAATGGGGTGGTGGCTACCTCAATACAAAAGAATGTCCCAGGCAGAGGCACCAACATCCCCTGAATTTTAATGAAAATGTAATGTTAATTATATAATGAGGTTGGTAAGGAGGTCATCATAAAAGCCAACTAGGCTTTGGTTATATTTTAAGAGAGAAAAAAAGGAGGCAGCAAAGGGAACAACTCTCATAAATATGTATAAAATATATCCATCAGTAATACATAGTAAAAATTCTCATAGTGACAAATGTCTATTTATATAAATATCTCCTAAAATATCTGCTTGTGGCTCCATTAGAATTCAGAATACGCTGCTAGTTTGATTTCTGTGTACTTTCATAAGAAAAGTCATAACTTTTTAATCAATTCAAAAATTTACACGATGTTGAAAGAAGTTAGTTGGTATGAACCAGAAGAGAACCAACAGGTTTAAGACTGTGGATTTTGTGCTTGTAGATACATCTCTCTAAAATCAGAATTATTTATAAAGAGAAATATACCCTTGAGTATATATACAACATGTAGCATATTTTCTACACAACACTCACATGTGCTTGGTGCACTGTGCAGCTGTAAATGATTAGGCAACCTGAAAAATGCAAGACATTACATGTGATAATGATTATCTATTAAAATGATTAAATAATTTTGCTCTAACAAAAAACACTTCAGAGTATGAACTGAAGAGGGTTTTACTGTTGGAAAATTATAGTTAAATGCCTCATCTGTTGTTTGATATACAGCTACAAAAAAGTTGGATAAGGTATGTGTGTACATACAAAGCCTTAAAACATAACTGCTTCCAATTTAGTAAATTACTCTTCAACCATCACTACAGGTAACTGTCCTTTATTTTATGGAGGGTCTTGTGATAAAATAATAGAGTTGAAATGGTATTTACAAGTGGGAAGAAGAGAAATAAATCAAACTTTTCTTCCCAATGTCTCTGTGTAATCTTTTTTTCTTCCCCCAAAACTCAAACAGGAATGAACAGAATTTAGATGGACAACACTAAAGCAGACAAGTTTACCCGAGTTCCTGGGCCCAAACAAAGCCTTAAGAAGGAGAGCACATTTCCTTACATATAGTCATCTTCCCATCCCTCATCAGGATAATGGGGGCTCACCTACCAGAAGGGCACCGGGCAGGAATGGGAAAGAAAAATAAGGGAGGTGGTTGCAGCTAGGCAAGATGAATGCCTCAGCGAAGGTCTGGGTCCAATTTCAGGAGGGACAGTTGCAGAGAAGGGTCTATCATTTGGCAGAGAGAGAGAGAGAGAGAGAGAGAGAGAAGGAGAGAGAGAGAGAGAGAGAGAGAGATTCCTTTCTTAGAACATTAAAAAGATTGCACCTCCTGAAATGAATCTTCTGCCGGGCCAGCCTTCCCCACACAGTGTTTCCCACCATTTGGGGTATGTTTTGCGTGAGCATGGGCGTGGGTGGGATAACAGGCCCTGCTGTGTGTGCAACTGTATGAAAGGCCAAAAGTCAGAGGGAGCAAATCAAGAATCAAAACAATGACTAATGATTTCCAACTTGAAGCAAAGCAGATGCGCTGTTCACCCAGAAAGTGCCCCTGTTTAAATGCTTCACTTCACACACAACACAATACAGCCAGGAGGAAAGAAAAAGATTTTTTTTGAAAATGTTTTATTTAAACCTTTTTAATCTTTTACAACAATAAAATATTGTGTCAATATAAATCCCTTGACTAAAACTGTTCACATCAAACATTAAAGCGAATTGTTTTCTTATTGACACCCAACTCATCTTTGAGTTTCCTTTTTAACACAATGCAGAATTTATTGAAAATAAATAATTGCTGGCAAATGCAATAGGCAATTTGAATAAAATACTTGAAAAAGCAACTCTTAATGAAAATAGCGTTTATTATACATCAGTTACTAAATGAATAAACTAAATGATCTTTCTTTAAATTAATAACTTCAAAAACGCTTAATATACAAAACTGTACAATTATAAAGTCGGCAGAAATATTTGGGTTAACTCAGGTTGGAACCATAGCGCTTAACTGCAAAGAAAAAAATCGAAACAAACAAAAAAACCCTAACAGTTGTAAAACATAAACTCAATGTGGAAAAAAAAAATCCCAGAACTAAAACCCAACTACCAACATAGTGCAGAGGCTTGACAAAAAAGAAAAGAATTCGGGATTTGAATTAACTCTTGCTCTTCAACCTGCAGCTGGGGGAGACACAGTGTGGTGAACCAGAGGCCTGGCAGTCCATAGGAGCGCACCCTCCACAAGGAGCCCATCCTCCACAAGGAGCCCTAGGCTTTTTGGTCCTTAGGTAGTTTGAAGCTTTGTCTAGGCAGTTGCGCCTGGAGGCCGGGCTAGGCGGTTAGCCCTGGTATACTAAGCTCCCAGACAGGTCTGGCGGGCAGCGGCTGGGTGTTGGGTGCTTGGCTGGCCCACATGTGTGTGCTCCTTGGGAATGAGGTGCGTCTGTGGACCTGGCATGTGGACTTGAGAGCTAGCAGTAAAGCAATAGCAACTGCATTTTTTTTGGATCTCTTTACAGCCTAGCGAGATTATTTTGTAGTTTTTTTTTTGTAAATAGTAATACGATACACATATCTACACACACACACACACACACACACACACACACACGTTTGCACGCTCACACACACGCACACGCACAGAGAGACACATACACACAGAGAGAATAAAAAAACAGAAACCCAACCTCCCCGGCGCTCGCAATCTAGCTCAGTCGTCACGGTGGGCTTCAACCAGCTGTGCTGGTTCGAGGCATGGAGACCGCTCCCCGTAAGCCCACACAGCGACAGAGGTTATACGCACGGGAAAGAGGGTGGTAACATGGCTATACTAATATCCCTGTGACCTTTGCCAATCATTTCATTGTCATTCTGCACAGAGCAGAGAGCGCTTGTCCTCCACCTCCTCCCTACCCCTTCCCGGAGGATTTCTCATTCAAGGAGCTGGCGGTGAACTGAAGGTGAACCGAACTGGGAGGCGCTGACCCAGTCTGTCGCCAGCATCTCTGAGTCGTCATCTCCAGCAAATCAACTCTGTGTAAAGGCAAGGTCCTTCGCCTTAGGAGGGCTGAGGTGGGGTCGCGCTGGCTGCAGGCCTGGCTAGGTGCCGGGCTCTTGCGGAGCTCCGAGTGCAGGCATTCCAGACCTCGCTAGGTGCGGAGCCCTTTCGGCTCCTCAGGCTGACCTCTATCGCCCGGGCGCTGCCACCGAATCCTTCTCGGGCACCGGGATCTGCTCTGTGGAAGCCTTCAGGGGCTCCAGAGTTTCGGGAGGGAGGGCAGAAACCTTCAAAATCGCCTCTCCTACTTTGCGCTAATTTGCAAACCCAATCAGCTTGCCTATTCTGCCCATCCTAGGCACTCCGCCCACGAATGAATCCACACACACCCATACCCACCCCCCCCCACACACACACCACTATCATCAGCAACAACTCTCTCCATTGTATCCTCTTGTCTCCATACAGATTTGGGATGGGGGGTAGGTGAATGGGTAGGCACATCTCTCCCCCTCCTCATTCCAGCCTCCCCTCCCTAAGCAGTTAAAAACCATCAGCTCAATGAAGGAATAATAATAGCAATAATAACGTGAAGTGATCGATTAGATACAAATTATCTCACAAATATTGTGTACAGCTTGTAGTAAAACACCGCAGACATTTAGAAACGCTATAGAAGTTTTTAAAAATGCAAAACTAGTCTATTGTAAAACAGATTTCACCTGATATACAGCTGCTATAACCAAGGCGCTGAAAGGTTATTCAGAGGCACACATCTGTCGTCCCACCCCTCCCCCATCCCTACCCCGTCCCCGTTACCCCACTCCTTGCTAGAGAGGAGCAACCAAATAAACCTTACTCAAAGTAAACAATATGTATTGATCAGCAGAAAAGGTTGGAAGAAACTGTTGCCCCGGTGGCAGGGGATAGGAGGTCCCCTCCTGTACTGCTTATTGAAACTTGTGTATCAGCGTTAAGAAGCCTGAATGCTTGCTTGTGTGTGTGTTGTGTGTGTGTGTGTGTTTCCTTTCTTAATATAAGTTAGAATTCCCTGTTTAAAAAAAAACGGGAGAGCAAAGAAAAAAACGGGGGCAAGAGCGAGAGCGAGCGAGCGAGAAAGAGAGAGAGAGAGAGAGAGAGAGAGAGAG